>NW_027272218.1:0-555993 GCF_040938485.1 Diadema antillarum
ACAATTCAGTGTGACTGCTCACCAATGATGGTGATTGAAAAGGAACATATGACAGCATTGCCACTCCGGTCTGTCGCAGTGTAGGTAACGTTGTATTCCCCGATGTTGTAGGTCCCGCCATTCCTGCCCGGTCCATTGAACACAAGAGACACATAGCCAGATGAATCTGATGCGTTCGGGTCAATCCAGGAAACAATCGCGTAAGGCAATCCAGGAAGTGTTGGCACCGACTGCGAATCCGGACATCCAGTGATGTTTGGAAGTGTCACATCTGTGAAGAGATGTTATTGTCACGTCAGTCTACATGTCAAACCCCGGTTATGTTAGTGCACGTCCAGATTCTCGTAGAAGACGTGATCTAAGAGTGACATCGGGGACTTGATTTTACTCAATCCATTCTATACATATAGATTATTGTGATTTCCCTTTAACATTGAAGATAAAGACTAAGGGCCTAGTAGACGAAGAAGCATAATATTTTGATTCATAACCGTGGCTTCATTTTTTTATGCTATGCAACAATACTATTCGATTGAATTTGCAAACATGGTGTTCAAAGTGACTCGATAATATAATTAAAGAGGTAATCAAATTTCTTTTTCTTGCTGTTTTTTACCTTCGCAGAGTCTCCCAGGGTACGACGGGTCAAGGTCCTCGAATCCGTCGTTACACCTACAGGTGAAATTCCCTTTACTGTTGATGCACTGGGCATTTTCATGGCAGTAGTAAGAAGCATTCGCACATTCGTCAAGATCTGTTGGGTCAAAGGAAAAGAGTCGTTTTCTTATTTTCAAAATGAAATTTCATTCACCGATTCTCACTCAATCCGAGGACACACATGCAATCATTGTTAATCGTTAAAATTTTATGTTGCGGAATTAAGGTGATACATTATCTTGTCGTGACGGGGAAAACTGATCATATCTATTTGAAAGGTCTCTTAAAAAAAACAGCGTTTCCTTATTATCAGAGTTTACTTTCTCTTCAACTAAACGAAATATTGCCGTTCTTTTTATTATCATGCATTGCCGTTCTTTTCATTATTGTTACTATTGCCTCAGCCTTGACTATAAGATCTTTTTGAACCTATACTTCGCAGTTGAAGGGTTTGTTCTATATTCTTTTTTCTTCTTCTTTTTCTTCTTCTCTTTCTTCCTCAAACCTCCGAGGATCGTTGTCTTTGTCTTTGTTGCATATTCCTGTCCATTCTGTTACCTCTTTATCACGATATAGTCTTGTTTCCTCTTGTAGCGTCTAGTCTGTTTTTTTTCCTATCATAGTCTTGTTGCTGTCTCAGTCCTGTTTTATGCTCATTACTCTGTTTTTTTTTTGTATAACTATTTGTCCGTCTGTCTCTTAGTGGGCTTCCAAACTTTTTAGTGACAAATTTTTTGTGCCGATTTGTTGTTGTCTTCAATTCAATTTTTGCATCGGGCTTCTAATACAAGAGGGGCCCACACTCTTTGTCTTTTTAGTGGGTCTCTCCGTTTTTTTTTCACACAGTGCATATATTGCCAACTATTTCACTTCCGTTACCTCAGCAACTATTGTAATGTATCGCTATAGTTAGTTTTTTTTTTCTATCATTATTGTTTTCTCTGTACAATTGTATGCACTGTTTCTTTCACTCAAGAAAGTGAGATTTATGTTTGTATATTGTGGAAAAAACAGATAAATTTGAACTTGAACTTGAATAGCCATTGTTAATCTTATATTAAACATAAATGTGTATGTGTATATGAAGTCAAGAATATCTGGCGTATGATAGATAGAATTAAGTGTACACTGATTGGTACCATGATTAACCAAATACGAAAGTATGTTTCATCATTTGAGGGTAAACCTTCAAAAGCTTTCTAGGAATTATTGTGTAACTTGGTATTTCCGCAAGGAAATGTGAAATAGAGCAATACATGTACATATTTGAAACAATTTGAAACAACAATCTAACCTAACTACTCACGTAATCTTGATTAGAATTTCACTTTCACATTATTTGTTGAACTTATTCCTTTAAAAGAGTTTCTTTCATTTTACCGCGATTGATTTTCTTTTGTAAAAACATCAACATGAAAGTAAAGGAAACATCGGAGCATTTTGACACCAACATGAGAAATTCATCAGGAAATCAGAGCTTCGAAATATTCATGTCAAATGTCTAAGAAGCCCAAAGAGAAAAGGTGATCCATGGATCATTGGAACTCGAGAAGGCTCGTGCATCTATCTTACCAAGTACAGTGATGACAAATTGACAGCTACCGACATTTCCACTCGCATCCTGTGAAGATACATTGACCGTAGTGTTGCCGACACCGAAAAGCGAGCCTGACCCGGGTACAGACACAGGCGGTGAGAAAGAACCCGAGTTATCTACCACAACTGGATTTGGCCACGTGACGTTCACAAAAGCAGAATTTGGCCTTTGACGCTTCCTTATGTCCTTGGGACAGGTGATGATTGGAGATTCACGGTCTATAGTAAGAGAAGATTGAATCCGTATAGTTTATAAGAGAGCATTTTACTCTTTTAATATTGTTTGGATGTCCATTACGGAGTATTGCTGAAAACATTTTGGTCTACCAGAAACGGAAATGAACGTATACAGCGGCGACGATGAAAACATGTGATTATTGCAGAGAATCAATTTGGCCGTTTTTGTTTTATATGCACTGCCTACCCGTTACTAAACGTGTGATGTGTTTCAGTCACTCATTAGGTGTATCAATATCAAAGCAATGCATGATCACAGCCTATTCTGTATCACAGTACTGATTCATCTTCATGCTCCAACACGCACTCTAATATGATCCAAACAAATTCTTCTTTCCATCACGAGTGTTATCATTTTGGGAACAGAGCTCCGTTAGCATCTGCGAATGTATCCTAGGATTCTCTATCATCATTGGAAGTGGGCTAAATAACATCATTGGAAGTTTTTAAAACCGCAGTAAAACTCTTCTCCGCCTTGATTTTTAACCGCGGTGAAACCAACATAACGTTCTCCAATGTAGAAGACTGAAGCGCACATTACTACTTCAGCACGAAATAAAGGAGCATAATAATGAATATCACTCCTGATGCGCTTGTTAACGACATGACTAATAACTTTTCTTATGTTTACCGACGACTGTTACTGTGAAATTGCACGTTGCTTCGTTCCCGCTTGAATCTTCAGCCGTAAAGTATACAGTGGTATTCCCGGCTGGCAATATACTTCCTGACGAAGCAGTGGAACTGATAATGAAGACCCCAGAGTTATCGGTTATGTAGGGATCTGACCACGTGACATTGGCACTGTACAATCCCTTGTCTGTTGACTGTGTGATGTCGGCGGGACAAGAGATGTTCGGAGACTCCAGATCTAAGAATAGATAGAGCGGATGTTATGAATGAACAGAATTCAGCACATCGTTGCTAAAGCTGCAAAATCGCAGGTTGAGATGTTTTTTCCTTTCTGTATTCTGTATTTCTATACATCCGTAAGATGTATTAGTATAGGCCTACGAGGCACAAACAGTAATTTCAGCACGGAATTTCATGGTTTTCCTCTAAGATAGAAAAGATACTATGATTAAACAGAAGATCACAAATAACTATGGGCGCAAGTCAAAATGGATTGGCTATAGATGAAAATGATGATGATTATGCTTGTCTATATGTCATGACCCATAATGAATGAAATGTTTACCGACGACTTTAACTGTGAAATTGCACGTTGCTTCGTTTCCGCTTGAATCTTCAGCCGTAAAATATACAGTTGTATTGCCGGCTGGAAATACACTTCCCGACGATTCAGTAGAGGTGATAGTAAAGACCCCAGAGTTATCGGTTACGAAGAGATCTGACCACGTGACATTGGCGCTGAACTGTCCCGGGTCTGTGGACTGTGTGATGTCGGCGGGACAAGAGATGTTCGGAGATTCCATATCTAAAGATCAAAGCACAAACGGACACAATCATGCTCTGCATCGTTGCTTCAGTGGACGAAAGCTCAAAATTATATATTTTTTTCTAAAAATAGTAATAACGTAATCAACAACCTCAATGTCATCGACCAGAATGTGTCCTCATTTGAGAAGGTTCTCAGTACTCGATTTTTATGCTAACTACAGTGTGGATTAGACATAGTGCAAATTATTTAATACGTATTAGTATACAAGGCAGAAACAGTAATTTCAGTCGGAAATTTGCTGGTTTGGCCGTTAAAGATAGGAAAGAGACTATGATTGAAAACTGAGACGAATAACTTTGTAATCAATATTTACCGACAACCGTGATTGAAAAATTGCACGTTGCGTCATTCCCGCTCAAATCTTCAGCCGTAATAGATACCGTGATATTCCCGGCTGGAAATATACTTCCCGACGAAGCAGTAGAGGTGATAGTGACGACCCCAGAATTATCTGTAACATATGCATCTGACCACGTGACATTGGCGCTGAACTGTCCCGGGTCTGTCGGCTGTGTGATGTCGGAGGGACAAGAGATGTTCGGAGATTCCATATCTAGATATCAAAACACAAACAAACACTAGCTCCGTATTGTTGCCTCAGTGGATGAAATCTCATATATATATATATATATATATATATATATGTATTTATTTATTTATATATACTATCAACAATAATCTAAACAACGAACTCCTTTTACCACAGCAAGGAAGGGAAGTTCATTTCAGGATGTCAAAATGGATGGGCTATAGAAGAAAATAATGATAATTACATGGTATGCTTGTTACAATATCACGACAAATAATGAATGACATATTTACCGACGACTGTCACTGTGAAATTGCACGTTGCTTCGTTCCCGCTTGAATCTTCAGCCGTAAAATATACAGTGGTATTCCCGGCTGGAAATATACTTCCCGGCGAATCAGTAGAGGTGATAGTGACGACCCCAGAGTTATCGGTTACGTAGGGATCTGACCACGTGACATTGGCGCTGAACTGTCCCGGGTCTGTTGACTGTGTGATGTCGGTGGGACAAGAGATGTTCGGAGACTCCATATCTAAACATCAAAACACAAACAAACACTAGCTCTGTATCGTTGCCTCAGTGGACGAAATCTAAAATACATATCTTTTTCTACTACCATTAATAATCTAAACAACTCACTCCTATTACCCCAACAAGGAAGGGAAATTCATTTGAGGACGTCAAAGTGGATTGGCTATATAAGAAAATGATAAAAATTACATTCAATGCTTGTCAAAATGTCACGACCAATATTGATTGAAATATTTACCGACGACTGTTACTGTGAAACTGCAGGTTGCTTCGTTTCCGCTTGAATCTTCAGCCGTAAAATATACAGTGGTATTCCCAGCTGGAAAGATACTTCCCGACGAAGCAGTAGAGGTGATAGTGAAGACCCCAGAGTTATCGGTCACGTAGGGATCTAACCACGTGACATTGGCGTTGAACTGTCCCGGGTCTGTAGACTGTGTGATGTCGGCGAGACAAGAGATGTTCGGAGACTCCATATCTAAACATCAAAACACAAGCAAACGAATATTGATTTGTGGACGAGAGCTCAAAAATATATCTTTTTTTTCTAATACCAGTAGTAACGTTAACAACTCATTTATATTACAGCAGAAGAGAAGGGAAATTAATCTTAGCAGGTCAAAATAGATTGGCTATAGATGAAAATAATGATGTTCGGAGATTCCAGATCTGAGAATAGATAGAGCGGATATGATGAAAGAACATAATTCTGCATAACGTTGCTACCGCCGCAAAATGACCAGTTGAAATGTATTTCCCCTAATCCGGAATGACGGCGAAACAGTTTGTCCTTATTTAAGTAGGTGTTTTCCTTTAATGCAAACTGCAATGTGAATTTGACACAGTGTAAGTCATTTAATACGTATTCATATATGAGGAGCAAGCTGTCATTTCAGCAGACAATTTGATGGCATGGCCCTAAAAGGTGGAAAAGTTACTATGAGAACAAAGTTACGAATAACATTGTTATCAATATTTACCGACGACTGTGATAGTAAAATTGCACGTGGCGTCATTATCGCTCAAATCTTCAGCTGTAATAGATACTGTGGTATTCCCGGCTGGAAAAACACTTCCCGACGAAGAAGTAGAGCTGATAGTAAAGACCCCAGAATTATCTGTAACATATGCATCTGACCACGTGACATTGGCGCTGAACTGTCCCGGGTCTGTTCGCTGTGTGACGTCGGCGGGACAAGAGATGTTCGGAGACTCCATATCTAAAAATCAAAACACAAACAAACACTAGCTTAGTATCGTTGCCTCAGTGGCCGAAATCTCAAATACATATCTTTTTCTACTATCTGTTACAATCCAAACAACGATCTCCTATCACCACAGCAAGGAAGGGAAATTCATTTCAGGACGTCAAAATGGATTGGCTATAGAAGAAAATGATGATAAATACATTGTATGCTTGTCAAAATGTCACGACCAATAATGATTGAAATATTTACCGACGATTGTCACTGTGAAATTGCACGTTGCTTCGTTCCCGCTTGAATCTTCAGCCGTAAAATATACAGTGGTATTCCCGGCTGGAAATATACTTCCCGGCGAATCAGTCGAGGTGATAGTGACGACCCCAGAGTTATCGGTTACGTAGGGATCTAACAACGTGACATTGGCGCTGAACTGTCCCGGGTCTGTAGACTGTGTGATGTCGGCGGGACAAGAGATGTTCGGAGACTCCATATCTAAACATCAAAACACAAACAAACACTAGCTCTGTATCGTTGCCTCAGTGGACGAAATCTAAAATACATATCTTTTTCTACTACCATTAATAATCTAAACAACTCACTCCTATTACCCCAACAAGGAAGGGAAATTCATTTGAGGACGTCAAAGTGGATTGGCTATATAAGAAAATGATAAAAATTACATTCAATGCTTGTCAAAATGTCACGACCAATATTGATTGAAATATTTACCGACGACTGTTACTGTGAAACTGCAGGTTGCTTCGTTTCCGCTTGAATCTTCAGCCGTAAAATATACAGTGGTATTCCCGGCTGGAAATATACTTCCCGACGAATCAGTAGATGTGATAGTAAAGACCCCAGAATTATCGGTTACGTAGGGATCTGACCACGTGACATTGGCACTGAACTCTCCCGGGTCTGTGGACTGCGTGATGTCGTCGGGACAAGAGATGTTCGGAGACTCCATATCTAAACATCAAAACACAAACAAACAAATATTGCTTCATGAGACGAAAGCTAAAAAATATACCATTTTTCTAATAACATTAGTAACGTTAACAACTCATTTACATTATAGCAGAAAGGAAGGGAAATTAATCTCAGCAGGTCAAAATGGATGGGCTATAGATGAATATGATGACAATAACATTGTATGCTTGTAAAATGTAACGACCAATAATGAATGAGATATTTACCGACGACTGTTACTGTGAAATTGCACGTTGCTTCGTTCCCGCTTGAATCTTCAGCCGTGAAATATACAGTGGTATTCCCGGCTGGAAATATACTTCCCGTCGTAGCAGTAGAGGTGATAGTGACGACCCCAGAGTTATCGGTTACGTAGAGATCTAACCACGTGACACTGGCGCTGAACTGTCCCGGGTCTGTTGGCTGTGTGATGTCGGCGGGACAAGAGATGTTCGGATACTCCAGATCTAAAGATAAAAATAGAAACAACTATATTCCGGTCGTCCCTGTAACAGCAGTTACAGCTTTAATATCTGATATTGAACAGCAGTGACAACAAACACAATTTCCAGCAGGAGTAGATAGAAACACGAATTTCAGGTCGTTTTGACTGAAAAAAAAAAATGTCTTCAACTTTTACTTTGATGATACCAACAAGCACAATTTGTCGACTTGATTTTAAAACACAGGAATTTCAGCAGAAACTGAAATATCAACACAGGATTGCTGTGAAGACATTTTCCAAAACACCAGTCTTAAATTCGTCGTTTCTGTTTTTTTTTTTTTTTTCTTTTTTGGGAACGCTGTGAAAGGAACATTTCTACAAGATGAATAGCTTGATGCCTTTCATTTTTGGGGGTTATACGTATAGGGTCAACCTGCGGTGATGTAATATACCCACATCCATTCCCTCAAATTATTCTTGATTCCAGTAAGTTTGATTCTGTTCCAGTTCATTCTATAGCTTGTCACATGACGTGCCTCCAATAAACTCTCCTAAATTCTCAAGAGTGAAAAATCAAACACCTAGGAGACCTAATCATACAGGACTTTGAAATCTTCGTTATGAGATGGCTTCTTTTGGAATTTCAGAGCACTTTATGAAAACAGCTTGTTTCTTTCGTATGCAACAATATTCAATATCCAAGCACATCACTGGGAGGCAAGTACAATATGTAAATGGAACCAAACAATTTCTGGGTCAAGCATTCTGCCAGCCTCAGAAACAACTGTTTTACTTATCAGTATTATGATGTTATATCATGAAAGAACTAATTACAGGAGAATCACTCTTGCGCTTGCTTTATAGAAATAACATCACCCTCTCGGGCAGTGGAAATAATTTATTATCAAGATTCATGAATCGACAGGAGTTATTGGATGCACAATTCAGTGTGACTGCTCACCAATGATGGTGATTGAAAAGGAACATATGACAGCATTGCCACTCCCGTCTGTCGCAGTGTACATAACGTTGTATTCCCCGATGTTGTAGGTCCCGCCATTCCTGCCCGGTCCATTGAACACAAGAGACACATAGCCAGATGAATCTGATGCGTTCGGTTCAATCCAGGAAACAATCGCGTAAGGCAATCCAGGAAGTGTTGGCACCGACTGCGAATCCGGACATCCAGTGATGTTTGGAAGTGTCACATCTGTGAAGAGATGTTATTGTCACGTCAGTCTACATGTCAAACCCCGGTTATGTTAGTGCACGTCCAGATTCTCGTAGAAGACGTGATCTAAGAGTGACATCGGGGACTTGATTTTACTCAATCCATTCTATACATATAGATTATTATCATTTCCCTTTAACATTGAAGATAAAGACTAAGGGCCTAGTAGACGAAGAAGCATAATATTTTGATTAATAACCGTGGCTTCATTTTTTTATGCCATGCAACAATACTATTCGATTGAATTTGCAAACATGGTGTTCAAAGTGACTCGATAGAATAATTAAAGAGGTAATCAAATGTCTTTTTCTTGCTGTTTTTTACCTTCGCAGAGTCTCCCAGGGTACGACGGGTCAAGGTCCTCGAATCCGGCGTTACACCTACAGGTGAAATTCCCTTTACTGTTGATGCACTGGGCATTTTCATGGCAGTAGTAAGAAGCATTCCCACATTCGTCAAGATCTGTTGGGTCAAAGGAACAGAGTCGTTTTTTTATTTTCAAAATGAAATTTCATTCACCGATTCTCACTCAATCCGAGGACACACATGCAATCATTGTTAATCGTTAAAATTTTATGTTGCGGAATTAAGGTGATACATTATCTTGTCGTGACGGGGAAAACTGATCATATCTATTTGAAAGGTCTCTTAAAAAACAGCGTTTCCTTATTATCAGAGTTTACTTTCTCTTCAACTAAACGAAATATTGCCGTTCTTTTTATTATCATGCATTGCCGTTCTTTTCATTATTGTTACTATTGCCTCAGCCTTGACTATAAGATCTTTTTGAACCTATACTTCGCAGTTGAAGGGTTTGTTCTATATTCTTTTTTCTTCTTCTTTTTCTTCTTCTCTTTCTTCCTGAAACCTCCGAGGATCGTTGTCTTTGTCTTTGTTGCATATTCCTGTCCATTCTGTTACCTCTTTATCACGCTATAGTCTTGTTTCCTCTTGTAGCGTCTAGTCTGTTTTTTTCCTATCATAGTCTTGTTGCTGTCTCAGTCCTGTTTTATGCTCATTACTCTGTTTGTTTGTTTTTTTTTTTTGTATAACTATTTGTCCGTCTGTCTCTTAGTGGGCTTACAAACTTTTTAGTGACAAACTTTTTGTGCCGATTTGTTGTTGTCTTCAATTCAATTTTTGCATCGGGATTCTAATACAAGAGGGGCCCACACTCTTTGTCTTTTTAGTGGGTCTCTCCGTTTTTTTCACACAGTGCATATATTGCCAACTATTTCACTTCCGTTACCTCAGCAACTATTGTAATGTATCGCTATAGTTAGTTTTTTTTTTCTATCATTATTGTTTTCTCTGTACAATTGTATGCACTGTTTCTTTCACTCAAGAAAGTGAGATTTATGTTTGTATATTGTGGAAAAAACAGATAAATTTGAACTTGAACTTGAATAGCCATTGTAAATCTTATATTAAACATAAATGTGTATGTGTATATGAAGTCAAGAATATCTGGCGTATGATAGATAGAATTAAGTGTACACTGATTGGTACCATGATTAACCAAATACGAAAGTATGTTTCATCATTTGAGGGTAAACCTTCAAAAGCTTTCTAGGAATTATTGTGTAACTTGGTATTTCCGCAAGGAAATGTGAAATAGAGCAATACATGTACATATTTGAAACAATTTGAAACAACAATCTAACCTAACTACTCACGTAATCTTGATTAGAATTTCACTTTCACATTATTCGTTGAACTTATTCCTTTAAAAGAGTTTCTTTCATTTTACCGCGATTGATTTTCTTTTGTAAAAACATCAACATGAAAGTAAAGGAAACATCGGAGCATTTTGACACCAACATGAGAAATTCATCAGGAAATCAGAGCTTCGAAATATTCATGTCAAATGTCTAAGAAGCCCAAAGAGAAAAGGTGATCCATGGATCATTGGAACTCGAGAAGGCTCGTGCATCTATCTTACCAAGTACAGTGATGACAAATTGACAGCTACCGACATTTCCACTCGCATCCTGTGAAGATACATTGACCGTAGTGTTGCCGACACCGAAAAGCGAGCCTGACCCGGGTACAGACACAGGCGGTGAGAAAGAACCCGAGTTATCTACCACAACTGGATTTGGCCACGTGACGTTCACAAAAGCAGAATTTGGCCTTTGACGCTTCCTTATGTCCTTGGGACAGGTGATGATTGGAGATTCACGGTCTATAGTAAGAGAAGATTGAATCCGTATAGTTTATAAGAGAGCATTTTACTCTTTTAATATTGTTTGGATGTCCATTACGGAGTATTGCTGAAAACATTTTGGTCTACCAGAAACGGAAATGAACGTATACAGCGGCGACGATGAAAACATGTGATTATTGCAGAGAATCAATTTGGCCGTTTTTGTTTTATATGCACTGCCTACCCGTTACTAAACGTGTGATGTGTTTCAGTTACTCATTAGGTGTATCAATATCAAAGCAATGCATGATCACAGCCTATTCTGTATCACAGTACTGATTCATCTTCATGCTCCAACACGCACTCTAATAATGATCCAAACAAATTTTTCTTTCCATCACGAGTGTTATCATTTTGGGAACAGAGCTCCGTTAGCATCTGCGAATGTATCCTAGGATTCTCTATCATCATTGGAAGTGGGCTAAATAACATCATTGGAAGTTTTTAAAACCGCAGTGAAAACTCTTCTCCGCCTTGATTTTTAACCGCGGTGAAACCAACATAACGTTCTCCAATGTAGAAGACTGAAGCGCACATTACTACTTCAGCACGAAATAAAGGAGCATAATAATGAATATCACTCCTGATGCGCTTGTTAACGACATGACTAATAACTTTTCTTATGTTTACCGACGACTGTTACTGTGAAATTGCACGTTGCTTCGTTCCCGCTTGAATCTTCAGCCGTAAAGTATACAGTGGTATTCCCGGCTGGCAATATACTTCCTGACGAAGCAGTGGAACTGATAATGAAGACCCCAGAGTTATCGGTTATGTAGGGATCTGACCACGTGACATTGGCACTGTACAATCCCTTGTCTGTTGACTGTGTGATGTCGGCGGGACAAGAGATGTTCGGAGACTCCAGATCTAAGAATAGATAGAGCGGATGTTATGAATGAACAGAATTCAGCACATCGTTGCTAAAGCTGCAAAATCGCAGGTTGAGATGTTTTTTCCTTTCTGTATTCTGTATTTCTATACATCTGTAAGATGTATTAGTATAGGCCTACGAGGCACAAACAGTAATTTCAGCACGGAATTTCATGGTTTTCCTCTAAGATAGAAAAGATACTATGATTAAACAGAAGATCACAAATAACTATGGGCGCAAGTCAAAATGGATTGGCTATAGAAGAAAATGATGATAAATACATTGTATGCTTGTCAAAATGTCACGACCAATACACGTTGCTTCGTTCCCGCTTGAATCTTCAGCCGTAAAATATACAGTGGTATTCCGGCTGGAAAGATACTTCCCGACGAAGCAGTAGAGGTGATAGTGAAGACCCCAGAGTTATCGCTTACATAGGGATCTAACCACGTGACATTGGCGCTGAACTGTCCCGGGTCTGTAGACTGTGTGATGTCGGCGGGACAAGAGATGTTCGGAGACTCCATATCTAAACATCAAAACACAAGCAAACCAATATTGATTTGTGGACGAGAGCTCAAAAATATATCATTCTTCTAATATCACTAGTAACGTTAACAACTCATTTATATTACAGCAGAAGAGAAATCAATTAATCATAGCAGTTCAAAATAGATTGGATATAGATGAAAATAATGAAAAAAAAAACATTGTATGCTTGTCAAAATGTCACGACCGATAATGAATGAAATATTTACCGACGACTGTTACTGTGAAATTGCATGTTGCTTCGTTCCCGCTCGAATCTTCAGCCGTAAAATGTACAGTGGTATTCCCGGCTGGAAAGATACTTCCCGACGAATCAGAAGAGGTGATAGTGAAGACCCCAGAGTTATCGGTTACATAGGGATCTAACCACGTGACATTGGCGCTGAACTGTCCCGGGTCTGTTGGCTGTGTGATGTCGGCGGGACAAGAGATGTTCGGAGATTCCAGATCTGAGAATAGATAGAGCGGATATGATGAAAGAACATAATTCTGCATACCGTTGCTACCGCCGCAAAATGACCAGTTGAAATGTTTTTCCCCTAATCCGGAATGACGACGAAACAGTTTGTCCTTATTTAAGTAGGTATTTTCCTTTTATGCAAACTGCAATGTGAATTTGACACAGTGTAAGTCATTTAATACGTATTCATATATGAGGAGCAAGCTGTCATTTTAGCAGACAATTTGATGGCATGGCCCTAAAAGGTGGAAAAGTTGCTATGAGAACAAAGTTACGAATAACATTGTTATCAATATTTACCGACGACTGTGATAGTAAAATTGCACGTGGCGTCATTTCCGCTCAAATCTTCAGCTGTAATAGATACTGTGGTATTCCCGGCTGGAAAAACACTTCCCGACGAAGAAGTAGAGCTGATAGTAAAGACCCCAGAATTATCTGTAACATATGCATTTGACCACGTGACATTGGCGCTGAACTGTCCCGGGTCTGTTCGCTGTGTGATGTCGGCGGGACAAGAGATGTTCGGAGACTCCATATCTAAAAATCAAAACACAAACAAACACTAGCTCAGTATCGTTGCCTTAGTGGACGAAATCTGAAATACATATCTTTTTCTATTATCTGTTACAATCCAAACAACGAACTCCTATCACCACAGCAAGGAAGGGAAATTCATTTCAGGACGTCAAAATGGATTGGCTATAGAAGAAAATGATGATAAATACATTGTATGCTTGTCAAAATGTCACGACCAATAATGATTGAAATATTTACCGACGACTGTCACTGTGAAATTGCACGTTGCTTCGTTCCCGCTTGAATCTTCAGCCGTGAAATATACAGTGGTATTCCCGGCTGGAAATATACTTCCCGGCGAATCAGTAGAGGTGATAGTGACGACCCCAGAGTTATCGGTTACGTAGGGATCTGACCACGTGACATTGGCGCTGAACTGTCCCGGGTCTGTTGGTTGTGTGATGTCGGTGGGACAAGAGATGTTCGGAGACTCCATATCTAAACGTCAAAACACAAGCCAACGAATATTGCTTCAGTGGTCAAAAGTTGAAAAATATATCATTTTTCTAATAGCAGAAGTAATGTTAACAACTCATTTACATTATAGCAAAATGGAAGGGAAATTAATCTCAGCAGGTCAAAATGGATGGGCTATAGATGACAATGATGAGAATAACATTGTATGCTTGCCAAAATGTCACGACCAATAATGAATGAAATATTTACCGACGATTGTTATTGTAAAATTGCACGTTGCTTCGTTCCCGCTTGAATCTTCAGCCGTAAAATATACAGTGGTATTCCCGGCTGGAAAGATACTTCCCGACGAAGCAGTAGAGGTGATAGTGAAAACCCCAGAGTTATCGGTTACGTACGGATCTAACCACGTGACATTGGCGCTGAACTGTCCCGGGTCTGTAGACTGTGTGATGTCGGCGGGACAAGAGATGTTCGGAGACTCCATATCTAAACATCAAAACACAAGCAAACCAATATTGATTTGTGGACGAGAGCTCAAAAATATATCATTCTTCTAATATCAGTAGTAACGTTAACAACTCATTTATATTACCGCAGAAGAGAAATCAATTAATCATAGCAGTTCAAAATAGATTGGCTATAGATGAAAATAATGAAAAAAAAAACATTGTATCCTTGTCAAAATGTCACGACCAATAATGAATGAAATATTTACCGACGACTGTTACTGTGAAATTGCATGTTGCTTCGTTCCCGCTCGAATCTTCAGCCGTAAAATGTACAGTGGTATTCCCGGCTGGAAAGATACTTCCCGACGAATCAGAAGAGGTGATAGTGAAGACCCCAGAGTTATCGGTTACATAGGGATCTAACCACGTGACATTGGCGCTGAACTGTCCCGGGTCTGTTGGCTGTGTGATGTCGGCGGGACAAGAGATGTTCGGAGATTCCAGATCTGAGAATAGATAGAGCGGATATGATGAAAGAACATAATTCTGCATACCGTTGCTACCGCCGCAAAATGACCAGTTGAAATGTTTTTCCCCTAATCCGGAATGACGACGAAACAGTTTGTCCTTATTTAAGTAGGTATTTTCCTTTTATGCAAACTGCAATGTGAATTTGACACAGTGTAAGTCATTTAATACGTATTCATATATGAGGAGCAAGCTGTCATTTTAGCAGACAATTTGATGGCATGGCCCTAAAAGGTGGAAAAGTTGCTATGAGAACAAAGTTACGAATAACATTGTTATCAATATTTACCGACGACTGTGATAGTAAAATTGCACGTGGCGTCATTTCCGCTCAAATCTTCAGCTGTAATAGATACTGTGGTATTCCCGGCTGGAAAAACACTTCCCGACGAAGAAGTAGAGCTGATAGTAAAGACCCCAGAATTATCTGTAACATATGCATCTGACCACGTGACATTGGCGCTGAACTGTCCCGGGTCTGTTCGCTGTGTGATGTCGGCGGGACAAGAGATGTTCGGAGACTCCATATCTAAAAATCAAAACACAAGAAACACTAGCTCAGTATCGTTGCCTTAGTGGACGAAATCTGAAATACATATCTTTTTCTATTATCGGTTACAATCCAAACAAAGAACTCCTATCACCACATCAAGGAAGGGAAATTCATTTCAGGACGTCAAAATGGATTGGCTATAGAAGAAAATGATGATAAATACATTGTATGCTTGTCAAAATGTCACGACCAATAATGATTGAAATATTTACCGACGACTGTTATTGTAAAATTGCACGTTGCTTCGTTCCCGCTTGAATCTTCAGCCGTAAAATATACAGTGGTATTCCCGGCTGGAAAGATACTTCCCGACGAAGCAGTAGAGGTGATAGTGAAAACCCCAGAGTTATCGGTTACGTACGGATCTAACCACGTGACATTGGCGCTGAACTGTCCCGGGTCTGTAGACTGTGTGATGTCGGCGGGACAAGAGATGTTCGGAGACTCCATATCTAAACATCAAAACACAAGCAAACCAATATTGATTTGTGGACGAGAGCTCAAAAATATATCATTCTTCTAATATCAGTAGTAACGTTAACAACTCATTTATATTACAGCAGAAGAGAAATCAATTAATCATAGCAGTTCAAAATAGATTGGATATAGATGAAAATAATGAAAAAAACATTGTATGCTTGTCAAAATGTCACGACCGATAATGAATGAAATATTTACCGACGACTGTTACTGTGAAATTGCATGTTGCTTCGTTCCCGCTCGAATCTTCAGCCGTAAAATGTACAGTGGTATTCCCGGCTGGAAAGATACTTCCCGACGAATCAGAAGAGGTGATAGTGAAGACCCCAGAGTTATCGGTTACATAGGGATCTAACCACGTGACATTGGCGCTGAACTGTCCCGGGTCTGTTGGCTGTGTGATGTCGGCGGGACAAGAGATGTTCGGAGATTCCAGATCTGAGAATAGATAGAGCGGATATGATGAAAGAACATAATTCTGCATACCGTTGCTACCGCCGCAAAATGACCAGTTGAAATGTTTTTCCCCTAATCCGGAATGACGACGAAACAGTTTGTCCTTATTTAAGTAGGTATTTTCCTTTTATGCAAACTGCAATGTGAATTTGACACAGTGTAAGTCATTTAATACGTATTCATATATGAGGAGCAAGCTGTCATTTCAGCAGACAATTTGATGGCATGGCCCTAAAAGGTGGAAAAGTTACTATGAGAACAAAGTTACGAATAACATTGTTATCAATATTTACCGACGACTGTGATAGTAAAATTGCACGTGGCGTCATTTCCGCTCAAATCTTCAGCTGTAATAGATACTGTGGTATTCCCGGCTGGAAAAACACTTCCCGACGAAGAAGTAGAGCTGATAGTAAAGACCCCAGAATTATCTGTAACATATGCATCTGACCACGTGACATTGGCGCTGAACTGTCCCGGGTCTGTTCGCTGTGTGATGTCGGCGGGACAAGAGATGTTCGGAGACTCCATATCTAAAAATCAAAACACAAACAAACACTAGCTCAGTATCGTTGCCTTAGTGGACGAAATCTGAAATACATATCTTTTTCTATTATCTGTTACAATCCAAACAACGAACTCCTATCACCACATCAAGGAAGGGAAATTCATTTCAGGACGTCAAAATGGATTGGCTATAGAAGAAAATGATGATAAATACATTGTATGCTTGTCAAAATGTCACGACCAATAATGATTGAAATATTTACCGACGACTGTTATTGTAAAATTGCACGTTGCTTCGTTCCCGCTTGAATCTTCAGCCGTAAAATATACAGTGGTATTCCCGGCTGGAAAGATACTTCCCGACGAAGCAGTAGAGGTGATAGTGAAAACCCCAGAGTTATCGGTTACGTACGGATCTAACCACGTGACATTGGCGCTGAACTGTCCCGGGTCTGTAGACTGTGTGATGTCGGCGGGACAAGAGATGTTCGGAGACTCCATATCTAAACATCAAAACACAAGCAAATCAATATTGATTTGTGGACGAGAGCTCAAAAATATATCATTCTTCTAATATCAGTAGTAACGTTAACAACTCATTTATATTACAGCAGAAGAGAAATCAATTAATCATAGCAGTTCAAAATAGATTGGATATAGATGAAAATAATGAAAAAAACATTGTATGCTTGTCAAATTGTCACGACCGATAATGAATGAAATATTTACCGACGACTGTTACTGTGAAATTGCATGTTGCTTCGATCCCGCTCGAATCTTCAGCCGTAAAATATACAGTGGTATTCCCGGCTGGAAAGATACTTCCCGACGAATCAGAAGAGGTGATAGTGAAGACCCCAGAGTTATCGGTTACATAGGGATCTAACCACGTGACATTGGCGCTGAACTGTCCCGGGTCTGTTGGCTGTGTGATGTCGGCGGGACAAGAGATGTTCGGAGATTCCAGATCTGAGAATAGATAGAGCGGATATGATGAAAGAACATAATTCTGCACACCGTTGCTACCGCCGCAAAATGACCAGTTGAAATGTTTTTCCCCTAATCCGGAATGACGACTAAACAGTTTGTCCTTATTTAAGTAGGTATTTTCCTTTTATGCAAACTGCAATGTGAATTTGACACAGTGTAAGTCATTTAATACGTATTCATATATGAGGAGCAAGCTGTCATTTCAGCAGACAATTTGATGGCATGGCCCTAAAAGGTGGAAAAGTTACTATGAGAACAAAGTTACGAATAACATTGTTATCAATATTTACCGACGACTGTGATAGTAAA
This sequence comes from Diadema antillarum, assembly GCF_040938485.1. Lineage (NCBI taxonomy): Eukaryota > Metazoa > Echinodermata > Echinoidea > Diadematoida > Diadematidae > Diadema > Diadema antillarum. The sequence goes on from NW_027272218.1 coordinate 18,224, forward strand.
ATTGCACGTGGCGTCATTTCCGCTCAAATCTTCAGCTGTAATAGATACTGTGGTATTCCCGGCTGGAAAAACACTTCCCGACGAAGAAGTAGAGCTGATAGTAAAGACCCCAGAATTATCTGTAACATATGCATCTGACCACGTGACATTGGCGCTGAACTGTCCCGGGTCTGTTCGCTGTGTGATGTCGGCGGGACAAGAGATGTTCGGAGACTCCATATCTAAAAATCAAAACACAAACAAACACTAGCTCAGTATCGTTGCCTTAGTGGACGAAATCTGAAATACATATCTTTTTCTATTATCTGTTACAATCCAAACAACGAACTCCTATCACCACAGCAAGGAAGGGAAATTCATTTCAGGACGTCAAAATGGATTGGCTATAGAAGAAAATGATGATAAATACATTGTATGCTTGTCAAAATGTCACGACCAATAATGATTGAAATATTTACCGACGACTGTCACTGTGAAATTGCACGTTGCTTCGTTCCCGCTTGAATCTTCAGCCGTGAAATATACAGTGGTATTCCCGGCTGGAAATATACTTCCCGGCGAATCAGTAGAGGTGATAGTGACGACCCCAGAGTTATCGGTTACGTAGGGATCTGACCACGTGACATTGGCGCTGAACTGTCCCGGGTCTGTTGGTTGTGTGATGTCGGTGGGACAAGAGATGTTCGGAGACTCCATATCTAAACGTCAAAACACAAGCCAACGAATATTGCTTCAGTGGTCAAAAGTTGAAAAATATATCATTTTTCTAATAGCAGAAGTAATGTTAACAACTCATTTACATTATAGCAAAATGGAAGGGAAATTAATTTCAGCAGGTCAAAATGGATGGGCTATAGATGGCAATGATGAGAATTACATTGTATGCTTGCCAAAATGTCACGACCAATAATGAATGAAATATTTACCGACGATTGTTATTGTAAAATTGCACGTTGCTTCGTTCCCGCTTGAATCTTCAGCCGTAAAATATACAGTGGTATTCCCGGCTGGAAAGATACTTCCCGACGAAGCAGTAGAGGTGATAGTGAAAACCCCAGAGTTATCGGTTACGTACGGATCTAACCACGTGACATTGGCGCTGAACTGTCCCGGGTCTGTAGACTGTGTGATGTCGGCGGGACAAGAGATGTTCGGAGACTCCATATCTAAACATCAAAACACAAGCAAACCAATATTGATTTGTGGACGAGAGCTCAAAAATATATCATTCTTCTAATATCAGTAGTAACGTTAACAACTCATTTATATTACAGCAGAAGAGAAATCAATTAATCATAGCAGTTCAAAATAGATTGGATATAGATGAAAATAATGAAAAAAACATTGTATGCTTGTCAAAATGTCACGACCAATAATGAATGAAATATTTACCGACGACTGTTACTGTGAAATTGCATGTTGCTTCGTTCCGGCTCGAATCTTCAGCCGTAAAATGTACAGTGGTATTCCCGGCTGGAAAGATACTTCCCGACGAATCAGAAGAGGTGATAGTGAAGACCCCAGAGTTATCGGTTACATAGGGATCTAACCACGTGACATTGGCGCTGAACTGTCCCGGGTCTGTTGGCTGTGTGATGTCGGCGGGACAAGAGATGTTCGGAGATTCCAGATCTGAGAATAGATAGAGCGGATATGATGAAAGAACATAATTCTGCATACCGTTGCTACCGCCGCAAAATGACCAGTTGAAATGTTTTTCCCCTAATCCGGAATGACGACGAAACAGTTTGTCCTTATTTAAGTAGGTATTTTCCTTTTATGCAAACTGCAATGTGAATTTGACACAGTGTAAGTCATTTAATACGTATTCATATATGAGGAGCAAGCTGTCATTTCAGCAGACAATTTGATGGCATGGCCCTAAAAGGTGGAAAAGTTACTATGAGAGCAAAGTTACGAATAACATTGTTATCAATATTTACCGACGACTGTGATAGTAAAATTGCACGTGGCGTCATTTCCGCTCAAATCTTCAGCTGTAATAGATACTGTGGTATTCCCGGCTGGAAAAACACTTCCCGACGAAGAAGTAGAGCTGATAGTAAAGACCCCAGAATTATCTGTAACATATGCATCTGACCACGTGACATTGGCGCTGAACTGTCCCGGGTCTGTTCGCTGTGTGATGTCGGCGGGACAAGAGATGTTCGGAGACTCCATATCTAAAAATCAAAACACAAACAAACACTAGCTCAGTATCGTTGCCTTAGTGGACGAAATCTGAAATACATATCTTTTTCTATTATCTGTTACAATCCAAACAACGAACTCCTATCACCACATCAAGGAAGGGAAATTCATTTCAGGACGTCAAAATGGATTGGCTATAGAAGAAAATGATGATAAATACATTGTATGCTTGTCAAAATGTCACGACCAATAATGATTGAAATATTTACCGACGACTGTTATTGTAAAATTGCACGTTGCTTCGTTCCCGCTTGAATCTTCAGCCGTAAAATATACAGTGGTATTCCCGGCTGGAAAGATACTTCCCGACGAAGCAGTAGAGGTGATAGTGAAAACCCCAGAGTTATCGGTTACGTACGGATCTAACCACGTGACATTGGCGCTGAACTGTCCCGGGTCTGTAGACTGTGTGATGTCGGCGGGACAAGAGATGTTCGGAGACTCCATATCTAAACATCAAAACACAAGCAAACCAATATTGATTTGTGGACGAGAGCTCAAAAATATATCATTCTTCTAATATCAGTAGTAACGTTAACAACTCATTTATATTACAGCAGAAGAGAAATCAATTAATCATAGCAGTTCAAAATAGATTGGATATAGATGAAAATAATGAAAAAAACATTGTATGCTTGTCAAAATGTCACGACCGATAATGAATGAAATATTTACCGACGACTGTTACTGTGAAATTGCATGTTGCTTCGTTCCCGCTCGAATCTTCAGCCGTAAAATGTACAGTGGTATTCCCGGCTGGAAAGATACTTCCCGACGAATCAGAAGAGGTGATAGTGAAGACCCCAGAGTTATCGGTTACATAGGGATCTAACCACGTGACATTGGCGCTGAACTGTCCCGGGTCTGTTGGCTGTGTGATGTCGGCGGGACAAGAGATGTTCGGAGATTCCAGATCTGAGAATAGATAGAGCGGATATGATGAAAGAACATAATTCTGCACACCGTTGCTACCGCCGCAAAATGACCAGTTGAAATGTTTTTCCCCTAATCCGGAATGACGACGAAACAGTTTGTCCTTATTTAAGTAGGTATTTTCCTTTTATGCAAACTGCAATGTGAATTTGACACAGTGTAAGTCATTTAATACGTATTCATATATGAGGAGCAAGCTGTCATTTCAGCAGACAATTTGATGGCATGGCCCTAAAAGGTGGAAAAGTTACTATGAGAACAAAGTTACGAATAACATTGTTATCAATATTTACCGACGACAGTGATAGTAAAATTGCACGTGGCGTCATTTCCGCTCAAATCTTCAGCTGTAATAGATACTGTGGTATTCCCGGCTGGAAAAACACTTCCCGACGAAGAAGTAGAGCTGATAGTAAAGACCCCAGAATTATCTGTAACATATGCATCTGACCACGTGACATTGGCGCTGAACTGTCCCGGGTCTGTTCGCTGTGTGATGTCGGCGGGACAAGAGATGTTCGGAGACTCCATATCTAAAAATCAAAACACAAACAAACACTAGCTCAGTATCGTTGCCTTAGTGGACGAAATCTGAAATACATATCTTTTTCTATTATCTGTTACAATCCAAACAACGAACTCCTATCACCACAGCAAGGAAGGGAAATTCATTTCAGGACGTCAAAATGGATTGGCTATAGAAGAAAATGATGATAAATACATTGTATGCTTGTCAAAATGTCACGACCAATAATGATTGAAATATTTACCGACGACTGTCACTGTGAAATTGCACGTTGCTTCGTTCCCGCTTGAATCTTCAGCCGTGAAATATACAGTGGTATTCCCGGCTGGAAATATACTTCCCGGCGAATCAGTAGAGGTGATAGTGACGACCCCAGAGTTATCGGTTACGTAGGGATCTGACCACGTGACATTGGCGCTGAACTGTCCCGGGTCTGTTGGTTGTGTGATGTCGGTGGGACAAGAGATGTTCGGAGACTCCATATCTAAACGTCAAAACACAAGCCAACGAATATTGCTTCAGTGGTCAAAAGTTGAAAAATATATCATTTTTCTAATAGCAGAAGTAATGTTAACAACTCATTTACATTATAGCAAAATGGAAGGGGAATTAATTTCAGCAGGTCAAAATGGATGGGCTATAGATGGCAATGATGAGAATTACATTGTATGCTTGCCAAAATGTCACGACCAATAATGAATGAAATATTTACCGACGATTGTTATTGTAAAATTGCACGTTGCTTCGTTCCCGCTTGAATCTTCAGCCGTAAAATATACAGTGGTATTCCCGGCTGGAAAGATACTTCCCGACGAAGCAGTAGAGGTGATAGTGAAAACCCCAGAGTTATCGGTTACGTACGGATCTAACCACGTGACATTGGCGCTGAACTGTCCCGGGTCTGTAGACTGTGTGATGTCGGCGGGACAAGAGATGTTCGGAGACTCCATATCTAAACATCAAAACACAAGCAAACCAATATTGATTTGTGGACGAGAGCTCAAAAATATATCATTCTTCTAATATCAGTAGTAACGTTAACAACTCATTTATATTACAGCAGAAGAGAAATCAATTAATCATAGCAGTTCAAAATAGATTGGATATAGATGAAAATAATGAAAAAAACATTGTATGCTTGTCAAAATGTCACGACCAATAATGAATGAAATATTTACCGACGACTGTTACTGTGAAATTGCATGTTGCTTCGTTCCGGCTCGAATCTTCAGCCGTAAAATGTACAGTGGTATTCCCGGCTGGAAAGATACTTCCCGACGAATCAGAAGAGGTGATAGTGAAGACCCCAGAGTTATCGGTTACATAGGGATCTAACCACGTGACATTGGCGCTGAACTGTCCCGGGTCTGTTGGCTGTGTGATGTCGGCGGGACAAGAGATGTTCGGAGATTCCAGATCTGAGAATAGATAGAGCGGATATGATGAAAGAACATAATTCTGCATACCGTTGCTACCGCCGCAAAATGACCAGTTGAAATGTTTTTCCCCTAATCCGGAATGACGACGAAACAGTTTGTCCTTATTTAAGTAGGTATTTTCCTTTTATGCAAACTGCAATGTGAATTTGACACAGTGTAAGTCATTTAATACGTATTCATATATGAGGAGCAAGCTGTCATTTCAGCAGACAATTTGATGGCATGGCCATAAAAGGTGGAAAAGTTACTATGAGAGCAAAGTTACGAATAACATTGTTATCAATATTTACCGACGACTGTGATAGTAAAATTGCACGTGGCGTCATTTCCGCTCAAATCTTCAGCTGTAATAGATACTGTGGTATTCCCGGCTGGAAAAACACTTCCCGACGAAGAAGTAGAGCTGATAGTAAAGACCCCAGAATTATCTGTAACATATGCATCAGACCACGTGACATTGGCGCTGAACTGTCCCGGGTCTGTTCGCTGTGTGATGTCGGCGGGACAAGAGATGTTCGGAGACTCCATATCTAAAAATCAAAACACAAACAAACACTAGCTCAGTATCGTTGCCTTAGTGGACGAAATCTGAAATACATATCTTTTTCTATTATCTGTTACAATCCAAACAACGAACTCCTATCACCACAGCAAGGAAGGGAAATTCATTTCAGGACGTCAAAATGGATTGGCTATAGAAGAAAATGATGATAAATACATTGTATGCTTGTCAAAATGTCACGACCAATAATGATTGAAATATTTACCGACGACTGTCACTGTGAAATTGCACGTTGCTTCGTTCCCGCTTGAATCTTCAGCCGTGAAATATACAGTGGTATTCCCGGCTGGAAATATACTTCCCGACGAAGCAGTAGAGGTGATAGTGACGACCCCAGAGTTATCGGTTACGTAGGGATCTGACCACGTGACATTGGCGCTGAACTGTCCCGGGTCTGTTGGTTGTGTGATGTCGGTGGGACAAGAGATGTTCGGAGACTCCATATCTAAACGTCAAAACACAAGCCAACGAATATTGCTTCAGTGGTCAAAAGTTGAAAAATATATCATTTTTCTAATAGCAGAAGTAATGTTAACAACTCATTTACATTATAGCAAAATGGAAGGGAAATTAATCTCAGCAGGTCAAAATGGATGGGCTATAGATGACAATGATAAGAATTACATTGTATGCTTGCCAAAATGTCACGACCAATAATGAATGAAAGATTTACCGACGATTGTTATTGTAAAATTGCACGTTGCTTCGTTCCCGCTTGAATCTTCAGCCGTAAAATATACAGTGGTATTCCCGGCTGGAAAGATACTTCCCGACGAAGCAGTAGAGGTGATAGTGAAAACCCCAGAGTTATCGGTTACATAGGGATCTAACCACGTGACATTGGCGTTGAACTGTCCCGGGTCTGTAGACTGTGTGATGTCGGCGGGACAAGAGATGTTCGGAGACTCCATATCTAAACATCAAAACACAAGCAAACCAATATTGATTTGTGGACGAGAGCTCAAAAATATATCATTCTTCTAATATCAGTAGTAACGTTAACAACTCATTTATATTACAGCAGAAGAGAAATCAATTAATCATAGCAGTTCAAAATAGATTGGCTATAGATGAAAATAATGAAAAAAAAAACATTGTATCCTTGTCAAAATGTCACGACCAATAATGAATGAAATATTTACCGACGACTGTTACTGTGAAATTGCATGTTGCTTCGTTCCCGCTCGAATCTTCAGCCGTAAAATGTACAGTGGTATTCCCGGCTGGAAAGATACTTCCCGACGAATCAGAAGAGGTGATAGTGAAGACCCCAGAGTTATCGGTTACATAGGGATCTAACCACGTGACATTGGCGCTGAACTGTCCCGGGTCTGTTGGCTGTGTGATGTCGGCGGGACAAGAGATGTTCGGAGATTCCAGATCTGAGAATAGATAGAGCGGATATGATGAAAGAACATAATTCTGCATACCGTTGCTACCGCCGCAAAATGACCAGTTGAAATGTTTTTCCCCTAATCCGGAATGACGACGAAACAGTTTGTCCTTATTTAAGTAGGTATTTTCCTTTTATGCAAACTGCAATGTGAATTTGACACAGTGTAAGTCATTTAATACGTATTCATATATGAGGAGCAAGCTGTCATTTCAGCAGACAATTTGATGGCATGGCCCTAAAAGGTGGAAAAGTTACTATGAGAACAAAGTTACGAATAACATTGTTATCAATATTTACCGACGACTGTGATAGTAAAATTGCACGTGGCGTCATTTCCGCTCAAATCTTCAGCTGTAATAGATACTGTGGTATTCCCGGCTGGAAAAACACTTCCCGACGAAGAAGTAGAGCTGATAGTAAAGACCCCAGAATTATCTGTAACATATGCATCTGACCACGTGACATTGGCGCTGAACTGTCCCGGGTCTGTTCGCTGTGTGATGTCGGCGGGACAAGAGATGTTCGGAGACTCCATATCTAAAAATCAAAGCACAAACAAACACTAGCTCTGTATTGTTGCCACAGTGGATGAAATCTCAAATACATATCTTTTTCTATTATCAGTAATAATCTAAACAACGCACTTTGATTACCACAGCATGGAAGGGAAATTCATATCAGGATGTCAAAATGGATTGGCTATAGAAGAAAATGATGATAACTACATTGTATGCTTGTCAAAATGTCACGACCAATAATGAATGAAATATTTACCGACGACTGCTACTGTGAAATTGCACGTTGCTTCGTTCCCGCTTGAATCTTCAGCCGTAAAATATACAGTGGTATTCCCGGCTGGAAATGTACTTCCCGACGAGGCAGTAGAGGTGATAGTGACAACCCCAGAGTTATCGGTTACGTAGGGATCTGACCACGTGACATTGGCGCTGAACTGTTCCGGGTCTGTTGGCTGTGTGATGTCGGCGGGACAAGAGATGTTCGGAGACTCCAGATCTGAGAATAGATAGAGCGGATATGATGAAAGAACATAATTCTGCACACCGTTGCTACCGCCGCAAAATGACCAGTTCAAATATTTTTCCCCTAATCCGTATTGACGACGAAACAATGTGTCCTTATTTAATTAAGTATTTTCCTTTCATGCAAACTGCAGTGTGAATTTGACACAGTGTAAGTCATTTAATACGTATTCATATATGAGGAGCAAACTGTCATTTCAGCAGAAAATTTGATGGTATGGCCCTTAAAGGTGGAAAAGATACTACAATATTTACCGACAACTGTGATTGAAAAATTGCACGTGGCGTCATTCCCGCTCGAATCTTGAGCTGTAATAGATACTGTGGTATTCCCGGCTGGAAAAACACTTCCCGACGAAGAAGTAGAGCTGATAGTAAAGACCCCAGAATTATCTGTAACATATGCATCTGACCACGTGACATTGGCGCTGAACTGTCCCGGGTCTGTGGACTGTGTGATGTCGGCGGGACAAGAGATGTTCGGAGACTCTATGTCTAAAAATCAAAAAGGAATCAAACACATTCTTCATTTCACACTTGTGAATATGATGTTATTGACTTAATAGTCAGGAGTTTAAGTAAAAACACCAATTAGCAATAGTTTGGCGAATTCGCTGCCTCAAAGAATATCCAGCTGCACTGCCCCTTTGCAGCCAACCGTTGTCGTCCCGCTGTCGGAAATTCACAGCGTGGATGCCTTCGTTCTAGTCTTGCAAGCGGAAGCAGTGGTATACTCCAAGCTTTCCGATGCGCTTCAACGACAGCGTTGTGGTGGTTTGCACCATAATGGATGCCACGCAGCTTGTACCATCACAGAGCCGCCACTTACCTGTGTTGTTTCGCTAAGGCTGCGTTCACATAGAAGTATACTATTCGGGTATTCGGGGCTCGTTTTCGAGGGCACGCGAATAGTTTGAATCGAACGATAGGATTTCCTCACACCGGTTCACATAAGAGGGCACTATTCGAAAGTACCGAATAGCTGCGAATAGTATAGCAAAGTGGGAATCGAGCTTGTTCGATTTTCTTGCAGCGTATACCGTCTCTCGTTTATGAAATAATGACAATTTTGGTCTAGATTTGCCCTTCAGCAAAAATAAGCATGTAGACTGACATTCTGATGTAGTTTAGAAATTGTTAATAAGATTTTCTGGGTTGTAGGAGGAAGAAATCCTCACTGCATGGGATGGTGAGTTGACGGTGCGGGCGATGGTGTACTCGGTGCCCGAATAGCGAATGGCGAATAGCGAGTAGCGAATACCGAATACCGAATACTTCTATGTGAACGCAGCCTAATGAAGACGTCACGAAGGTTTTTCTCATGGTAATCGATGAACTCGTTCTATTCCATCTGCTCGATCAAAAGGACCTACAGCTCTATTAAACAACATGTCACAAGTGTCCAAGATGAAGCATTCTGTGCTCTCTAGCCCAGCGGAGATTAGCAACTCTGTTATGTGGCGAAAAGCCAGGCGTGGACATTAAGCCTTCATGCTTAGTAACCATGCTGGAGCCATCTCCAATTAATGATTGACCTAGAAACGTTGATCCCATCATTTCTCGACCACAAACGACAACGACATTTTTTTCATTTCATAGGCAGAGATTAAACATTTCATCGATCATCTCGTCTCGGACCTCTCATCGGACCTTCATCGGACCTTCATCTTGCACCTCTTGGAGGTTTCCGTGGCGCCATATTCCGTGCCTCACATGGTTGATGTTTAAGATATACCCTGTAACATCCAGATGATATTAGGGATATTACTCTGCAGCCGTCCTACCCCAGTGCTACCAGTCTCTCGCGCATAAGCAGCTCCGTTTAACAAGGCATAAACCAGGAAACATTTTCATAGATCAATATTGGAGACAGTTCTAGGAGCTCGAAAACAGCCTCGTTTAACACGGCGTTGCATCAAGGGATGGGTGAGAATTTCACTGGCAATTTCCTGTATAGTCTCGAACAAGATAACTATCTACTTTTTTTGTTTTAAAGAATATCTTATTCTTCATCAATGGGAAACATATACAAACAAATCTATACAAAATTCTCTGGACCAGTTTCATAATCATTTTCGTCAATGAATACAAAATTTATACCAAAACTTAACATCAATTTAATACATTTTGATACACTCCGATACATTTTTTTCTCACAATCCATATACACAATCCGTATACACATCTCTTCTTTTCTATTTTTACAGTACTAATCCCTCATTCTCTTTTTAATTTAATTCTTTCATTGCATTACAAATTGTATTAACTAAATCACTAACCCCAAAAATAATTTCTTTTTATGTACTATGTATTTACTGTTTGTTTCAAACAATATTTTATTTCGATTCCATCATCCATCGTTGAATACAATTCAATATTTAGTTGTGTTGCTTGCTGCGTGACATTTCAAACGTATATCAAAATATTACAAAATAATTCTTAGGACTGTCATTGTGTCAATTTCTGATTATTCTACTATACAATACACAGTAACTGCTTCACAAATAAAATCATCCCCGCAATAATTATACAATCAATTTTTGATAATGCCTAATGGGTCAGCAAAACCAATATGTATGTACAATACACATTACAAAATATACCCATTGACTGCGTCCGTATAGTATATACTCGTCACAGCAGTGATTATTAGATAATGAAATCAATATTGTTAAGGGGTCAAACAAAAGGTCTGCATACCTATGTATCAGGGGTCAACAAAAAGCCTACATACCTATGTACACACATACATATACAAAAACTTTACAAATCTACATGATCAATGTCTGTACATAATCCATACCTATAAACATATTCTTTCTGTAATACATCACCCGTATAACCTCATCAACACTCTCCCCTCTAAATAGGCATACTCCAGGTATACCTCACTCCAGCACAGATACACACACGTATTTGCACACACACACACACACACACGCCCACAAACATCGAACCTATTCACCAAACAATCAACAACAAAAAGCACAAAAAGGTACCAATTGATGTGGAGTAAGAATCACCGTGTCATGAATTGATTCCATTTCCTGCTGTGCAAGGCCAGCGTATCTCGTTTCATTGCTAATTTCCTTTCTTCTTCTCGACTTTCTAACATTCTTTCTCTAATTTCTCTTATCAATGGGGGCCTGCTCTTTTCCTTCGAAAATACAAATATCATCCTTTTTATGAATAATATAATGGTTTATGAGTTGTCCTTTTCCAATATCTTGCGTTTTAATACCAACATGAACAGATTGCCAATCTAACTTTTGCATCTGGGGTAAAACAAAAACTTCACTACACAATTTCCAAATCTGACTGACTTCACTACAATAAAAAAACAAGTGTTCATAAGTCTCAACCTCAGAATAACAAAATGTACATTGATTATCTCCTACAAAACCAAAAGAAAATAACTTAGCTTTTGTATATATTCAACCATACAACATTTTATATTGAAATTCACGCAGCTTACAATCAAGAGTAGACTTCCAAGGCCTTAGAAAAGTCGATCTAATATCTATTTCCTCAAAATTATATAAACCAACTAAGTTATTATATGCTGATGATGTTTCAATTCCATCCCTCATCAACGCTTTATAAATAAGTTTTGACGTTATATCCTGTATATGATATATTTTGTTCTGCGTAATTTACGTAATACATAATCGATGCAATAGGGGAAATGTTATCACTCAACTACCCATTTGTTTACACGCAGACTGCCAAATTAAAAAAAAAAATCAAAAAAAAAAACCAGACTGTGAAATTGTTTCAAAAAAAATATCCCATTAATGTCCAACGGTGCCTTATGAGCAGGATGACTATATACGATACGACCATTCTTGGGCATGGCCTTAAGAAAAATAGCACCACCTTGACGATTGGAAATAAAAATGAGAATTATACGAGGGCCGTGAGGTATAAATGGCTGAGTGATTATGCATGACTGCTCACCAATGATAGTGATTGAAAAGGAGCATGCGACGGTATTGCTCGAACCGTCCATCGCGGTGTACGTGACGTTGTATTCTCCAATGTTGTAGGCACCGCCATTATTGCCTGGTCCGTTGAACACAAGAGACACGTAGCCAGACGAATCTGATGCATTCGGTTCAATCCAGGAAACAATCGCATAAGGCAATCCAGAGATTGCGGGCACCGACTGTGAATCTGGACATCCAGTGATGCTTGGAAATGTAACATCTGTTAAGAGAAGGCATTAAATCTTGTGTAAATAATGACGAAATTGTGGATGCCGTTTATAATTGCCGGGGAATCCAAAATGAGAGATTACACAAAAAGGTAATACAGGTCCTAAGGCCGTGCTCATCATTCTTAAAAAGAAGAAGAAGAAGAAGAAGTAATGAACACTATCCAAGTGAAATCCTCGCCAACTTTTTCATATAGTAATCACTGATACTGTATTCTCATCCAGAATTATCTATAGGATACACAAAGGCGAAAATCCCGAGATGAAATAAATGTAATAGGGATACTATATGCTCTAAACGGATCAATTCAAAGATATATTAACCCTTTGGTGATATGATCTTTGCAGTCAGAATGATATTTTACGTCAATGTATTGTACGAGATTATGTGCAACCCTTACCAAATCACAAACATTTTCTTAGTACACGTACCTGATATTCATTACAACACAAACCACTATTGCCTCTGATAAAATCCAAACGAGTAAACCAAACACCCACCGTCACAATTTCGTCCCGGAGAATGTAGGTTCAGGTCGTCATATCCAGTATTGCACTGACAGGTAAAGGAACCCTCGGTATTCATGCATGTTGCGTTTTCATGACAGTCATGTGTAGCTGTTGAGCATTCATCAACATCTATTTGCAATAAAAGAAAAACAATCGAGGACACTTAAATCAGTCACTATACATCAATGTCGATGAGGAAGTGATTTAAAGCATAACATCAGTCCTGGACAAGTTTCAATTCAATTCAATTCGTTTATTCATCTCATTTTCGGATAAAACAATACAACAGTATTGGATTTTACAATACACAAAAAGATAATCAATCATTTACATATAACAGTGAAAATGAAAAAAGAGAACTTGAGTAAAGCCAAAAGGCCTTGTGAAGTAAGTTTCCTTCCGAGTATGCACAAAATAATTAATTTTATTTTGATTTTGATTTTGTCACCACTTCTACGGTTAAGTAGATATTATAACTAGTCTATCTGTTGTCGATGGCTACTTGTGTCATCACTTCTATTATCAATGTATGATGGGCTGTCACTGTTCAGAGATCGTGGGCGGGGGAATTTCGTAAAACGTTTTATCCGACAACTTTGTTGAACAAATTTTCTCTAGGCCAATCACATGCAATGATTTCAGTAGCTTATAACAATGTGTCAGGAAAGAAAAAAAATCAGACAAAACGCTTCATGACACGATCAGCCCCCCTCCTGAGCGTATTTCTGGTCCCTAGTAAGATATTCACAATGCGAAGAAACCTTTGGCTATCTACCATAAATGCTATCATTAAAAATATATATATATATATGAACTGGAAATTTATCTTTTTAAGATATTTTGTTACTTCAGACTTTCTCCCATAAAATCATGACGAACTGGATATTTGATTATCATTTCCACTTTCGATCTAATATTCGTATTTCATGCACGTTCTGCCAGTGTCTGATTACCTAATGATATTTTTTACTCTCAGAGGCATAAAAACGATATTTGCATCTATCACTTAAATTCATTTTCGGTGTATGGTAGTACAAAGAATATGAAACAAATGCGACACAGTTATAGACTACTGCGCAATCCCATACAGCCTTGCCTACGGGAAACGAATATCTGAGAATCCAATACAAGAGAAGACAAGGAAAAGTAGAAATTACGCGGTGCGTGATGTATGTCCCCGCCGGAAGTAGCATTTAGTAGCAAAATGTACAATATAGGTCAAAAACCAAGGTCAAAGGTCAAAGAAGTCAAAGGTCAAAATTCTGTGTAGAAGTTTTGAAGCCCTCACCTTGTGCCATCACATAAAGCAAACGGAATCGAAATCAGGTTAGAAATGGCGAAGGAGTAGCATTTTGTAGCCAATGTACAATATAGGTCAAAAATCAAGGTCAAAGGTAAAAGAAGTCAAAGGCCAAAAATCTGTGTAGAAGTTTTGAAGCCCTCACCTAGTGCCATCACATAAAGCAAATGGAATCGAAATCGGGTTAGAAATGGCGAAGGAGTAGCATTTGGTAGCAAAATGTACAATACAGGTCAAAAAATCAAGGTCAAAGGTCAAAGAGGTCAAAGGTCAAAATTTTGTGTAGAAGTTTTGAAGCTCTCACCGAGTGCCACCACATAAAGCAAACAGAATCGAAATCGGGTTAGAAATGGCGAAGGAGTAGCATTTTGTAGCCAATGTACAATGTAGGTCAAAAATCAAGGTCAAAGGTCAAAGAAGTCAAAGGTCAAAGAAGTCAAAGGTCAAAATTCTGTGTAGAAGTTTTGAAGCCCTCTACTAGTGCCATCACATAAAGCAAACGGAATCGAAATCGGGTTAGAAATGGCGAAGGAGTAGCATTTTGTAGCCAATGTACAATGTAGGTCAAAAATCAAGGTCAAAGGTCAAAGAAGTCAAAGGTCAAAATTCTGTGTAGAAATTTTGAAGCCCTCACCTAGTGCCATCACATAAAGCAAACGGAATCGAAATCGGATTAGAAATGGCGAAGGAGTAGCATTTTGAAGCAAAATGTACAATATAGGTCAAAGGTCAAGGTCAAAGGTCACAACTGAAATTCTGTGTAGAAGTTTCAAAGCTCCCATGTAGTGCTATCATATAAAGCAAACAGAATCAAAATTGGCTCATAAATGACAGAGAAGTAGCAAATTGAACATTTTGATCACACACGGACGCACAGACAGACGGACACACGGACGGACACACGGACACACACACGTACGGAGCCCGTTTCATAGGGAACAAACAAAAGAATGCAATGTCCATCCGTCGATATAGACAAGGGAGAAGAAGGAGGAGCGAGCAAAAAAAAAATGTCCTGAATCATCATCTCCACAATTTTCTGAACAAACCAGCATACATAAACAAACATATAAATCACGACATCCAAGTAAACATGAATTAATTGGTATTAATACAGAATATGAGACTTCAAAGTAACCACGTGACATGGAACTGATGAATTATCCTTCCATCAAAAGCAGGTAAATTTCAATAACACGTGGGTACTGTTTGTGATCCGTCGTAACTGCATGACATTTGATGAAAACATTAAAGTGTGATTTATCCCTAATTAGCGGAAACTTGAAAAAGGAACTCATTTAAGTAAAAGTAGGGTCAATCAGAGCCTTCTATTACAAAGTTTGGCCAACTTAAACACAGGCGCCATTTTGTGCCCACCTTGTGCCCACCAAAGAGGTTCTGTAATGTAATAGAGTGCGCTCTCGCATATAGAAGCGGGGCCAATTGAACGACCCGCCGCCATTAGCAAAGTGGTCGAGAAGTCGAGCATTCGCGAGGATACCACACGTTTCTGGTAGTCAACCTCTTTCGTGCGCGCGCGCCACTGCTCAATTGGCCCCGTTTTCATTTGTACGCACCGAATGGTGAGGGCTTACTCTATTACATAATAGAACCTCACGCAATGGGCACCGTAGATCGAAAAAACTCATAACAGGGTTGGCCAAACTCTGTAATAGAAGGCTCTGGGGTCAATAATAACATTTGTAGAGTACGCATTATACATCATAGTGACGAATACCACATATTTACAGCTATGAAATGGAAACATGACATATCATTCATAATGATACATAATGTTATTCGAGACATAAGTTCATGTGAACTATACAGCCAAAAGATCGGTAGGCATGAAAAGTCCTTTTCCCTCCTCGAAAAGAAAAAGGTTCCTGCGTACGACCTTGTCTTTGTCTCTCGTATATCCCCCAGAGATCGACTGGATCAAATCGTCGACACGATATCTGTCGTTTAAAGTGATATTACGGTACTCACATGGCATACATGACCCCTTACCATGCTCACGTAGGAAATAGTTCCCAGCGGATTCATTTTGAGCATTCAGCTAGTATTCGGCCACACCCTGCATCATTACCTTCCGCACAAAAACTATAAACCGTGCACAGCTTTCTTGGGGGGGGGGGGGGGGGGGGGGGAATCGATGCTCGTCTGTCACGGGTTTTATCAATAAACTAGTAACGGTGATGCAGCATGTTCGTTATTTTGTTTGTGTGTAATCACAATCCATTTTCAAGTAACTATACAAACTAATATGTACACTTTAGGCTAAATTCCGAGTTAAGATGGAATCATCCCAAGAGCTTGACATTGAAAATAGTTTCATGAGTCATACAGCCCACGAGTCATACAACCTAATGACCTCGACACTGGGTAAAAAAGGCCCTCTGCTTCAGCTGCTGATCTCGGCTCTAGGCAAATGTAACCCACGAGACCGACTCCTGGCAAAAAAGGCCCCTTGGAACCGGCAATGCGTACTAAGTCTCCTGATGTAATGTCGGTCTTGCGTGCCCCCCCCCCCCCTTTGTTTTTTTTGCCTAGTGTTGATCTCGATGGCTTCAATTTCATAGTGCCGAGCTTGTGGATCCTATGTAGCTGGTGGGTCTATATTCATACTTGATGTCAAGCTCATGGGTCTTTTTACTCAGTGTCTTTAGCTCGTGGGCTGTATGATTCATGAGCTGTACGACTCGTGGGTATCGAGGTCGTGACGTGCACTGGATGAGATGTGCAATGAACAAGGGCCTATAATCACACAACAACAGCAAACAGAACAGTTTCTTGATGTTGTTTACAACGATATAGCTCCACAGTCCACCCGCAGGAATCCTATGGCATTATAGGAAGTGGCTTCAGGGCTGAAAGAGAATAAAAAAGTGAGAATTTTGTATACTGTAGGCGAAAAAAAAAAAGATTACACAGGACCCGTGTCCATCCCTGTCCTGATTACTTTCGCAGGAGATTCACACGATAGATCCGACATAACTGTTAAATATCAGACACAATCCGTATTTCCAACTCACTTTCCAAAGTATAGGACCGCAGATACTTACCAGTAAGGGGAGCTGTAGCTGTGATTATATCAATTTCTGTAACAGTTGAATCTGAAAATGGGCATGGTTATAAACAAACAATCATTACTTCTGTGATCAAATAAAAAAAAACACCATTTTTCAAACTTTGTACACCAGACCCCGTGAGGATGTTCTATCCGAGCATTGTTTGATAATTACATAGTTCTTTTGTTTTATTACTGAAAACGTCGATTCATAATAAGGTTATTTTCACTTTATATTAACACTTTCTGAGTCCTACTGAGAAGTCACAGTTACTTGAATGAATGTTGCTTTTTTATTAATTCCAAATTGATATAGAACAAATACGAGTTGTTGCAACTGATTGACAAATTGCCCTACATCGACGTAAATAAGCACTGAATTGATCAGTGTTTTAGTAGTAGCCATGATAAAAAATCATGGGCGTACATACTCGAGCAGGATTCGAACCTACAACCTCCTGATCACCGGACAGGCGTCATCTCCACTAGACCACCGAGCTTTCACCCGCCAGCAAGTGTTGGTTCTAATCCTTACAGCGTGCAGCGGGTACTGCTTTGTTATTTAAATTCATGAAATTCTTCCGTCGAGATGTTTTCATTGCAACTGATTGACAAATTGCCCTACATCGACGTAAATAAGCACTGAATTATCTCCACCACTAGAGTGCTTTAAGGTTTGGGGGCGTTGTAATCATGTCAACCGCGAATGTGCAGTGCAAACTTGACGCAGTGACATGTTCAATTAATTGATGTGAAATGCGCAAACGTATCCGGCAAAATGTGGAAGTCATTGTATTCATAAGTAATCGGATTATTTAACAATATTACGTATGGATGATAGATGGGGGAGGGAGACCGAATTGAGGTGCTCGATTGTACCACCATTAACATTTTTATGAACATCTGATCGACCCGTACTGTACTCCTTAAGAGGCCTAAATGTAGGAACCTCCTACTTTTACAGATAGGGCCTACAAAATACATTGTAATAGCAAATTAAGTCTTGATGAAGCAAAGCTCATGTGGCGAAGCTGACTTGGGACAGGGAAAACGTCTCACGTAGTAACGCTATAGGGTTATATTATATTTCCGGTCGCCACAGCAGCCCCGTTAGCCCGAAACGTCGTGCGCCGTTGGATTTGGCAATTTTCCTCTCTTTTTTTTTTGTCCGTGAAAAAGTTTTGACCATTTGTCCTACAGCCTGGTCTTCTCTGTTTGTATAGAATATGAAGCAATGTGTCGTTTACCTCATTTTACTGCAGCCATGAAGTATCTAAAAAGCCCCGTGAATGCCATGGCCTATCTTTTCAGTTTAGATACTGGCCTGAAAACACTGCAAGCACGTCCTGTCACTTTTGTCTATACCTTTGTTGGCCTTTGCTGGCTTTCAAAACGTGATTGCCGTGGCCGCCGGATGCATAATGTAAACCTGGCATTAATATGTTGTTTAATACTCATTTACAGCCATGCATGCACTAGATGTGAGGGCAAAACTCATCATTTTCTTTTCACTCCTTCCAGAAATACAAGAATAGAACGACAGATAATCAAAAGGAAATGTTTGAGGGTAATAAATGCTGAACATAGACAGTTAATATTGCGAGAACCGCTGAACCAAGTGGATTGGGAAGGCGCAATATAGAACAATGTTGCAGAGCGCACTCTTTTATATAGTTCACAAAATACACGAGCATTAAAGCCAGTTATACAGTGTAAGTTAGCTATTTGCAGGGTAAGGCTGATTTTGTTTGGTAAAAACACTATAAGACATGTTCGTTGCTTTACCAGTTGTGGAATTTACACAAATTTCTTGGTAGTCGTCACAACAGTCTTGATGAATTACGCAAACCGAGTCACACCAGCAAGTTGCAAAGTGGCAGTTTTCATCATAACCGATGCAGCAACCCAGTTCACAGGTTGAGTCTGGTTTTGAATACCATAAAAACCGCAATACAAAGAAATAAAACTGCGATCTTTACATCACTACATGAATCGTTTCTTCTTCTTCTTCTTCTGATTACATCTGCCTCCTTCAATAAGCTGAAGATTCTTGCAGACTGTTTAATACAGTTTATTTACAGATACATACAAGCATATAACAAATATGAAGAACAAGATTAGCCACTGTGATCAACCGTTTAATAGTCGGTTACGGAATGCTCCCACAGATGGCGTTGCAACAATTAAGTTTGTAAACCATCAGCGGATACAGATGTTTACATAATTGACCTCCTAAATCTCATGGAATACATAACCGTGACTCAATCTGAATTTAAAAAAAAAAAAACACGGCAGTATTAATCTAACCATGAAAACATTTCAGTAGTACAATAGGCAGGAAAGACCAAACTAACAAATACAAATCTTTAGCACAATTGTATTTTTGCCCTTATTTACAAAACGCATTTCCATGCAGGGGTGAAGATGTACGACAACAGAAAAATTCATTTTGTCATGTGCGTTTGTGTTATAAATCTGCTTTCAAAACCCAAAGTCATCCCAGCATGTATGACTTGCTGAGTAAAATGAAAACGATTTGTTTCAAGTATCTTGCAGCTAATAAATTCTCCATATTGCTTTTTAACATCTCCAATGACGTTGTGCTTACTATACCTATGATAAGTGTAGTTGTGCGAGCGTTGGTTGTCGTTTCCCTTGGTGTCGATTCCGGTGTTATCGTAGTGCTATCTGTTGTTGAAATAGGGACTACAACACAAGGCAATGCTGAGTGAGACTTAAAGGTTTAATTTTGAATACCTCATTGCACACAGTTTTGCAGTCTTCTCACAGGTCAGATCCGTTTTTTACACTTTTTCCATAAATCTTGAATTTGTCTTTTTAAGAGATGCTTGCAAAAACGATGAACTAATTTAGCCTTTGTAATCATACATAAACACAAAGCAATGCTGAATAAAACTTAAAAGTTTAATGTCGAATACTTCATTGTACACATTTTTGCATTCTTCTCAAATGTTAGTTTCGTTTTACTCTTTGTCTGGAAATCTTGAATTTGTCTTTTTTTTTTAAAGAGATGATTGTAAAAATGAAGATACTGTGTTAGCCGTGGTTCGCACAGACAAAATGATTTCTTGGTTTAAGCTCGTTATACGTTTGAAGGAGTATTCCTCTTTTTCCAAGCTACAATAACGACACCATGTTGAGATTCCATAAAAATGTTGAAATACAGAATCAGTAAAAACGCTTCAATCTCAGCTTAAAGGCCCCCTCACACCTGAGCAAATTGCCTGAAATATGACTTGCGATGGCTGGCGAAAGGCATTTTTGGAAAAATCGTTTTCAATGGTAATTGATAGTAAGTCATATTTACCCTTCGTGTTTGGGTTCGCACACCTTCTGAACTAACAGTTGCAATAATTCAAATTCGCACGGGATTTTTGAACTTGTTTAAAATTTTCCGACGAATTGAAAAATCGTCTGTCATTCGCATCTCTTATTTAGTCTGCGGTAATCGTTCGTTTATCGTTCGTGTGCTATTGTCACGCATAGTCCCTCATCGCGCTTTTGCCAAGGTGGACCGATCTCGAAAGAACTCCAAACGAAGCAACACGATGACTAAATATGACTTGCGCATAGACACGAAGATACTATGACAAACGTATTTTCGCTTGCCATCTTCTATGCGAAGGGAAACTAAGATTGACTTTTACTAAATTTGAAAGGCGATGCATACACGAAGGCAAGTCTAAGAGATACTATGACAAACTATGGATTGCGAAGTGATACGAATACGAGCGAATGACCTGACGAAAAAATTGGCGAATGCTGAGCTGCTCTATGTGACCAGCCACTCACCACGCAACTCATATATTTTTATAAACATTCCACCTGAAAGTTTCAAAGTATCTTCAGAAAAATGGAAGATGCAGCCCGCCTCAGAGTCCAGTATTTACTGGCAATGGCTCAGAATGATATTATACATCAGCAGCTGAACCTCGTATACACCAGTTCATCAGAGGCCGCTTCAGATGGAGACGAGGCTTCAGACGACGTCGTATCTGGAGAAGGACGTGGCTGAACCCTGCCAGAAAAAAAGGGCTTTTGGAATCTACGACCAGCTGTTGGTTGAGCTCCGAAGAGAAGACCCTTCGACTTTCAAGAAATTTCTCCGCATGCCCCCTGAACTCTACGATGAAATCCTGGAGAGGGTCAGAGGAAGAATCAGGAGGCAGTGCACCTGGTATAGGGAGCTGCTGGAAGAAGGTCTCAAGTTGGCAGCTACTTTCCGTCATCTTGTGTCTGGCACCAAGTACTCCGACATGCAGTATGGGTGGAGGGTGCCTGAAAACGCCCTATCTGTAGTGGCCAGGGAAGTGTGTCAGGCCATATGTGACGAGTATGCAGATGAAGTCATGACAGCCCCTTCAACCCCTGATGGATGGAAACAACTTGCTGGAGGTGGATTCTACAAGCGGTGGAATTTTCCCCACTGTGTGGCAGCTATTGATGGCAAGCATGTGGCCATCAGAAAGCCTCCTCTGTCCGGCTCGCTATGCTGCAACTACAAGGGCTTTTTAGTATAATCCTGTTGGCTATAGTGGACAGTGACTACAAATTTATCTGGTGCGATGTTGGTGGTAGGTATAATACGATAGGGGAAAGGGGGTAGGTCGAGCCAATTTAGGGGTACGTCAGATTTGTTATCACCTCACCTCCATTGTTAGTGTTTCAATATTTATTTTTTTGCTAAAATGATAGCAATTGGGGCAATTCATTTCAGTTTTTGCTTGATACCCTTTTTCTTCTTCAAAATCGTGCTTTAAGAATAATCAATAATATTGGATATTTATTTCACACGAATGATCTTTTGTGTAGAAGCAAAAATCTGAAACTGATTGATTGATTTTATTATCATTATTATTATTATTATTATTATTATTATTATTATTATTATTATTATTTCATTTGGCAGAAAACATGCAATACATAATCAATTACAAAGCTCAAAACAATCAATCAATACAATAACACAAAAATACCGTAACACTGAATGCACCTGACAGGGCTGCCAGGCGTTGGGCAAGTTAACTATTAAAATAACTGTAGTCCGCGGACCGCCCTAACCTATATCCCTTCCACTAATCCAGATGCATCCAGCGTTACAGATTTATGTGCCACTGATTATCATAAAATATTCATAACTGTACTTTTTAAAATCTCTTGCAAAAAATACAAACTATGTACAAATTTGTTTCATTATAATGTTGGTATTTTTATGTATAAATTTTCTATTGATGAGCTTCCTGACAATTTTGCACTTATGTTCACAAGAAATAACTCTTTTCATATCTACCCAACTCGTCATCGTGATGACTATCACCTTCCACGTACTCGCACAATTTTTGCAAAAAAAAACCATTAATGTTTACAGTGCCAAAAATACTGGAATCTTCCGGCTGATTTTACTGTTTATCTTTGACGTCCTTTAAATGTAAATGTTGCGTAGATGATTTCTCTGGCCGCACTGAAATCTGGACTGACCTGGTCGCTTTTATACTCCCCGAGGAGCGCAAACACACGTACGAGAACGCCTGATCTATATTCTTTTGTCTTCGTTTCCAATCGCACGCCATATCAAACCATTGCTCATTGCTCGTTCGTGTTATCGGGTCATATCAACCCTTTGCTCGCCTTCGGCCGCAATTTACTCAAAGAAAAGAACCGAAAAATCGCTATCCTTCGCATGTCATATCTATCCTTCGCTTACCGTTCGTTAATCATATTTGACTTTAGTTTATAATCGGATGATTTGAAGGCAATTTTATTTGAAATCGTTGAATTCGCACGCATTTCGTGCGTTTTTCCCATTCGTCCCCCTTCGTCCCCCTACATTCGCTCAGGTGTGAGGGGACTTTAAGGAATATGATTGTGTTCAATGTTCTTGTTTCGCTGTACCTGTTTTTGAGCATGTAAAATTGAGTTGTACTAAACCTACCTGTTGAAATTTGAGTTGTTTCAGCTGTAGTTGTCGAATCCGTCGTTTCAAACGGCGTAGTGCTTTCTGTTGTTGAAATACGGGCTACAACACAAAACAATCGCAATGCTGCGTGAAACTTCAATGTTTATAGTGAATACTCCATTGCACACTCGAGACATTCGTTCGGGTATTTTTCGTTTTTACACGTTTTTTTTGTTGTAAATCTTGAAGTTTTTTTTTTCTGAAAAAGATGTTTGAAAAACATATGATACAGATAGAGCGATTGTGAACACACAGTCAGTAAAAATGCTTCAATCTCAGCTTAAGGATTATAATTGTGTTCAATGTTACGGTGTTGCTGTACCTATTTTGGAGCATGTGAAATTGAGTTGTCCTATTATTAACCTACCTGTTGAAATGTGAGTTGTTTCAGCTGTAGTTGTCGAATCCGTCGTTTCAAACGTCGTAGTGCTTTCTGTTGTTGAAATACGGGCTACAACACAAAACAATCGCAATGCTGCGTGAAACTTCAATGTTTATAGTGAATACTCCATTGCACACTCGAAACATTCGGTCTTGTATTTTTCGTTTTTACACCTATTTTTTTAAATCTAGAAGTTATTATTGTTTTTCTAAAAAAAAAAGTGTTTGAAAAAACCGACGATACAGATATAGAGCGATTGCGAACATTCAAAAAAAAGGCTCCCTGGTGTAAGCTGGTTGCAAATGTGTGTGCATTTTTCCTCTTACCAAAGTACAACAACGATACAATGATTAACGATTTTATTTAAAAAAAAACACTTATACGTAAACTCTCAACTGACTGTTAGTACCGCAAACTATCGCAAGTTCACCATCCACGCATTCTTGCAGACTAAGTACCCATTAGAACAAAGCAAATAGGGGGCGGTGGCCGGGGAGCGATTTTTTTTTCCGTAACCCTAACGCGTCGAAATTGCCAATTGTGTCACTTGAGCAAAGACTATCAGTGTACAAGTTGGTTTTTGTACGCATGTGCGTGGACTTCACAGTTAGGCGTTGAGTTCGTACTGTTACACAGTATATATACAGAGTACCATTGGCATGGTCGTCTGCTAACCACAGAATCAGACAATGTGAGAATGGGACGCTGTCCAGGTGTATGGGTATGTGTATGCGCGTGTGTGAGTGTGTGTTTGTGTGTGTGTGTGTGACTGTGTGTGTGTGTGTGTGTGTGTTTCCACTTCACATGTCATCGCCATCGCGTTCCGCTTTGCCTTAAGCTGGTATCTCACTGAGCGGCGAACGTTTGTGAACGTAGCGAATTTGAGATTCGCCAACTTTTCTGACGAATGTTTGCGAAAAATCAAAGTTCGCTTCTGCCATTAGCGACAGTTAGCGACTTTTAGCGATGTTTAGCGACAATTAGCAACACTTTAGCGAATGTTTGCGAAAGTGTTTGCGAACACAGGTGGCGAATATTAGCGAATGTTAGCAAATGTTAGCGACAATTTTGCAAACGTTAGCGACAATTTTGCAAATGTTAGCGACAGTTTTGCAAATATTAGCAACTGTTTGCAAATCCTTTGCGACAATTTTGCGAATGTTCTTGGACCTAGAAAAGAACCAGGCGATTGTGTATAGTAAGACCCATAAAACGACATAAAACCTTCCACTGAATTCAGATCTCTTGTGACAACCGTTCAAGATGGATTTCCAGGATATGGAAAGAAATTTCTGCCAAGAAGAGGCTCAAGGTGTTGCTATCCTTGAAGAGCTGCTTTGTCAGGCTGCTGCTACAGCTATTCTCTCTAAAAAAGAAAGAGTGAAAATGTTCACTCTTGAAGAAGTGAATAACAGAAAAGAGTGAGTTTCAAGTGAAATTAGAGTGATTTTGGACTGAAAATGCTCATTTTCACTCATTTTGGAGTAACTTCAGGGATCGCTCCAAAGATTTTCGAGTGATCCCTGAGGTCACTCCAAAATGAGTGAAAATAGATATTTTCACTCAAAATTCACTCCAATTTTACTCAAAACTCACTCTTTTCTGTAATTCACTCCTTCAAGAGTGAACATTTTCCCTCTTTCTTTTTTAGAGAGTTGTGCAGCATAAGAGAAATAAAGTAAAGAAAAACAAGAAATGAAGAAGAAAAGAAAGAGAGTCAGAGAGTGCTTATGTTGCAGAGGACAGACTTTAGTCAATATGGAAAGCTTTTGAAGCAATTACAATCATGATGGAGATGTCAAGAGCTTCAAGAACTTTCTTAGAGAGGAACCTAGTTTGTCTGTTTCAGAAGCTTTTATATAGGAACCATGTGGTTACTTGTTCGCTAGCAGTGGCGAATCCTATAAAAACGTTAGCGACACCGTATTACGCCCGTTTGCGAATTCTTACGAGAGTTTTGCGAATGTTTGCGAATGTTTGCAACTGTTTGCGAAAATACAAATTCGCAAAGGTTCGCAAAGAAATTTTGAACATGTTCAAAATTTCTTTGCGACAAGAAAAACTGTTTGCGACAATAAAAACCGTTTGCGAACTTTCTTGCGAATGTTAACGAACCTTTTTGCAACCGTTTACGAACCCTGGCGAATTCCCAAATTCGCTACGTTCGCAAACGTTCGCCGCTCAGTGAGATACCCCCTTTAGGTGGTATTTCTGTAGTTTTGTTCGCCGTCTGCTGACACTTTTCCTGTGTCTCGCGAGACTTGCGCCAGTTAGGATGCATGCAAACTCGACGTCGTCATCAATATCTTGCAAAAAGTAAATTGGAAATCTAATTGAAGCTTGGAATAAATCATAATCAAAGTATTATATCTACGTAGCGACACGTAGCGGTATATAGGTTAGTGAAGCAACCTTCTTTGTCAAATTTGTAATCTGCTATTTACATGTAGATTAACGTCTGTAAATATATTTTTTTTTCATTTTACTCATGTTTGTATTCCCATATACACTATAATCTTGTATACCTTTTGTGTCATGTGTAATCTTTGAGTATTGTATTCACTGGTATATTGTTATTTATACTCTTTGTTTGCTACTCTCATACCCCGAGAGGGGGTCGAAAGAGTCAATAAAATTCACAAAATTCACAAATATTTAGGTCTGCAGCGATTGCTTTATTGTTAACATTGAACCAGATTCGAAGAGGGCACTTGGTCTTGGGTAACATGGACGAACTCCTGGATTAATTTGGGTTTATCCTCCAACTTCACAATGATTCAGAAAGGCGTAGTATAGGCTCCTTTTTAGTTCAGTATCATATATCAACGTATATGGTTACATTCTCATGCAATAACATCCATGATGAAGATGGGGAAGCCGGGAAGAGAAACTGCGGGAGGGGGAGCTAGTAATCATCGATTTTGATCGATATCGATGAAATCTCTCTATAAGTATTTTAATTTAATCAGCTTTAAAAAGGTATTTTGGATCGGCATTTACAAATCAAAAGATGTGCTATTTCCATCAAAATCGATTCATTTTCCCAGCCCATATGTGCAAAATTGCTCTAGTATCACGGTTTGAATTGCTCTATCAATAATTTGTTGATGTTCACTTTATTATTGCCAACCCTATAGTCCTTCTCATCACTTATCGTCACCTCTACAATCACGACCATCATTGCAGGAAACCAAAACCCAAAAAGAAATGTGGATTGAGTGAAAGCAGCAACATAGAACACATCAGTGAAAGTTTAAGGAAAATTGGGCAATCGATGCAAAAGTTATGAATTTTTAAAGTTTGGATGTTGGAACCACTGGATGCATGACATCATGTGTGGGCAACAACATAAAGAAAATATAAAGAAAACAAACATGTTTTCACTTTTCTTGAGTAATGGAAGAGCTTAACCACTTTCAGAAAGTATAGGGGGAATGATACCCTTAACATAAGTCAGTATCAATTAAGTTGATGGAATGAATAATTTTATTGATTTTTTTGTGTGGAATTCTCTTCATATTTTCTGTACATTGTTGCCCATCATGGTCTCTAGTAGTATCTTTATTCAGTGATTACAACACAAAAAATATAAAAACGAAAACTTTGCATCGATTGTCCGATTTTTCCTCAAACTTTCACTGATGTATAATGCCTATGTTGCTGCGTTCCCTCAATCCATATTGGTCTTTGGGTTTTGGTTTCCTATAATATCAACCAATCGTCACTACCATCATTGCTTTTATTAGATTACCTTGCACGACCATAAACATCATTACTATCATTTCACAACTGGATATCATCTTATCATCATCACCACGATTATCACTCGTATTACCATCGTATACATATCACCACAAGCAATATTATATCTTCCACCACTATCAATACTTTTTTTCATGTCATCAATCCATCAACAACAACTTCACGAAATCTCTTTCAAAGTTCAAATTCAGCATCATCATCATTATCATCAGTCTAAATAAGCATTGCGACTGGCAATATATTCATACTCGATCCCTCCCTCCAATGCCCACATGGCCTAGCACCCGTAATTGAAATGATGAAGAGAAACGATTGAATATTAAAACACTGATTTATTTGTTTGTTTGTTTGTAAGAACACTAGCCGCATTCACACGTACAAAATAGCTGGTTACCGAGCGCGCTCCAAAACTCGAGAGTTCTTGTTATATTCGCAACTTTTTATAAACTTCATGATCGATATATCGTAGAAACAAACACCAGGCTTTAACTGGTATCAGATTCCCAGGTGGGTTCATGACTTTAAATGTGTATAAACCATTTGTTGTCGACTGACACCCAAAAAGGGAAGCCATGCGTGATTTGTTGTCTCGAAGTCGTGCAGTATCGTACACATAAAAAGTTATGAGATATTGGAGCTGTGATAGAAGTTTACCAGTATGTGAAGTTTATCAATATCAGCATAGCCATAATTATTATGTCAGGGCTCGACACTAACGGTGGCCCGGTGGCCCGGGGCCACCAAAAATGAAAGTCGGGCCACCAAATTTTAAAAAAGGGCAAATTTGGTGGCCCGACTCGGGCCACCAAAATTTTTTGAAAAGTATGTCAATAAATTCGTAACTTTTTGCGCCGGAAATTAGCAGTTAAATTTGTTCAAAGGATGGATGAAAAGGACTGATTGAATGCCTGAGAGTGAGTGTTGCAAGTTTCTTGAAGTTTACTTATGAGTAGATATGTCCAACTTCTTATTCTTACTATCATAAATCTTAAATATTTGACTCATTAAAAAAAAGGACTTGTAATGTGTTTTGTTTTGTTTTTTTCGGGACACCAATTTTTTCTCTCGGGCCACCAAAAATATGAAATTTAGGATTTTGGTGGCCCCATCGGGCCACCAAACAAAAAAGTTAGTGTTGAGCCATGCATATGTGACCCTGCACCTCAAAACAAACAAAAAGTCGCCAGACATGAATTTTTAGTTAAGACCATATTCTGAAAGAGCAGACTTTAAGCTTTAAAATAATGTATAACTCAAATCGAATGGACTCTTCTAACCTATCTAAATATTGGAAAGAAAGCACAAACTCAGGAAAAGTGTAAACTGAGAAAAGAGGCTCTGAAGTACAGTGTCTATTCAAGCGCTTAATCTTTACCAAACCGTGCTGGCTGTGCGATGAATGGGACAAAAAAACAGGAAGTAAACCACAGCAGTAACAACAATGAAGGGATTATCAGATTAAACTGAAATTAAGCATGCCTCATTAACACATTCTGTCCATAATCAATGCCAACTTTCAAGGCAGTAGCACTATCTTTTTACAAGTTATTAGAGTTGAAAGTGCAGAGTGTGGACAAGGTTTTTCAGAAATGAAAAAGGGATTCTAAAGACACACCTAATCACACTATTCTACCAAAAATGTTTGAGATAAACTGCTAAAAAAACACACTTTCCTGCCCGTTTTATGATACCAAATTTTAGCATAATGTAAAAGAAGACTTGCTCTTTTAGAAAATATGAAAAAGTCAGGTTCGGCTAGGTTGACCCATTTCACTTATTTTCAGTCCTCACGCAAAATCAGTGTGTGCGACTTTATGTTCGTTTTGAGGTGCACGATCACATATGTTATATATGAGAGAGAGAGAGAGAAAAAAAGAATCAAACCCACAGCTCCGATTCTCAAGTAAAATACATTTGTAGAAGAGATTTGAAACGATCGTTTTATAATGTGTTATTTGGCACAAAATAATTCCACTTATTTTTGATAATATTAATCGATAACCAAATGAAAATCATTTTGCCCGATATTAGCCAAATTTAAGATCTTTTCATTAAATTGGAGCAACGAGCATTAGTTCCGAGTCACAGAGGCTACTTTCGAGTTTGTATGAAATACATTCATAGGAAACTGATAACTATAAGTTTGAACGATGATAGCACCCAAAATATCATGGTTACAGTTCATTATTGAGAAGGTTCGTTATTCAGAAGGTTCTTTATTCCGAAGGTTCGTTATTCCAAAGATCCGTTATTCCGAAGGTTCGTTATTCCGAAGATTCGTTATTCCGAAGTTTCGTTTTCCAATGGTTCGTTATTCCGAAGGTTCGTTATTCCGAAGGTTCGTTATGGACCCTATTTCATTGTCGGATTAATGAACCTTCGGAATAACGAACCCTATTTTATTTTCGGATTAGCGAACCTTCGGAATAACGAACCCTATTTCATTTTCGAATAAACGAGCCTTCAGAAAGTGAACCCTATTTTTTCAGATAAACGAACCTTCGAAATAACTAACCTGCGGAATAACGCCACAAATGTTCGGATCAACATACCCTTTTTGATTTTCGGATTAACGAATCTTCGGAATAACGAATATCCGAAACACACAAATTCCCTATACTTAGAGGTTTGTTAACCCTTAATTCAAGAAAGGTTCGTTAATCCGAATATTTGTGACATATTCCGAAGGTTCGTTAGTCCGAAAATAAAATAGGGTTTCTATTCCTAAGGCTCGTTTATTCGAAAATGAAATGGGGTTCGTTATTCCGAAGGTTCGTTAATCCAAAAATCAAACAGGGTTCTGAAATTGGTCATAAGACTTTTTTTGTTCAAAAGTTATCTGGATGTCTATAACGTCCAAACGTTTTTCTGTCGGTCCTTAAAAAATTAGAAAGGTTTCTTGTTATTTTAACGATTAAAAAAACGTTTTCATAACGTCCAATTGAAACGTTTTGAATACGTCGAAAGCCTTCCAGAAAAATGATGTTCTGAAAATGTTTTGACAAAACGTCCAAATAACGAACTTGGAACGTTTCAAGAACATTTAGAAACGTCCAAATGTCAGCTAGGACCCAGATTTGTATCATGGTTGTACTTTGAGGTACTCACATGCGCTTTATTAGACCTAGCCCACGATCTAAAAATGACGTCAAAATCACGTCCATTTTCCTTGTTTACATAGTTTTCGTGAAAAAGGCGTCTTTCAGACGTCTTCCTTTTTTCTTTTCCAATATACGTAAAAAAGGCATGAATTAATGTGTAGATGACGTGCTCATGACGTTATTCTGACGTAAATCTTGTCTTTAGAATTGTGATTTACACGTCATTTAGACGAATCTAATGACCACCAATGACATCTTCGGGACAACTTTTATTTGAGCAAAAATACGACATATTGACGTCAGTTTGAAAAATACGACATATTGACGTCAGTTTGAAAAATACGACATATTCACGTCAGTTTGAAACGTTTATATGATGTCAAGTATCTGTGTTTATTTTCGTCTATAAGACTTTAAAGTAGTAATCTACACGTCTTTACAACGTCTTCGTATAACCAACCAGGCGTCAGAAAGACGTCACAAATATGACGTCGTTTAGATATCTTCAAACAACAATACGACTTATTGGCGTCAGTTTGAGACGTCTAAATAGCGTCT
Organism: Diadema antillarum; assembly: GCF_040938485.1. Classification (NCBI taxonomy): domain Eukaryota; kingdom Metazoa; phylum Echinodermata; class Echinoidea; order Diadematoida; family Diadematidae; genus Diadema; species Diadema antillarum. Next base: position 49,204 of record NW_027272218.1, read on the forward strand.
GTTCCATTTGAGCAAAATAAAAAATCTTATTTTTGACATTTGACTGACGTGAAATTGTCGTCGTTCTGACGACAGTATAATTATGTCGCAAACTGATATAACTCTATAAAATTATAATTCGTAGGCCTTATTATATGAAGTCACAAAGACGTCGCAAAACTGACGAAAATTTAACGTCACGTCGTAAATAAGTTGCTAAACAAAGTAAATTTCATTTCACTAATACGTCGTAAATATGAAGTGAATAATACGTCTCAAAACTGACTTGAATTTTACGTCTTAACCCAGCTAACACAAAGACGTTTTCTAAACGTTCTTGAAACATTCCAAGTTCGTTATTTCAACGTTTTGTCAAAACTTTTTCAGAACGTCTTCTGGTGGAAGGTTTTCGACGTATTTAAACGTTCCAATTGGACGTTATAAAAGCGTTTTTTTTTTTAAACGGTAAGATAGCACTAAAAAAACTTTCTAAAGTTTTAAGGACCAACAGAAAAAGGTTTGGACGTTATAGACATCCAGATAACTTTTGAAAACCCTCTAGAACGTTTAAAAACGTTTTAAGAACGTTCAAAAAAGTCTTATGACCCATTCCAGAATCTTGTTTGATTTTGGGATTAACGAATCTCGGAATAGCGAACCCTATTTCATTTTCGAATAAACGACCTTTTGGAATAGCGAACCCTATTGTATTTTCGGACTAACGAAGCTTCGGAATAACGTCACAAATGTTCGGATTAACGAACCTTTCTTGAATTTAGGGTTAACAAACCTCTAAGTATATAGGGAATTTGTGTGTTTCGGATATTCGTTATTCCGCAGGTTCGTTAATCCGAGAATCAAATAGGGTATGTTATTCCGAACATTTGTGACGTTATTTCGCAGGTTAGTTATTCCGAAGGTTCGTTTATACGAAAAAAATAGGGTTCGCTTTCTGAAGGCTCGTTTATTCGAAAATGAAATATAGGGTTCGTTATTCCGAATGTTCGCTAATACAATCCGAAAATAAAATAGGGTTTATTGATCCGACAATGAAATAGGGTCCATAACGAACCTTCGGAATAACGAGCTTTGTTTCATTTTCGGATTAACGAACCTTTGGAAAACGAAACTTCGGAATAACGAACCTTCGGAATAACGAATATTTGGAAGAACGAACCTCGGAATAAAGAACCTTCTGAATAACGAACCTTCTCAATAACGAACTGTAACCATGATATTTTGGGTGCTATCATCGTTCAAACTTATAGTTATCAGTTTCCTATGAATGTATTTCATACAAACTCGAAAGTAGCCTCTGTGACTCGGAACTAATGCTCGTTGCTCTAACTTAATGAAAAGATCTCAAATTTGGCTAATATCGGGCAAAATGATTTTCATTTGGTTATCGATTAATATTATTAAAAAATAAGTGAAATTATTTTGTGCCAAATAACACATTATAAAACGATCGTTTCAAATCTCTTCTACAAATGTGTTTTACTTGAGAATCGGAGCTGTGGGTTTGATTCTTTTTTTTTCTCTCTCTCTCTCTCATATAGTAAACATATTATGGCTATGCTGATATTGATAAACTTCATATACTGGTAAACTTCTATCACAGCTCTAATATCTCATCACTTTTTATGTGTACGATACTGCACGACTTCGAGACAACAAATCACGCATGGCTTCCCTTTTTGGGTGTCAGTCGACAACAAATGGTTTATACACATTTTAAGTCATGAACCCACCTGGGAATCTGATACCAGTTAAAGCCTGGGGTTTGTTTCTATGATATATCGATCATAAAGTTTATAAAAAGTTGCGAGTATAACAAGAACTCTCGAGTTTTGGAGCGCGCTCGGTAACCAGCTATTTTGTACGTGTGAATGCGGCTAGTGTTCTTACAAACGAACAAACAAACAAACCAACAAATCAGTTTTTTAATATTCAATCGTTTCTCTTCATCATTTCATTTACGGGTGCTACAATAGGCCATGTGGGCATTGGAGGGAGGGATCGAGTATGAATATATTGCCAGTAGCAATTCTTATTTAGACTTATGATAATGATGATGATGCTGAAAACTTTGAAAGAGATTTCGTGAAGTTGTTGTTGATGGATTGATGACATGAAAAAAAGTATTGATAGTGGTGGAAGATATAATATTGCTTGTGGTGATATGTATACGATGGTAATACGAGTGATAATCGTGGTGATGATGATAAGATGATATCCAGTTGTGAAATGATAGTAATGATGTTTATGGTCGTGCAAGGTAATCTAATAAAAGCAATGATGGTAGTGACGATTGGTTGATATTAAAGGAAACCAAAACCCAAAGACCAACATGGATTAAGTGAACGCAGCAACATTAGCATCATACATCAGTGAAAGTTTGAGGAAAAATCGGACAATCGATGCAAAGTTTTTCGTTTTTATATTTTTTGTGTTGTAATCACTGAATAAAGAGACTACTAGAGACCATGATGGGCAACAATGTAAAGAAAATATGAAGAGAATTCCACACACAAAAATCAATAAAATTATACATTCCATCAACTTAATTGATACTGACTTATGCTAAGGGTATCATTCCCCCATACTTTCTGAAAGTGGTTAATCAAATGCTCTTCCATTACTCAAGAAAAGTGAAAACATGTTTGTTTTCTTTATATTTTCTTTATGTTGTTGCCCACACATGATGTCATGCATCCAGTGGTTCCAACATCCAAACGCTAAAAATTTATAACTTTTGCATCGATTGCCCGATTTTCCTTTCACTGATGTGTTCTACTAATGTTGCTGCTTTCACTCAATCCACATTTCTTTTTGGGTTTTGGTTTCCTGCAATGATGATCGTGATGGTAGAGGTGACGATGGTAAGTGATGAGAAGGACTATAGGGTTGGCAATGATAAAGTGAACATCAAACAATTATTGATAGAGCAATTCAAACCGTGATACTAGAGCAATTTTGCACATATGGGCTGGGAAAATGAATCGATTTTGATGGAAATAGCACATCTTTTGATGTTTAAATGCCGATCCAAAATGCCTTTTTAAAGCTGATTAAATTGAAATATTTATAGAGCTAGATTTCATCGATATCGATCAAAATCGATGATTACTATAGCTCCCCCCCCCCCCCCCTCCCGCAGTTTCTCTTCCCGGCTTCCCCATCTTCATCATGGATGTTATTGCATGAGAATGTAACCATATACGTTGATATAATTATGAACCTGAACTAAAAAGGAGCCTATACTACGCCTTTCTGAATCATTGTGAAGTTGGAGGACAAACCCAAATAAACCCACTGAGGAGTTCTTCCATGTTACCCAAGACCAAGTGCCCTCTTCGAATCTGGTTTTGTCGGGCTTAATAAACATGATCAATGTTAACAATAGCAATCGCTGCAGACCTAAATATTTGTGAATTTTGTGAATTTTATTGACTCTTTAGACCCCCTCTCGGGGTATGAGAGTAGCAAACAAAGAGTATAAATAACAATATACCAGTGAATACAATACACAAAGATTACACATGACACAAAAGATATACAAGATTATAGTGTATATGGGAATACAAACATGAGTAAAATGAAAATAATTATATACAGACGTTAATCTACATGTAAATAGCAGATTACAAATTTGACAAAGAAGGTTGCTTCACTAACCTACCGCTACGTGTCGCTACGTAGATATGATACTTTGATTATGATTTATTCCAAGCTTCAATTAGATTTCCAATTTACTTTTTGCAAGATATTGATGACGACGTCGAGTTTGCATGCATCCTTACTGGCGCAAGTCTCGCGAGACACAGGAAAAGTGTCAGCAGACGGCGAACAAAACTACAGAAATACCACCTAAGGCAAAGCGGAACGCGATGGCGATGACATGTGAAGTGGAAACACACACACACACACACACACTCACACACAAACACACACACAAACAAACACTCACACACGCGCATACGCACACCCACACACACAAACCCGTTGTTATGTTTCTGGTTGAAGGACGGCGTCCCATTCTCACGTTGTAATCTGATTCTGTGGTTAGCAGACGACCATGCCAATGGTACTCTGTATATACTGTGTAACAGTACGAACTCAACGCCTAACTGTCCTGAAGTCCACGCACATGCGTACAAAATCCAACTTGTACACTGATAGTCTTTGCTCAAGTGACACAATGGGCAATTTCGACGCGTTAGGGTTACGGAAAAAAAAATCGCGGCCGGGGAGGGGGTTGGGATAGGCATGGGTTGAAGCTCTGTAGACCTCTATTAGGTTGTGTCCTTTATTTTTATATATTCTATCACACTGGTGAAAAAAAAAATACTTGTCAAATACGTAGAAAATTTGACCATGTGTCTTCGAAAGGCAGATAAAAATATAAGAACGTCCCGAGTCCTGCCTGGGCGGGATGGGACACACCATTTAGAACTGTCATAAATAACATTGAAAGTACATTCATCAGTGTATATCCTCAGAGCATTCCTGGCTTTTCAAGAAATCTTTCCATTTTGTCTATTAAAGGGTTCTGTGACCGGGAATGTGGGCATGTTGTCCATTTGTTTAGGTTACATATTCTGCACCCTTGTGATGGTGATTATGTTGAAGCTTGTGGACAAATTTGAGCGTGTTTTTTTTTTCAATATGAAGATGAAAATCTGAAAGTTAGACTCAAACTTGATCCCCCTTCTACCAACTGGGTCGATAAGACAAATTGGTTGAAACTACTGTCACAAATATACTTACTGACACCAGCTTAGCTCTTTCACTTCTGGTCCTAAAGAAGATGATTTTTTTCTCAAAGAATACATAATTTGAGGGTTTCCCCAATCCCCTACATCTTGGGGGCTCATCTAAAGAATTTGAGATTCCACCCTTACATGTTGCTACCTGCCAAGTTTTGGTGAAAGACCGTCGTTGGATTTTCAGAAAGAAGCTGAAATGTAAAAAGTTTACGCAAGACGCACGACGGATGTTGCCCGGTGAATGGTCTCTAGAGCTCACTTGAGACTGTGGCTCAGGCGACTAAAAGTAGACAGAAAATAAATGAAATAACTTTATTGTAGTTCGGAATAGCAAAAATTGTGTTTAATGTTACTCTGTTTCTGTATCGTTTTTAGAGTACTTGAAATGGAAGGGTACTAGCCCTACCTGTTGTAAATCCTGTAGTGGTCAATTCCATTAGTATGTTGTTTTTTTTTTGCAAATTGCTTATTGCCTTCTGATGTTACACTTATTACATTGAAATTGCATTCTCTAACGTTATTTTTGTAATGAGTCTTTTTTCTTCCACAAAATAGGAAGTCACAGCAAAAAAGCATATTCGTTAACGTGATTCATTAGAGTGAGAGGTTCCGCAATTCTCTTGGTAAGCCATAACAGTAGCTAACCGACGAGCAGTATGAACATTGATCCAACCAGAGAAGTATCAAAACACTCGTACACTAAATAATTCCACGTTTTGAATGCGACGCATATCTCCACGTTTGGTGAATAGTGGTCATCGCAAGGAGAAATAGGGTGTCTTTTATGAGTAAACTGGGTGGAACCAAGGAACTTCTTGATGGAAATCTCTCATCCACAATGGTTCAGCTGGGACAGCGGGGCGACGAGGAGAAGGGGCGAGTAGTCGAGGAGGCGAGGGGCGAGTAGTCGAGGAGGCAAGGGGCGAGGAGGTAATGGCTTACATTGCTCAACTGGATGGACTCAATAGCACTGTAATCCTTTTCTTTTGCTTGTACCAGGGAGGTGGAAGAAATCTTCCACCTCCTTGTTTGTACATGCCGCTGAGCCTCAATAATGAGATAACATGAACTAAGGAATCAGCGTGACGTTGCCTCCACTGCGCTGATATTGATGTCAAGGGGAAAAAGACAGGGTTTGGCAACCAACATATTCCATTCAATCTCTTTTCCTGTATAGGCCCTGCTTCGTTTCATGTGTCAAGTGCAGAGTGCCAAGTACCAGACGTTTCTGCTTAATTAAGCATAAGAAGTACACAGCAAGCAACATCATGATCAATTCGTTGCCACCGAGGTGTGATAAATCAATGTTAAGTCTTACCTGGCGATCCGGTTCTAGTGAACATTGTGTATATAACCTATGGGCTGCAGTAATGAAAGAATACACAGTTAGGCATTCATACTGGTGAGACACGTGTCATATACTTGTATTTAGGGTAACGAAAAGACACAAGATGTACGATAATTTCTTACCAATCACAGTTACTAGAAACAGGCAGCTTCCGACATTTCCATTCGGATCTGCCGACGACACGTTCACCGTGGTATTTCCGATACCAAAGAATGATCCGGACTCTGGAACAGAAACTGGGTAGGTGAATTCGCCCGAGTTGTCTACCACAGCCGGAACGGACCAAGTGATGTTGACAGATGATGAATTAGGCTGCAGAACCTCCAGGAGATCATCAGGACAAGTAATGTTGGGAGACTCTCGATCTGCACAAAGATGATTCATGTAATTCAGGTTACATTCTTACACTTGAATGTGACCTCGATGATAGAAAGTTAATTTCTTTATACATTTTTTTCCATTCCGTAATTCAAGGAAGAAACTTGGCCTGCGATCTTTGACGCTTGGCAATTAATGCGACTTCTTTCAGTAACAAAACCTGTCGTCTTTGAGAGGTCAGTGCACATTTCTTGATGAGAGCATCACATCCATAATTTTAGCCCTTGTACATTCCTACTGAGGGAAAAGAGAAACGAGAGGGCTTGGGAGGTGAACTCTTCTGAGGCCATCAGTTGGATAGTGTGCGTGATGCAAGGGTTTGTACATTGCGTGCATTATTACTGGTACTTTGAGAATCGATCGCATCCAAAGCTAAGCGCTTAAATATCGCCTCTACTGCATGACTATTTGAACAGCAATTCTGTCCATCATAGCTTTCATGCTGTCTTTTTCTTTTTCAAGCGAGGACCATGTGATATGATTATAGTCACGTCTCCTGCACTCCTACCCTGCTTCCCTTGAATACCCAGAATTCCGCTCAATCCTTACCTTGACATAGTAGTCCATGTTTTAGCTGACTTTGACAAATAAAGTAAACTCGAACGCACAATCATTAAAAATCGTTCATAATTTCCTAATACGAAGTGAGAAATGTCATGAAAACCTAAACAAAACAAAGCAAAGAAAAAATGTTTTCGATAGATGGTTGAACGTCTATAAACAGTTTCCCGAAATTATGATTCTTTGACTTTTACAACATCATGGTTGATTAATTGCTATAAACTCGGGTCTTATGAATTGTAACTTCACTGTGAGAGAAGGTGAAGCTTTGTGTACATATCGAGTGAGGCTTGTGATGCATTGCAATCATCTGTAACTTTAACATGGTTGGGGTGAATAACACTGATTTGTGAAGGCATTTTCATCCCATGCAGTGGCGTTTCTAGGGAAAACGGCGCCCGGGGCAAGCGCGAAAATTGCGCCCCTAACTGATGATTTCTGAAAAAGTGTTCAACCCCGACCCGATCCCGGTAGGGACTTTAAAAAAAGGTCCGCATGATATGCTTTTTCAAGCACCTAAGAGGGGTCTTTTGAGGGTGATTTAAATGAAATAAATTTTGATAAATTTTGGCGAGCGAGCGCAGCGAGCGAGCCGAAAATTATTGTATTTCAGCTTACAAAACATGGAATTCATGTCATTTTTTCTTATTAAATCTTATAATTCTAATCTAGATATAGTGACGGCCTTATAGATAACGATTGATACCAACAAACTAAGGACTTGAAAAAATACTCTAAATTAGTATATATGCGCGAGTCAGCCAAAATTTGTATACTTCTGTGTCATCATTACGTTTTGTTCTTGTCTTCTTCTTATTTTGATAAATTTAGGCGAGCGAGCACAGCGAGCGAGCCGAAAATTTTTGTATTTCAGCTTACAAAACATGGAATTCATGTCATTTTTTCTTATTAAATCTTATAATTCTAATCTAGATATAGTGACGGACTTATAGATAACGATTTATACCAACAAACTAAAGACTTGAAAAAATACTCTAAATTAGTATATATGCGCGAGTCAGCCGAAATTTGTATATTTCTGCGTCATCATTACGTTTTGTTCTTATCTTTTTTTGGTAAATTTTGGCGAGCGAGCGCAGCGAGCGAGCCGAAAATTTTTGTATTTCAGCTTACAAAACATGGAATTCTTGTCTTTTTTGCTTATTAAATCTTACAATTCTAATCAAGATATAGTGACGGCCTTATAGATAACGATTCATACCAACAAACTGAGGACTTGAAAAATACTCTAAATTTGTATGCGCGAGTAATGAGTCGACATTTGTATATTTCTGCGTCATCATCACGTTTTGTTCTTTTTTTATTAATTTTTGGCGAGCGAGCGCAGCGAGCGAGCCGAAAAATTTTGTATTTCAGCTTACAAAACATGGAATTCGCAATTCTTGTGTGAACACAATAACACAATAAACATTGTTATTTGTCCGCGTCATCATCATGTTTTGTTTTTATCTTGTTTGATTTGGTTTTCTGCCCCCTTCTCCCTCCCCCCCCCCCCCCCCTCCTCTCCCGTCCGGGCGAGTTTTGTTTTGTTTTTTTTCCCTTCTTCTTCTTCTTTTTTTTTCTTCTTCTTCTTTTTTTTTTCGTTTTTTCGTTTTTTTTGCGCCCCCAAGGAGTGGCGCCCGGGGCACGTGCCCCCCTTGCCCCCCCCCCTAGATACGCCACTGATCCCATGGTTTTCTGATTTCATGTCCGATAAACTACCACTAACAAAATCACTCTCATTACTTTATTTGGATTGTACATACCCTAATCCTTCTATCGAAATGAACTGTAACATGGAGTGGCAGAACTCTTTGCCCCTGTCGTCTGCAGTACCTACCTTGTACCTCGACTCTCACAAAACAAGTTTCCTCGTTTCCCGCCAGGTCTGTCGCTGATAGCTCGACGTCGAAGACGCCAATGGGGAGTTCAGCTGTGAGAGTATCATTACTGGTAACTGGTTCCAGAAGAGAATTATCAGTGACTACAGGAGATGGTATGCTGACTATCGAGTAGTTCAAACCTGGCAACGTTGAGACAACTATTCTATCAGAGCAGTTGAGGACTGGTGGCTCAGTGTCTGAAAAAAGGCATTCATTGAAGGTAAATAAGTCACATAATTCACGCAGTGGGAACTCAAGAAATTCCATAACGTTATATCGAGTATATCTGAATGTAAGGTGAATGATTTCATCTTTCTGTTCCAAATAGATATCCTCGGCATTTCGCATTCGCGTGCCATCTCGGCTCAATCTAGGCTAAGTAAATACCTGGCATGTTTCTTAGCAATCATTATAGTAGCTCTAGGCTTGTGAAAAGGACACCATGATAAAATATATGATTGTATTTTACAGGGTTAAAATTCAACATTGCCCGAAGACAACCCGCGTTTGTACATTATAGATTGCAGAAGTAGGCCCTAAGTGCTAGATCTGATATTAGTTCATTCACGAGATATCACTATTACAACATTGACAGCTTGTGCAATGCACTGTAACTCCCACACTACTTTTTGGGTCTTTACTGTAAACAACTTTATAACTGCTTCAAAAGACTATCGTGTATTTAGTTTCCGAAAGACATGATTAACATAATCAAGGTGGACATGTTACCGACTACGGTGATGTTGAATGTGCAAGAGGCTCTATTCTGGCTGGCGTCCACTGCATTTATGGTGACCGACGTGGTGCCTGGAGGGAAGGTGCTACCTGAGACATGACTCGACTCGATTGTGAAATTTCCAGAGTTGTCTGCAATGTTAGGATTTGGCCACGTGACACTGGCGCTATAGAGTCCCGGATCTGTCGACTGTGTGATGTCATCGGGACAGGTTACATTCGGCGATTCACGATCTAATGAGATAATAGTGCGAAAGTGACATTAAGGACTGACACCGAAGTAAAGCTAACAAGTTTCTGTCAAAAAGTTCAAGAGTATACTGTTAGTTGGAATTCAGTTTAGGCATCATTGCAATCTTTTGTTGAGAAACTTGTTTGGCTGGGAGAATACGTGTCTCTAGTTACATTTTTTTTGGGGGGGGGTCATAAAACAGATGTAAATTTTGAAAACAGCCATATGAAGAATAAAGATAAACCAAAAAGCTTTTAAACTTTAAACATAAATACCTCGAAATCGCAAATGGGATTTGAAAATAGTAATTTGATATAATGTCCGGCCTGTCAAGATGAATTAGATTCATGTTTTATTAGTCTACGTGATACACAGTGAATTATGTGTACGCGCCATTTCCAAGGCACATTCACACTAACTCCTTCATTAAAAAATGAAAATGACTTTGTCCTGGGTTTGTCTCTATTAGAAATTCATGGACGAGTCTTGTCAATACATGTATTTGTAGAAAAAGGCTTATTTTCTTTCATCACTTAAGTTCAGGTTAGTGAACGACGACACTCTCATGTATGTTATTGCACCTCTCGCATGTGATGTTGTGTGAATTTGTTTCATTGTTTTGCATAATTATCTATCAGGATGAGCTTTATCGTTATAAGTTATAACTCTTCCCACGTCATATGTCTACACTTTGTATCTTACTACTTCACATTTGCATATTCTATGTGTCCTACCGCGTTACTTATGTATGTAGAGAAATGTGCAGAAATTACACGAAAATATAATTACTAACATATAACTTATGTTGAAATAAAAACAAATATCGAAATCAATTTACCTTCCACAACGACTCGGGTAGTACACGAAGCTGTATTTCCGGCATCGTCCGTAGCTTGAAATAAGACCTCGTGCGTTCCGATAGTAAGTTCCAAGTCAGAAGTGCCATTGGTGTATGTAACCGAACCGTTATCTGATACGTACGGGGGCGGAATGTCCACGATACCAAAGTTCTGTCCCGGTAATGTGGCGGTAACTATCTCTTCCGTACAATTGATGAAAGGCGGCACTGCGTCTGTGGTTTGTAGATGTGTGGGTGATTGTGTGTTTATAGCGTGTGAGAGAAATGGGTTGTTTAAGCCATGAAAGCTCTTTTGCCCACAGAAAAGAAACTGTACAAATAAACCCATTTACAATATGCGCAATTCAAAGAAGGTGCTAGGGACTATTAAATCGCAAAACCTATGTAATCATAATGAGAAGGGATTAATAGAATAAAAATGATTGATAATAGAAGATGTCGATATAACACTAACAGAGATAAAAGATCTCCTTGTGGTCTTAACATTCATTAGTAATTAGTTAACCCTACTGGGAAGAACACAGTGTCCCACAGTGTGAAACTCAATATGGAGCATAGGGTGAACACATTGTGAACACAGTGTGAAATCTCTTCACACTATTTCGAGTGTTTTCACATTATGAACACATTGTAAATCATCAATTCACAGTGTAAATCATGAATTCCCAGTGTGAAACAGAACATTAATATGTCAACTCTCTGTGAAAACCCACACCAGTGTGAAAATAATCTTTACACTGTTAAATTTGAGCGTTTTCACATAGTTGACTATGTGAACACTTTGTGGGACACTGTGTTCTTTTCAGCAGGGTGAGACAGTTAACAAGATAGATAATAATGATCTACTATGACTACAATGCTACAACTCCTAATAGCAAAAAGATATCTTAAAGACACGAAAAGATGTATGGTGAATTTATTAATACATTGTACCTCGATTAGGTCGAATTAAAAGGAATTCTTGAATAGAATTAGCATATTCATATCCATCGGGGAAGAATTTTTGGGTGCACGTTACGAGACCGACACCCACGAGTCATACAGCCCACAGGTCATACAGCTCACACGTCATAAAGCCCACGAGTCATACAGCTCACAGGTCATACAGCCCACTAGTTATACAGCCCACGAGTTCGACACTGAGTAAATAAAGCCCATGAGTTCGACATCAAGTAAAATAAGCCCACGAGTTATACAGCCCATGAGTTCGACACTGCACTTAAAAGGCTCACGAGACCGACAGTACGCAAACAAAGCTCACGAGACCGACACTAGGCAAAAGAGGCTCACGAGACCGACATTAGGCAAAAGAGGCTCACGAGACCGACACTAGGTAAAAGAGGCCCACGAGACCGACAGGATGAACAGCGCCACCAATAGACCAATAAATTGTTTAGGGTGTGCAGATAATGGCACAATTATAGGAAAATATCAGAGATGGAAAAGGAGATTTGCTAGGGTATTACCCCGTCAATTGCCCTCCCTCACCCCCTGAACTGATCAAGATCTTTAATTGTGTTTGAGTGTGTGAGTGTTTGTGGACAAAATTAACAAAATTCAGTGAAAGTGCATGAGATGTTTCATCATTGATTTCAAAAATGTCTAAACACCCTCGTTTCCCTTTCCTGTACTTAGAAAAATAAAAATGAAATAAAATGATGTGGACATTCAGATTAACCAACTAAAAAAATGTCAAGCTGTAAAATGAAGTTTACAAGACAATATTTCACAAAATGGTCAGTGTTGCAGTGCACACCTGCTTTATACGATATGGAAGGGGCTGTTGTCTGCAAAGGTGTTGATTTAGTATAAATTCACAGAAAATAATGTTATCGCCTATTAAGCTAGCGTTAAGGATTCGGGGGGGGGGGGGAAGGATGCAGCCATGAAAACAGCTATTCTATTTGGTGAAAAATGTACCGTTTTGAGGAGAATAATTTTACAAAAACAAGCCACAAATCGAGGTGAATCGCTGCGATATAAAACGTTTTCATCCGTTGAATGTCTTACATTATAGTCACAGAGAAAATTACAAATTGAACCCTAAGTAGGCGGATAGGATATCTAAGAAAGCCCACTTAACTAGTGAAGCGAGGAAGAAAAGGACGAAAAAAGTACATCCTGCCCAACATCTAGCTAGAAATTGGGAAATACTACTAAAAATAGCACGACGGCATCTCAATCAAATCATACATCGTTAATTATTGTCCTAATTTGTTTTCATATATTATCATTTCTTTTCTTTTTTTTGGGGGGGGGGGGGGTCCCATGAAGAGGACAATTTTATTAAAAAGAAAAGAAAAGTTGGTAACACTGTTACTCCCCGTAGCGAGACGGGCTGCCCCTATCAAAGACACACGTGTAGAAACACATAGGCCTATCTTGATGTCGTTGATATGTAGATGATGCTGTTCAAGTAGTTACAACCTCTCGCTCAATGGCGTGACGAAATTGCACGCGCCAGTATGTAATTTTCCCCTTCATGGAACACCCATACAGGAAAATATTTGTAATTGACAATCCATGGCGTTGTTAATTCCTGTCAGTCTCGTGAGCCTTCTTTGCCAATTTTTGGTCTCGTGGCCTTTCTTTGCCTAGTGTCGGTCTCGTGAGCATCTTTTGCGTACTGTCGGTCTCGTGAGCCTTTATTGTGTAGCGTCGGTCTCGTGGGCTTTCTTTGCTGAGTATCGGTCTCGTGAGCTATTGCGTACTGTCGGTCTCGTGAGCCTTTATTGTGTAGCGTCGGTCTCGTGGGCTTTCTTTGCTGAGTGTCGGTCTCGTGAGTCTTTTGTGTGTAGTGTCGATGTACTGTCGAACTCATGGGCTGTATGACTCATGAGCCGTATAACTCATGGGCTGTATGACTCATGGACCTGTTATTAATGCTGGTCTCGTGGACCGTATGACTCGTTTGATTATACGATGTGTGTGAAGTTGGCTGACTTATACTGGTTCCTAGGAGTTAATTTGCGTTTCTTTAACACGACCCGAGTTCTGGACGAAAGTGCACTCATCGGACCTGCCAGATTATTCGATTTCATGACATTTGCTCCTGGGACAAGTTAATATTGCTCCCATAGGTACACAAAGGAAAAGAGAGGGCCATTTTCTGGAGTGATATTGTTATTTTGTGAAAAGTATAGATAAAGGCTGTATCACACCTTTCCGGGCAAGCTACTTGTGCTTGTTGCGAGGAGGGATTTTCCAGCACGCAGGAGAATTTTCCCGGGCGGACAAGAATATTTGCGAGTTTCGCACTTGTTTCGTACCTACTAGACACGTGCGACTTATCATCTACTTGCGTGTATTCCGTGTGACCTGCCTGAGAGCTTTGAAACCGATCCGTTTTCTGTTACGAGCGACTTACAGGTACTGCGAGGTACCTGCATTAGAGTTGCCTGAGAGGTGCTGCCGGTAAGGGTCTCCTACTGGTGTTGTGCGTGTACCTCTGCGAGCGAACCCCCACGACTCTCTCGGAACAAGTTTTGAGCATGCTCAAGGCCTTGTCATACCGTATCTGGGGAAGTTTTGAGGCTTGACTTGCAGGGAAACAAATTTGGTACCCGGAGCTCTGCGCAGTTGGTCCGCACCTGACAGTACCTAGCGCGTATCTCGCCTGTAGTTGCCCGGAGGTGCGCACGCAAGTCCCATTTAACCGCAGCCAAGTTTTGAGCATGACCAGAACTTTAACCGGGTGAGTCGCGGGGATCGGTGCCCGGAGAGGTCGACGCAGAAGGCCAGTAGGAGCCCCTTAGCGGCAGCACCTCGCAGGCAACTCCCCCGCAGGTACTTCGCAGTCCCCGTATGCAGCCAAGATAAATGACATTCTGTGGGACTTCTGCCATTCTTTCAGAGGAATTCCTTCACTGAGTTGTCAGCACCCACGCGACTGGTACACAGGTCACACAGTATAATAATAATAATAATTGCATTTATATGGCGCTTCATACTGACGTTTCTAAGCGCACTTTGCTACTCATACAAATAGATTAGAAAACACAATAACATTAACAAAATCAGCGTTAACAGTAACAAAAGAAGAAGAAAGAAAAGAAAAGAAAAGAAAAATACATGTGATACAATGGTACAATAATTGATAACTGTGTGCGCCTCCAGAAAAAAAATACAACTGATTAAAAAGGTGAGCTTTAAGAAGAATTTTAAATGATTCAACAGATGAGGCATTCTGAATATAAAGAGGGAGTTTATTCCAAAGAGTGGGAGCAATGGAAGAGAAGGCTCGGTCGCCATAACGGGTTTTTGTACGTGGGCCATGAAGTAATTGGAGAGGGGAAGATGAACGGAGGGGTCTGGCAGAAGAGGAGGAGCGGAGAGAGACTAGGTTTTGAAGATATATGGGTGCAAGATTACGTGTGATTTTGTACGTCAGAAGTAGGATCTTGAAAGTAATACGGGAATGGACTGGAAGCCAATGGAGTGAGCGGAGAACAGGAGATATATGGTCATGTCTCCTACTGAGGGAGACTAATCTAGCGGCTGAATTTTGGATACATTGGAGAGGGGATATGTGAGAAAGAGGGAGGCCGGCAAGGAGGGAGTTGCAGTAGTCCAGATAGGAGGAGACGAAGGCATGGACAAGCCGCTCAGTTGATGATTGATCAAGCAGACGCCTGATCTTCCCTATTTTGAAAATACCCCATGATGCAGACTTACAAATGTTTGTGATATGGTGTTTAAGCGTTAAGTGTTTGTCCAAAGTAAAGCCAAGGTCTCTAACACAGTCAGAGACCTTAATAATCCCATCCCGAGTAGTTAGATCTGGTAGAGGAACTGTGCTCCTAAACTGTGATGAGAAATGGATGAGTTCAGACTTGTCTTCGTTCAGACGGAGTCTGTTGGCAGTGGACCAGGCTTTGATGTCGTTGAGACATTCTCTCAGTGAATTAACAGCAGCAATCCTATCGCCAGGTGACATAGTTATGTAAATTTGAGTGTCGTCAGCATACATAGCGTAGTTGACTCCATGATGACAATTGATGATTCTGGTGAGTGGACCTGTATAGAGGAGAAAAAGAAGGGGGCCGGCAACGGATCCTTGCGGAACTCCGCAGCTGATAGGACTAGGACGTGACCAGGTCCCATTGATTATCACCCTCTGTGTGCGATCTTGAAGATATGACTTGATCCATTGGATGGCAGTGCCTGTGATGGAATAGTCATTACTAAGTCGTTGTAGTAGCAACGTGTGGTCGAGCGTGTCAAACGCAGCCGAATAGTCAAGAAGAAGAAGAGCAGCCTCATTGCCCTTGTCGACAGCAAGAAGGAGATCGTTGAGCACTTTCAACAAGGCAGTTTCTGTTGAGTGGAGGTTGCGGTATGCTGACTGGTTTGTAGGAAGCAGATGATTACTGTCAACATAAGACATTAACTGTGTAGACACAATCCTTTCAAGAGGCTTACTCACAAATGGCAGATTGGCAATTGGTCGGTAATTGCTCAGGACATCGGGATCTAGGTTCGGTTTCTTCAACAGAGGGGAAACAAGAGATGTCTTGAAAGGTATTGGAACTATACCCGATGACAATGATGTGTTAATGATGTTTTTTAGAACCGGAAGCAGCTCATCAAGGCACTCTTTGAGCAGCCAAGTTGGAAGAGGGTCCAGACTGCAAGATTTTGGTGGAGATAGCATGATGAGACGTCGAAGCTGTTCATCAGTGACCGGATTAAACTCGCTCAGGTTGCAGTTCAAAGAGTTTATTTATTTATTTATTCATTCTCCACTCATGGGATGGATTGCCCTGGTCAGCTAAAAGCTGGTTTTCACAGGGGTCCAACCAAAATACAAAACATGCCATCAGTACAAACAACAAATCAATCAATAATATACAACTGAAATTACATAAAAAAGCCAGAATGGCATAAGCTATACAAATTTAACTAAGGAAAAAAACCTACATACTAATAAATTAGAAACAATATAGTATAATCAACATCAAAAATCGGGGAATGGGGGTGGGGGATGGATGAGAAAAATCGTTCTTGTATACAATCTCAAATAATCTACTAATTTCGTTGACTCATTATCCTGCAAAAATAGGTATGTCGGGGCTGTGATTTACGTAGCGTTTGAATGCTTCAATTGATACAATTGTTGAAGAGGGATGATTAAGCTCATTCCAAAGTTTGGCCCCTCGATAAGATAGGGACCGTTTACCATAGTTGGTCTTCGGTTGAATGAATTTCAATTTGAATGGGCCGGACCTTGTGCTATAAGCAGTCTGTCGAAAACAAAACATTTGATTTAAATAGGGAGGGTATAATTCATGTAATGAACGGTACATTGTACATGCTAGTTGTTTAGCCCATCTTACATGTAGCCGATCTAATTTCAATGTATCATATAAATTATCAGAAGGATGCATATAATCAACATTCATAACAATACGAAGTGATCTATTTTGTAGTATTTGTAATTGCGAAAGGTAAGATTTGGAGGCATTTTCCCAAACCGGACTACAATAATCAAAGTGACATTGCAAAACTGATTTATAGAATAACAAAGCAGTGTCATTACTAATATACGGCCGCAATCTCTTGAGAAAATACATACATTTAATAACTTTTTTCTTAACATGATCGACCTGATTATGCCATAAAAGGTTTTGGTCAATAACAACCCCTAAATACTTACAAACTTCAACCTTTCTAATTTCACTGTCATCTATATAAACATGGCAATCATTAAAGAGTTTATTAACTCTTTGTAGCCTTTGGCGTGAACCAATAAACATCACTTCGCATTTCTTTGGACTAACCATAAGCTTATTATCTTTTAACAAATTTGACAGACTCAACAAATCTTCATTCAATTTTCTTGTAATGTCCCTTGGATCTTTGGATGAGGTGAATAAACAAGTATCGTCAGCGTATAAAGCTAGATCACAACAGTGTGCATTATTCGGCATATCATTAACAAAAATAGAGAAAAGTAGGGGGCCCAATAAAGAACCCTGGTGTACTCCGCATTCTACATCTTCTTCATCAGAAATGTAGCCATTTACAGAAGTGAATTGTTTCCTACCAACAAAATAATTCTTAAACCACTCCAAAGTTATTTCACTGAAACCATACATCTCTAATTTTTCTACAAGAAAAAAGAGTTCTCAGGAGCCTGGACGGACAACTCCAAATGGTTCACGTCAGATACAAAGGAAGACACATATCATCGATTTTCTTCATGAAGAATATACTGAACCTGTGCGCCAGTTCTGAATCAGATGAGTGTTCAGGATAAATAGAAGAGTCAGAAGGGGTGGACAGTCTCTTCACGAAGTTGAATAGTCGTTTAGAGTCAGCATTGGCGATCTCTTTTCTCAGGTACTGGGACTTTGCATCGGTAATCAGAC
Source organism: Diadema antillarum (assembly GCF_040938485.1). Taxonomy (NCBI): domain Eukaryota; kingdom Metazoa; phylum Echinodermata; class Echinoidea; order Diadematoida; family Diadematidae; genus Diadema; species Diadema antillarum. The sequence goes on from NW_027272218.1 coordinate 67,318, forward strand.
TGTAGTACAGCTCACATTCTTGACGATACAGGTCCATGTCAGTCTGCATGCCGGACTTCAACATGCGACGTTCAGCACGACGCCGACGCCTCCTGGCATCCCTAATCTCATCAGAGAACCAAGGGGCATTGGGTCTAACTGTCACAGTCACGGTTTTAACAGGGGCATGCTTGTCCAACAGATTACTCAGCATGTCATTATACATTGAAATTGCTTCTGTAGGACAAGATGTACACTGGGAAGTCAAATTGAGACCCGTAAGTAGAATTTAAGTAGAACCCGTCCAGCAAGTAAGACACATGATTTGACTCGCCCAAATCCTTGTCCGCCCTCAGAAATTTCCGGTATGCTGGAAAATCCCTACACACAAAAAGCCCGCGTAGCATGCCCGGAAAGGTGTGACAGGGCCTAAACATGGTCGCGGGTAAAAAGATTTGCGTGCGCACCTCCGGGTGACTACGGGTGAGATACGTGCTAGGTACTGTCATGTGCGGGTCATCTGCGGGGACCTCCGGGTAATAAAAATTGTACTTCACAAGTCGCACGCAAGGCTTGCCCGGAAAGGTATGACACGGCCTTTACATTCAAGAATCCTGTAGTGTTATGTTAAGTAAATTATTCGGAATGACATCAACTAACAACCGCTGTAAAACCACTAAATAGATATTACGATGAGGGCATAGAATAAAATAACATCAAAAACAGATACAATTACATCATAGCCCTCTAAGATTGGCCTATCAAGTACACTGACCGGTTTTGGCTGTAGGATTAAAAAAAGAAGACACCTGGTGAAATATTCTGTAGGTTTATGATTTTTTACTTTCCATGTTCTGACTTTTTAACTTTTGTCAAAATTGGTCGAAAAACAGTTTGAACATAAATTTGGGTGTCTGTGTTGTGCGGGGAGTGTATGCAAGGCTCCACCGATTTCTCATATCGTTCATTGACATTACTCTCGGAGTAAATCCCGTGAATAGGGAAATCGAACTTACCTCTACACGTCGGTAGTGTTACATATATCCCACCCCCTTTGCAGGACACTGTAGAGTTGCCAACGATATCAAAACCTTCTTCGCACGAGTACTCGCAATTATCAAACGTATCTCTACCTCCGGGGAGGCACTCCATTGACGAGGTGACCAGATGAGGGGGAAACACGGGTATATAGCAGGGATCGCCTGGGTAGAATTGAATTAAGCCATTGATCGCTCACGTTTGTATTCGTGAAAGGATGTGAAGGGGGTGACTCGCATTAAAGTTTATACGAAAACGGAATTGTCAACTCACAATTTGTCCCCATATATACAAAGCCTTTGAGTTAATGATGAACAGATCGGTGGAAAAGAAAAAAGATTGAATCGCAGTGTGCTATATGTAATGTCTTGTTTCAAGTACCAAAGTCAATAGCAATGACTATATTATACTTCGTGAACGAAAAATGTTCATGACTATCTCACGTTGTACTCAGAAAGTAATAAAGTCGCTTTCACTTATCTGGGTAAAAATGAACCTGGTAAAAAAGTGAAATCTACTCCCCTTAACTATAGATAGAATAAACTATTCAGACATATTCCGGGTTACATTATGGTTGGTAGGGATTGATATCAAATATATATAATTTGCAATTTTAGAAATTCTCGTGATTAGAGTTTGGGAAATCGAGTCCACAGATAAACAACTTAAAACAAAGGATTTACTTGATATTTTTAACATAATTACAATAAAAATTGACATTTTAACCGCGCTTAATACAAACTTTCTAGGCGCCTATATATCGTTGCTTTGAACTTGCACACATAAATGATTCTACGAATTTGTAAAGCTTTGCTTTAAAAAAATGCTATAAATACAAAGATACCTTAGTGGCAGCGTATTTAATAAGAGGAGGCAAAAGTATAGAAGAGACATTGTAAATGCTTCAAAAGATCTGCATATAGATCAATCTTATCATACGCAAAATTGTAAGAACGTAACCTGGCAGAGAGGATCTATCGTCTTCAATCTCACCTGCTGTGTATGCTTGAGGAATGATGAAAAAGATAACAGACATGCATCCGTAAACGAGCATTTTTGAGACTGCAACGGGTCTCCAATTGTTCCAACCCATCTTCCAGAGTGAATCATGTGATGCCCATTGCTGACTATTCCGTAATGAGTTCTCCTACAAACCGAGCAAGACACAAAGATACAAGATACAAGATACAAAATGATATTATTAGGATAGGTTTGTGCTATTCTCTGTTGTACTATTAATCCAATTTGGTGTACAGTAGGTAGACCTACGTCGTGTGTATAATGTTCAACCAGGTTCGATCCTAGGCGGTAAATCGTGCTTTTTGGAAACTACTTTAAACATGACTAACTCAGATGAATGGACTTGATCTCGTTCATAAGTAAAACACACACACACACACACACACACACACACACACACACACACAACGTACGGTATGATAACGGAGGTCATCTTACAATGCCTTGTCTAAGTTTGGTGTTTATTTTGCAGTATAAAGTTTCTTTTTTTTTAATAACGGTGAATTGAACAATGCTGCTGCAAATTTCATAGGGGTAATCACTCAGTACATAAATTTGTGACGCAGACAACAGCAGGACACCAAAAAATACTCTACCCTCTCAGGCGTTACACTGTGTGATCAAGGAGTACAAGGATATAATTCACTAAACCATGATTATTTACTTCCCGCAATCAAAACTGGTAATCATAATAATCCATGACATTGAATCCTCGTCAGGCTTATGTCCTACATCGATAGTAAAGCACCCATTATTTGTGTGTATGGTCATGGAAAATTATCGTTTCTATCGAGTCGAAAGGAAGGGAAAAGCCAATATATTTTCATTGTGTGCGAGTAATCTCAATCCATAGCATTTAAACTCCTTCAACTCTGTGTTGCATATTCAATAGGCGTAGTGCAAATGTGCATCAGTGCAATAAGAGTGCAACGAAAGAATGTCAAAAATATTCACCAAATTGAAGGCATTATCCTGAGCTCTCATAATCACATTACTTAGCATACTGTCTGTCTTGTTCAGAGAGGTAAACCGATTCTATAACTTGGGTTTTGTTTCCACTTTCGTGAGAGAAAGTTGAGCGTCGTCTGTCCACCTTGCCCAGTGTAGTTCTCCCACGTTAGTATTATAGCTAGAACATACGATATTTATGAACATATTGACTGGACACTTGCGACGCAAAGATTATCCAGATGATGTAACTTAGGACAGTCATTCTCATCTGCTCATAGTCTGCAACAGACATAAGAACAGAAAGTGATGTGTGCGAATGATAATTATATGCAATTTGTCGTCGAGTCACCCTAAATGTCTTCAGTCGTTACATTGATAAATATGAAGGATACCTGCCTCATGTGATATAATCATCAGCTGTATCTCCATACTTCATCACACCACATTGGCTCTTGCAAATATACCTGGCAGCACTTATTACTGCTATGTATAATTACATTGTGAACGGCTATCTCAGACTGTCTTTTTCTATCTTGTGAGCGAATATAGTTCTGTGAGTTTTGGTTTACAATTTGCAAATAGATTTGACCCGCCATTGTGCCGAGCCGGGGTAAGCAGGACGACGTGGAATACACTGTTGACACTGTCTTAATGGGGCATTCCAGACGATTTTCATAATTTCACATCATGTATTAGATAAATCGACAGCTCCATGTAAAGATTTGTTGAATTTATTGTGGTCCTTGGGCAGAGAACCAATAATCTAAAAAATCTTAAACACATTACACTGAACAACGTTGATGACATGGGAGGCTCATATTTTCAGAAATGTAGCGGTGTAATTCCATCACAATACGATTATACCGTTTGCTTAATACATTCACCTGTGTGGAATGTATGCATGCCTTCTTCTTTTGTTCTGCTTCCTTGAGACTCCACTCATGCATTCTTACTGTGAGGTTGCCATGTCATCATCCTTGGTAATTGAAATTTGTTATACATTTTGAAAACATTCTTATTCCTCATCCCAACCACTATAAATTCTGAAACCCTGTACTCTGTATGACTATAGCTGTTCAAACGTAAAAGCCTGAAAATCATCCGGAGGTCTCCTTTAAAGTGATAGATAAATGGAAAAGAATTCCTGAATTCTGTTCGTCAAGTAGAGCGTGTCGTCATTAAAGGTGGCGCATAATACAACGTTTTGAAATCAGTGATCATGGTGAAGGAAAACTTACAGACCTAGAGTCCCAGTTAGATAACGGTACAAAGAAGATCGCAAACTTCAAGTTCATTACTGAAAGACAACGCTCAGCTATGGACAAGGTTGGGCGAGCTGCTAACAACCAGGAACAATACTCTAGACAAAATAATTGAGTATATGAATATAACAACGACCCAAGTCCATGGAAGACCATTTCGAGTGAACTAAAAAAAAAAATCATATCTTTTTTGTTTGTCCAATAATATTATATTTAACTGTGATGGTATGGCAAAATTGTATATACAAATTAGAACATATATTATTATGACAATTGATATTAACATTAATTGTGGAGAGGCCATTTTGTGTGATGGACTTGGGTCGTTCTTTGATTCATATGGACTTGGGTCGTTCTTTGATTCATATGGACTTGGGTCGTTCTTTGATTCATATACATGATATTCTGCTATAGAGATGAGAGAAGGACGAGAGAGGGCACTATAATATGAATGTAAGAATGACCCAAGTCCTTCATTCTTTCAACTTTCAACTTTCAACTTTATTTTCACCTCCATCAAAATGAACAAAGAACTTTATGTACATTGCGTATTCACGGGATATTTGTGATACAGAACAAAACTTGAAAAGGTACATAAGAAAATTATGAAAGTGAAAAGTAGATGTGATTACATCATATTCTTACATTCATATAAGATTTAACTCATTTATTTCAGGCACTTCCGGGGGTAATTAGGATTTATCATTTATACACAAGATGAGTCCGTGCATAAGCTACAATTTCCCATGTCAAACTGAATTTGGCCAATAATTGGACTTGGGTCGTTCTTATATTCATATACTCAATTGTCTTCGTTTCACAGCATACACCAGCAAAGTCAATTGTTTCATTGCCAAGGAGGATCTGAAAGTCGAATCATCAAAAAAAAACAAACCAACAACATCGAGAGGTCCCATTGTCTTCCTTCAAAGAAGAATGAGGAAGACTCAGGGCCAGCAGCCAGGGTAACATGCCATAGAAAGAGCAAGGAAAGGCCTCGAATAGTCATTGCCAAATTTGTTTCTATCGCATGCGCAAAGTGATCCTATCCAAACGCCGTGTATTCAAAGAAACAAAGATGGGGTGTGAGCAAGATTTGACGAGAACAAACACAAACTTCTTAAAAACAAAACGAAACCGAAGTCTTGTAAGAAAGTCTTCGCAGTCTTGACATCAGATGGCAGGGTTATTGCGCCCTCCTTCCATCAAACGAAGGAAGGACAGCCAAAGGACTCATAACTCAGGAAAGTGACTTAGAATATAATCGCGTAGGCAATTGTTGCTTTCTAATTTGAATCGGTAAAGACGTGTTGTAGTTCTAAACACCAATGATGTCTATGTAATGGCTATACAACACGATATTAGCTATTTTTGTACGATTAATATTTTTATGCCCACTTTGTTTGTTTGTTTTTTGATAGGTGATTCATGTGGTACGGAGTTACCAGTGTGTGCTGCTTTGGATCCGTGAAAAATAATCAAAAGGTATTCCAATCAACTGGATGTAAAAGAGAAAGAGAGAGAGGGAGAGAGAATGGGTTCACATTCGACGCGTTGGAATGAATGAAAGGGATAATAATGGATTATGATAATATACATGTATAGGGCCGGTGTGTATATCTAAAGTGGGAATGCTCTCAATGTTCTATGAAGCACTCAAGTAGTTTCATTGTTGATGAACTTAATTGACTTAATTAATAATCAACGGCGATACCATAAAACATGCACTAACGGCATCTCAATAATTATCAGTCTATTCCCAGTACTTGCTTGAAATATGATGGCCCAAAGATCTGAGACAAAGTGAAGAAACTTGCATCTGAACCTTCACCCCTCTGAATAATATCTTTATTTCATTTGATATGCCTTGTCCGCCTTGGACTAATTAACATAACAATGTCGGAATTTCGGAGCTTGGGTATTTGTTCCATGTTCATCGTGTCACTGCCGGAAACCAGGGACAGCCTGGTGGTAGTAGTGTCGCTGCCCGGAAAGCAGTAGATGACAGGTTCGAGTCCCACTGGTTCCTTTTTTCCGACATGTTTGTTAATTTACAGATCAGCAGTTGCGATCTTAACAAATTTTATTTGTAGAGGGAGACAAAGTGAAGAAACTTACATCTGATCAATAGTTTATATTCATCACAACAAAATGTGATGGCATATGTACTGTAATAACAAATGATTCGTATGCTCTTATTGGTCACATGTTAACAAATGCTCGCAATCTGTGCATGGAGTCAAGCATACTGGCATATTACGTGAGCCGTCGTCGTTATTTTGCTTCTGAAGTGGGACGTACAAGGTGATTATGTCACTTACTGTTACCCACAGAAGATTGAAATACTTTGACCATAATTCATTCATTCATAGTCTACGATTTCAACCATGGTTCGAAGTGTGCGACATCGATGTTGATGAAGAAGATCCTCATTTTGAAAGCAAGCAAGCTTTTCACTAGTGCATTGCCATTACTGAAATGGCGGATGAATACACCGGGGTCGATTACTAAACGTTAGCTAGAATGACTGGTACAGCTTCAAAGCTGAATAACACGCTGAATTATGGGCTCAACTGCGGCTCCACATGGACCTGTGGCCGCAGCTGTAACGTGTGTGTGTGTGTGTGTTTTCATGGGGGGGGGGGGGTGGATGAGGGGAGGGGGAGGGTCAGTGACCGCACACGACAGATGGCCGCTGTAGACAAGTGGTCGCAAGGGCATTTTTGACTGTATAACGTGCATGAAAAAAAAAACCCGAAGTGATTGCAAAGGACCAATACTGACTGATTTTTTTTTCTCATTCTTATAGCAAACACGATCATAAATATCACATTTGCTCAAATTTGCTTTTCTTTACATTTCAGAGAAAGGAAAATATCATTCGAAGCAAGCCATTTACAGCAGGACTGGAATGAGGAAGTGCAAATACAGTGAAATCCATCTCTAAATGGATTTTGTACGACAAAGGCTTTTTTTTCACAGTCAATCCGTTACGGATATTGCGCAGGATCTCTCATCTCGGTTCGGAGAAGACCACAATGTGGTTTCTCAGTGCTAATAATAATTTATTATAACTCAGGCGATTTCGCATAAAGGGCAAATGCACTTTTTGTGAGAGATGTAAGATAGCACCGTCTCACGCAAAATGAGCATGCGTTTCTTAGAGAAATATTTGTAGCGTATGTAGTACAGCCATGCAGGCTGATAGCCATTTATACGTACATATTCCGAAAGCAGATTCATTTATCCTATTGTTTGAAGGAGACCTCCTGATGATTTTCAGACTTTTATATTTGAACAACTATAAATGATTTATACCAAGTACAGAGTTTCAGAATTTATAGTGATTAGGTTGAGGTATAAGAATGTTTTCAAAATTTCCAACAAGTTGCAATGAACAAGGATGATGACATGGCAGCCTTACCATAATAATGCATGAGTTGGGGCTTGAGGAAGCAGAATAAAAGAAGAAGGCATGCATACATTCTATGCAGATGAACTTGTTAAACAAGTGGTATTGTTATGGAATTACACTGATACATTTCTGAAATTGGATATGGAGGCTCCTATGTCATCAACACTGTCCAGTGTAATTTGTTTCAGATTTTTTCAGAGTATTGTTTCTCTGCTCAAGGACTACAATGAATTCCACAAATCTATACACGGAGCTGTCGATTATGTACTACATGATGTGAAATTATGAAAATCGTCCGGAATGCCCCTTTAAGCAGATTGATTTGTTTGCTTAGAAAGATGATGTTTTTGTTTTCCATAATGTTTACCTCGAGAGCTGGGCAACCTTAATGAAGGTAAACATTTGATGACGGGTAGCGTGATTTATAACAAAGACATGACAAATCATAATACACCGAGTACATGATCTTCTTTCAAGGAAGGAATATGAGATTGCGATCATTCCCAAACAGAGCTATGATTTAAAGTCGTGTATTCCTCGCGATGACAGTAATATCATCATACTTTTGCCCTGAATATGTATTTCATTTTTTTTTTTGCAGTACACGCATGTATATCAGTTTTTGTATCATTTATATCTCAAAGCTAGAACGTGTATTGTTGTTGTTTTTCGGGAGGGGGAGAAAACAGGATCACTACAATGTTAGATATACTGTTATGATATTACATAGAATACATGTGCCAGTATCGATGATACAAGGTACATTATAGTAATGAAAAATCATCCAAGCACACTACAGCCCAATAAACCTTAAGTGAGCAATGCCTATATCGGGCTTCATCTGATTTACAATAGATTTCAAATTTATAATCGATTTTGACGTGGGAAGCGTATTAATGTGCACGAAAGATAACCTCTCTTTCTCACACTCCTACAAAAGGAAAGGGGGAAAGAAGCAACAATGCAGCGAAGTTCAAAGGGACAATGACATAGACAGGCTATTTTACTGGGATTAGGTATGGGGTGTTGAAGAGTGATACTTGAGTCACTATAATAGGCTGATTTACGGACGTTTTGCTATTACATTACCACGTATGTAGACAGATCTTGATATTCCAGTAGGTAAAGATTGTAACATGTCTATGTATAATGAATGCTATCCAGATTCCATTATATAATAATGAGGGGTGGTTTTAGTATCAGCGTCTCGTCATAAAAAGAGACACACTCGCGAGTGAAACATATAGGCCTGTGTTCCCACTTTGGATATCTAGTAACTTTTAAGTTAGCTATCTATCTTAACGTTATTACCGACAATCATGAAGTATGGAAATATCATATCAATGAAGTAAGCTGTTAAGTCTCAAGACCATTAGGTGCAAGCAATAGTACTGGGTATAAACATGCCTCCTGTGATTTTTCTTCTATGTTTACCTTGTAATATACGTGGAGAATTGTGCAAAGAAGCTGTTCGATCGACTTTAGTTTGCATAAGCGTGCAATTCGTATGACTAGTAATAGACCATTCCATGATTGAATTACCAAAAAATAAATGATACGCTAAGCTGGCATGTGAAATTGTCAATATCTCCAAACTTAGGATGTGTAATTGAGCTTTTACATCAGATTTACTTTTATCTGAAATTTGTTTGAACAATATTGAAAAAAAAAGACACTTTTCAATGAATGAGTCAGCTAGGTTGTTACTTGTGGTTATTGAACCTATTTCAACTATATATAATGAAGAAAATTCACAATAAAAATTGTCTACTTGCGCGACTTTATAATTGAAGAGTCTTCAACATTGAAAAATACACACACTTTTTTCCCTGATAGTTTACCATTTGCAGATGAAACAAAAACCCAGCATTAGTTCTTTAAAATATTTCTAATCTGTGAGTTAGGAATAGAAACAACCACTGTAAAGATTTGAATTGGTAAGATTTATGTTTAGTATTGTTTGATATGCAATATGTGAACAATAGTTATAACAAAAATGTTTCCAGCCTTAACCGTCTACAGTTACGGTTTACTGAGAAAAGTACATATCTCTCCTTATATTTTAGGATTTATCGCGAAAATTTTATATGATATATCTTTGTAGGATGTTTTGTGGTACAACAGACCTACACATATGCATTCAATGTCATACCTTGAAAAAAATTTAAATCACAGTTCCCTACGGTAAACAGGGCCTTTAACCACATACATAATCCTTCTTCTTCTTCTTCTTCTTCTTCTTCTTCTTCTTCTTCTTCTTCTTCTCCTTCTTCTTCTTCTTCTTCTTCCAGTGTGGTACAGTCCTCCTCTGGCGTATTATCGTACCTTGTGCTTGTCAAGTGCTGGGTGTACAGTGTGCAGGTAAAAAATCCTCTACAAAAATGTCTATGTGCGGCTGAAAAACAAGACGAGAGCTCATCGGAGCTTTACAAGTTGCACCTCCTTCTTGAAGATCTCCAAGGAGGTGCAGCTACTGGTGGAAGGTGGTAGGGAGTTCCATAGCCGAATAGCATCTGGATAGAACGTGGGCTGAAACAAGTGAGTTCTGGCAAATGGAACTTGAAGCTTATGTAGGTCTCCGCGTGTTGACGGTCCTGCAACTGGTATAAAGTTGGTGACTAGGAAGATCTACCAGACCATCAAGAATGCTATACATCATGTAGACTCTTTGCTGTGCTCTCCTTTCTTGAAGAGTGTTCCACTGTAGTTTATTGAGCATGGTAGTAACACTAAGTTCCTATCTCTGTGGATCCATAAAGACTGCAGTTGCCATCGTGGTAGTCTTCCCAATTTTAGCTTTAAAAAATATACGCTTCTTTGGCAAAATAACCCACATCAAATTACCCATGCATGCTTTGTGTATAGTACAAATAAATTATGGCAGTCTAGACAGTCATAGTGTATTTTACCAATTGATCAGATCATAACAACCGAGTTTGTGCAATAAGAAAGTTTTGTATTTAATAAGAAAGCCATGGAATTCCAAGGTTTCACATGTTTCCACAAAGAAGTGATATCTGTCAAAACATATGTAAGAAAGATTATGTGATGTTGTCATCGGTGTATAGGAAATAGAACTGGCGAAAATTTGAAATTCCTACATACCCATTTTATGTCCGAATAGTTGACATTTGTAGTATCTTCTTGTTCTCTAGGGTTCATTCTATCTTTTTTATCACATTCAACTTGAGCATGAAGTGAGTTGACATTTTATATTGTAAGACTCACCATACTCGGACTTGGGATTTCGAACCATGTACTTCGTTACCTCATTGTGAGAGTTGAATAAATCTTAGTTTGGATGAATGATAAGAAACACATGCAAAGTGAATAAGAAATGGAGCTTAAACAAGAGCGTTGACCCGTTGATAAGTATGCCACAAAACATATCAGTACCATTTTAGTCACACCCAGTGGTATGAACCAACTGTCCAGCAATGGTCTAGGCGTGTTTGCAGAGAACGATTTAGAAGCAACACGCTCTTGCATTTGCAATAGTTGAAATGAATCGCTTGGCTGATGAGAATGAAAATAATAAACTGTTAATGCATACGTACCCTTGGTGCACCAGTGTATTCCGAACGAATCACAATCGCGCGTGTTATCACCATTAATCAGAGTCACGTCAGTCCAACTATGCAGCCTCTTTTCTCCGCAGAGCAATACGGGTAGTTGGAGAACCAAGTGGGAAAAAGGGTGTCTCTTGAAGAGCTTTAATGCGTGTGTACAGCTACAATGCGTTGTTCACGAACAGCTCACTGCACGTAAATACGGGGCTTTTGACTTCCTGTTGGGCTTCTTATGATTACACCGAGAGGTGTTCCAAAATCCTGCCAAGCAGCATTACAAACTTTTTTTTTTTGGTGTGGGAGGGGTGCTGCGTTTTAACACAAAAGGCGTCGTGCATCAATAGCTTTAATCACAGCCTAGACTCTGTCGGCTGGTAATTCTTTTGTAACTCTCTCTCTCTCTCTCTCTCTCTCTCTCTCGCTCTCTCTCTCCCTCTCGCACACGTGTTTAGAACTCCTCCCTTTGATGACGAGACTGTAATAGAACAAGTAAAATATGGGGAAAACTATGAAGTTGTTGTTTATGGAAAGAAAACATCCTTCATTGAAGCCAACAGACTTTGACCCGACGGTTTTGCTGTTCCACCCTCATTATTTTCAACACCGATGAAAGGGCTCGTTTTCAAATCGGAACACCCTTTTTGCATTTCCAATTCATTTTCTGATAAAAGGAAATTAGAGAAATTTATATAGTTCAAAAGAGAATCTTGACCAGTTAAAAGTTAGTCTGAAAGAAAGAGTAAAGTTTTATTAACACAACACTGAAAATTAATGAAAACTAAACAAAAAATTGGAATGTTATTTCATTTTGAATTTAAACTAATTCTCACAAAAGAGTTTTGGAACAGTCAATATGCCATAAAGATTATCAGTATCTCACCACTTTCTACATCAATCTTAAAATATCCATTTTCCAGGATTGTTTTGCAGAAATTAAAGAACTCTAAGATTTCATGATTTTCTTGATCACATTTTTCTTTGGTGCTTGTAACATTTTAAATGGTTCGTAATTCCCCTTCAATGTAATTTACTTGCATTTTCATTTTGTGTTTTCAACAATAATGGTTTATGATGATATCGATAAAGGTTGGTACAAAAAAAAAAATTGTGTGCCTGCATCACCCAACAATTCAAAGTATGTGAAAGGAAGTCACAAATTGTCTCCTTTTTCACAGTTTTTTTTTTCTGGAATATTATAATTTAACATCAAAATGAGGAGTTCGCTAATATGCCCTTCAGAGGATCGTTTATGTTAATAGACAGAAGTATAGAGACAAACGTAAAAAAAGAATAGGGAGGGGAAACACGGCATCTGAAAATGTGAAATGTTAAAAATGCCAGCAAAATGCTATGGAGAACCTCCCTGGAATTGTATATCTTCCCAGAAGTGTGAAATTAATAGTTTCTAACGAACGAAACTAACAATCACAAACTTAACAATCACAAAACCTAACTTGAATTCGGCAATAAAGTATGCTCCCCGCCCCCCGCCAAACCTCCCCCCAAACAATCGGATTTCCGCATTGATAACTTTCAATTTGACTAAACTGTCTGAATGCTACCTCAGGGTCTATATAAAACATCTTACCCATACTTTGTAGAAAATCCCATTCAATTTGGTCGAGTGGTCACAGAGGGATGTGAATTACTTAATTGTAAAGCATTTCATGGGTCTGTTTCTACTAAGTTCAGCACTTATTAATGTTTTTGGCTGTTTGGAACTGCATATTAATGTGTGAACACAATGGACAGAACTTGGAGGGAAGGTATTCCTAACATGCTCTACAAATATTTTCATTTCTCCCAGACCACTGAAGCAAATCGGAAGATATTGTTTCATTTCCTGAAGATTTATTTGAATTCATTCACTATTTTCAAAGTTATTATTACGGATTTTCCCGTCGTTTTCTTCTTTTTTTTTCGGGGGGGGGGGGCGGTCATACGGTATAGCCTGAAACCAGGAAACTTTCGGAATTTGAAGTCCAAACATAAATTTATAATGTGTGTGATGTGTGTGTGTGTGTGTGTGTGTGTGTGTGTGTGTGCGTTTGTACAGTATCCAACAGTGTGAAAGACAATGTAAATCACAGAGTGACCACATTGTGAACACAGTGTGAAATCTCTTCACGGTGTGAGACAGAACATCACTATGCAAATATTGTGTAAAAACCGCATCACAATATGCAATTGTCTTTTTACAGATATATTCGGGCGTTTTCACATCGTCGACTATGTGAACATAATTATAATTGTGAACGCACTGTGGGACACTGTGTTCTTTCCAGCAGGGCCTCTTGAATCATCAATGTACCTTAGATACGAGATGGTGTTCCATGATATTGTTTATTATCCATTTTAAGACATCTAATGATTGGGGTTGCTCGCTCCCCAATAAGTAAATGGCATCAGTATACTAGCACTTTTTTAAAACCAAATACGGCCCTGAGATTCATGATGGCGGCTGTATCACAAAACAGGAGACAGTCATGCGCTGAGGCAAAGGAATTTTACCTTGCCAATGCATCCGTATTCATTCTGTTCATGAGCTCGTTTTTACGTCAAAGCACCGCTCCGTCCAATAAGTGCATGTCGAACTCCACTCATTAACGGCACTTCAATTAGGCCAAGTCAACACGATACTTGCGTTTTGGCAGTGTGTTTTTAATTGTACTGAGAATGATAATTTGAATTATAATAAAAACTAGCAACAATGACAATTGGAATACCTCGAAATTAAAAGGCCATAGAATGCATCATATTTCATTGGCTATAAGTGTCTATAATTTTCAATATCATGATAGCTAGGTTATGGAGGGGTTTTTTGTGTCTGTTTTTAATGGTCACGGGAATCAACCAATGCTGGCACTGGCACTGTTCCAGAAGGTTTGTCGTGTATACATGTAACTGCATATTGCCTTCCCTGTGTGTTGCATGTAACAAACATGGCTCAAAGGGCACATCTCCCATGAAGTCTACACCCTTTCAAAGGATGCAAACGCATTTAGTGACTCGAACCCGGAGATGACCTCCTGTGTGAAAAGTTTGAGCGTAATTCATTTCACCACAATGCTCCCACGAAACAGAAAGATGTTTGATACCCGAATTTCTGATTGTGAAAGCCATCAAGATAAATCCATTGTAACAAGGAATAGACATGAATAATATTCTGCGAGACGGATCGTGAGAGTTGCCCTTTATAGTATATGCAATCAAATGGAATTTTCAGAGTCACGGAGATAAACAGCTTGCGTGACAACTGCACACAAGGAAGTATAGAGAGAAAAAGTTTTGAGAACCCCCTGGCAACTGAAATGATGACAAGAATAAGCAAGCAAATTATGAACATTGAGGAAGAGAACCCCCTTTTTGTTTTTGTTTTTGTTTTTTTGGTAAATTGAAGTTTGCCATTGGTTGTTCGAAACAAACTCGAACCTTAAGTCGTCAAGATTTGTAAGTGACGCGCGGCATCAGCAAACATTCGCATGTATGAATTACCGGCTTATTGATATTCCAGTGGGTTAGCCTTATCTTTTCATCTGTCACGTAATGATAAATTTATACAGATTACGTATAATACATAAAAGTCAAGCCTGTCTATAGCGACCACCAATGGGAGATGAAAAGAGTGGCCGTGTTTATACCGGCTATCCGATATTTTGTGTGTATTGCCTAAACATGAATGTGTATCGCTGTATACCTCTATAAATGCTTACATAAGCAATTGTATGTGTATATTTATACATGCGTTTCATGCATTTGATGATGCCGGTATTGATTGAGTAAAGGGTTGCAAAGAAAGCATGCATACTTCCACCAAGTTGTAGTTCATGGGTGCATTGTCATTGCAGCGATCACTGAACTGTTAAAGGAGACCTCAGGATGATTTTCAGATTTGTACATTTGAACAACTATAAAATAGACGTACTGAGGACAGACTTTCAAAATTTATGATAAGTGGGATAAAGAATATGAATATTCTCAAAATTTAGAACAAATTGCAATGAACAAGGATGATGACATAGCAGAGTCACCATAAGAATGCATGAGTTGGGGCTCAAGGAAGAAGAACAAAAGAAGAAGGCATGCATAGATTATACACAGGTGAACAAGGCCAAGCAAGCAGTGTTGTAATGGAATTACACTGATACATTTCTAAAATATGTAAGGCTACTATGTTTTCATCCTTGTTCAATGTAATTTGTTGAACGTTTTTCAAAGTATTGTTTCTCTGCTCAAGAACCACAGTAAATTCCACAAATCTATACATGGAGTTGTCGATTAATGTACTACATGATGTGAAATTATTAAAAAAAATTGTCTGGAATGCCCTTTTTATGGCCTCGGAACAGCGCGAGCACGGTAACGGCAACCACGCGGTCCTTTTTGTTGTTTATTTATTTGCGGTTTTTGTGTTTTTGTTTGTTTCTTTGTTTCTTTGTTTTCTATGGCGCGCCAAAAGGAACCATGTCTGGTTCTGTATACTTCCCCGCCAATAATTTAGTTACAAAGTAAATTTTCAACTGGTGATCTAGTTGCCCTGATTTTGGCATAAGAATAAAATTTTGGGCGATTTCTTACGGAATTGTTTTTTTTTTCAACAGAATGATGAATTTTGGCGCACCATAACGCAAACACACACACACACACACACACACACACACACGCACACACACACAATCGGACCATTGCCGTTACCGTGCTGGGTGTGTCGAGGTCTTTGGTTAAGAATGGCCAGCACGGCTGGAAAGCAGTAAAGCATGCTGAATTATCCGCTCTGCTGCGACTCCTTCTGGGTCTGTGGCCGCTACAGACAGGTGGTCTCTACGTACAGAGTCTTCAATATATGGCTTTGCTTTCGGGTGAGTCTTCAATATGGCTTTGCTCTCGGATGAGTCTTTAGTCGCAGCAATCGGCAGATGACCACTAACTCAAGTTTGCACTTTGGCTGTATGTAGATGTTTGTGTGCATGTGTGGAGAGAGAGGGATATACAGAAAGACAGACAGGGAGAGAAGAGAAGAAAGAGTTCAGTAAACACGGGAATTGATAATGGTAAATTCATGAATTACTGGGGTCAAAAATATTGTTCTCCACCATTCGCTGGAGTTTCAAGCCGTTGTGAACAATACTCCCTAGTGGTGGACCATCAGTGGACCATCAGTGCAATACAGGGCAGTGCAATGCACCACCATTACCACACTACTTTTTATGTAGGTAGATATAGATGTAGATGTAGATATAGATATAGATATAGATATAGATATGGATATAGATATAGATATGGATATAGAAATAGCTATAGATATAGATATAAATATAAATATAGATTTAGATTTAGATTTAGATTTAGTTATAGATATAGATATAGATATTTATCTAGAGATATTGAAAGAGATAGAGGTAGAGATATAGATATCTATAGTGTCCGTAGACGGAGAAGGAAGGGCTTCTGAACCCTCTGCCAATTGTGCATTATTTTACTGTTTTCCGCCTACGGATATTACTGCTTCACCAAACTGTGATTTTTATTGGATTTTAACGTTTGCACATGTACAGTTTTTAACGTGTTCTCCTCGTTTCTGTTGCGGTACTCAGTTGTAATGAGTGTAACACTTTCTCTCATCGAGGCCATTTTCTTGTCGGCAATTTGCATATTTGGCATCATGGCTCAGCAGCAGACACCGGCCTTTCGGAAATACACCTGCCCGCAACTCTCGCCTGAAGAGTGGAATCACATTGACGATGACATAAAAGCCGCTACACGTATAATACATCATGAATTGGCCAGTGATTCAATACCCGCCTCACTAGCAGGGGACCGTTTTACCGAGATTTTACAGGAGTATTTTGACACGTCGCCACACTTCTCAGGTATGAACGAAACAAGCAAGTGCAAACCATTTATCAGGAGACAATCTAAGACGCTGTTGGAAATGAAAAAAATGAAAAATTCTCTACGCAAAACGGCCTTTTCTCCAAACGCAAATTCTGATGATCGTGCTAAATTCTATGAGGCATTGCATTCGTATAACTTTTTGCGGAAGGAACAAAGAGCCCATGAAAAGCAACGATCAGCAAAATATGAAGAAAGTAAATTTAGGAAAAATTTTTGGTCTTTCAGTAAAAATGTCGTCAATGATACCTTGTACTCTTCGGCATCCGATCCCACCTTTTCGCGACAAACAGCTGATGACTACTTTTCAGCGAAGTACGCAGCCGAACCCACGCCGATCGACCCGGACAAGCTCGACTGGTGGACGGGCCCGGAGGCTGATGAGATTCACCATCAATTCAACATGGGACCAATCAGACCGAAAGATATCAAGCAAGTTCTAGGTCACAAAAGTTCAAACTCTGCACCAGGGCCAGATGGGATTCCCTATGGGATACTAAAGAAACTGCCCAGTATTCATCATTTCTTGGCAACTCTCTATAGCAAGCTATTATTGAGCCCTAACCCCACCCCACCGCAATCTTGGACTCAAGCAAAAGTTATCCTTCTGCATAAAAAGGACTCTTTGGACAATCCTGAGAACTTCAGAATGATAGCACTCTCCAGCGTGTTTGGTAAGATTTTTCACCAAATAATTGTAAATCGCCTTGAGAGCTATCTAACTCAGAATGATCTGATTGACACTACAACTCAGAAAGGTTTCATGAAAGGTGTTTCAGGGTGTGTTGACCATAACATGATTGTTCACGAGGTAATCAAACATGCTAAAATCAACAAGAGAACCGTCCACTTCACATGGTTTGACCTACAAGATGCATTTGGGTCAGTGCCTCATACACTGATCGAGTATATACTCAGCAGTTATTTTCTTCCATCAGAATTGAGAGCCTACATTAGTAATTTGTACTCTGTTATCTCTGGTACAGTAGTAACAAAACATTGGAACACTGAGCCATTTCAGTTTCGGAAAGGGATCTTTCAGGGGGATCCATTATCGCCCCTTATTTTCACAATGTGTATTAACCCCCTACTTGAGTATTTGAAAACAAATGATAAATTTGGTTATATGTTGAATGAGAGTAAATATGTGACTACATTTTTCGCTGATGATTTCTGTCTGATCACCTCCAACAGTAGATCCCACCAGCGAATTATGAATACGCTGTCTTCTCATGTCACTAGTCTCGGGCTCAGACTTAAACCGCAGAAGTGTAGGTCATTGTCAATATCTAGTGGAACTATTAACAAAACTACCGCATTTCACATTGAGGGCCAGAATGTTCTGTCGCTGAGTGACACTGATAATCGTTTCAAGTTTCTTGGGTCATTGGTCACTGATAAAGATAATTCTAAGTCAGTGTATGATTACCTGAGCGAACTTATATTGTCAGGTTTACGTAACATTGATGCTTCTCAAGTACGCCCTATGTACAAATTGGAAATGTATTCTCGTTATTTTCTACCATCAATCAGATTCCATGTCACGGTCAATGACCTTTGTCAAACGCATCTCAAGCAGCTCGATGCTCTCACGAATAGATATGCAAAAAAGTGGTCGGGCCTCGCCCATCCAGCCACCATGGCAATGCTTCACATGCCTGAGGGACTTGACATTCCTTCCATTTCTAATTTGTACATTGAATGCCATACTTTTGCACATGTCCAAATTCGGGAAAAGAGTGACTCTAAAGTCAATGAATGTTTGAATTCAAAAGTTCAAAGGGAGAAGAAGTGGACAAGAAAAATATCTGCCACTGTCCAATGCGAAAGAGATTGGAACGACATTCACATGCAAAATCTATCGGCCCCGCAACAAAAGCGAGCGGCGAAGAATTTGTGTAAACAACGAGTGTCAGAATACTGGCGCAATCATGTAAAAAATCTGGCTGTACAAGGAAAAACTCTTGAATTAATTAGCTTAGAAACCGGTAACGCCCAGTGGAAAAGTGTGGCATACAATTTACCTGAAAGAGTTGCAAAGTTCATGCTTAATGCTCTAACAGACTCACTGAATACGCGGGCAAATCTGCTTACATGGGGTAAGAGGTCGAGTGATAGGTGCACAAAATGTGGTAATCGTGAAACACTTCATCACGTGCTCAATCATTGTTCGGTCGCTTTGGAGCAAGGCCGCTTCACATGGCGCCACAACAACATTTTACATCACATTGTTGAGGTCGCCCGGTTAGGTATCCATGGGAACGGTGAAGCTTCACCGGATCCCATCATACAAAGTGATCTTGCAGGTGAAATAAGGCCCAATCGGTCCACTGTTCCTCTGGAATGCACGCAAACTGACCTAATCCCGGACCTATGCATCCTTTGGAAAAGCGATAAGAAACTCGCAATTATTGAGCTCACAGTCCCGTTTGAAACAAATTTGCTCAAGGCAAATGAACGGAAGTCAAACAAATATGCATCTTTGGTATCTGACATCGAAGCAAATGGTTACACTGTTGTCTTTCTACCTATTGAAATAGGTTCCCGGGGCTTTGTTAGTAATGACAATGTGCAAAGGCTGAAGAAATTTCTCGCGTTATGCGGAAAACCAGTGTCTTTCAAGACGTTTCGGGACAGATTGTCGTCACTTGCCATCACTTCTTCATTTGTAATTTATTCGGCTAAGGAAGAACCAAAGTGGGAATGTCAAAATACATTGTTTTGACATAATTCAATTCTAATCCTTGGCCCAATGTTTAGGTTGAGGCCACTGGATTAATTGTGTATCGGATTGATATTCGGGAGGGCTTCATGTCGGGCATGAGTTTTTTTTTCCGAGATGGGCTATCATTATAACATATAATTATGAAGTAGTTGAGATGTGTGTAGGGTTTGCACATAGTCGAGTTTATTGCTTTATGTGATGGGAGTGTTCTGCCGTCGGATGGGCTCTGGTTTGAGGTTTGGAAAGGGTTTTTTTTTTTCTTTCTTTTCTTTTGTCCGTTTAGTCTGAATAAACTTTGTTATTTTGAGTTATGTGAGGGAAACCAGTGTCTTTTAAGATTTTTCGGGACAGATTGTCGTCACTTGCAATCATTTTTTTTTTTTTCATTTGTAATTTATTCGGCTAAGGAAGAACCAAAGTGGGGATGTCAAAATCCATTGTTTTGACATAATTCAATTTTAATTTTTGACCCAATGTTTATAATAGGTTGAGGCCACTGGATTAATTGTGTATTGGATTGATATTCGGGAGGACTTGATGTCGGGCGTGAGTTTTTCTGAGACGGGCTATCATTATAACATATAATTATGAAGTATAGTTGAGATGTGTGTAGGGTTTGCATTTAGTCGAGTTCATTGCTCTATGTGATGGGTGTGTTATGCCGTCGGGTGGGCTCTGGCTTGAGGTTTGGAAAGGGCTTTTTTTTTGTCCATTTAGTCTGAATACATTTTGTTATCTTGAGTTATGTGAGGGAAACCAGTGTCTTTTAAGACTTATCGGGACAGATTGCCGTCACTTGCAATCATTTTTTTTATTTGTAATTTATTCGGCTAAGGAAGAATTAAAATGGCAATGTCAAAATTCATTGTTTTGACATAATTTTATATTAATCCGTGGCCCTTTGTTTAGGTTGAGGCCACTGGATTAATTGTGTATCGGATTGATATTCGGGAGGGTTTGTTGTCGGGCATGAGTTTTTGTGAGACGGGTTATCATTATAACATATATATATATATATATTTTAATGTATATGAATATAAATTAAAGGTTTATAATAATGGTGTGTCCCCATCCGGGTCTGGGCTTTTCCAGGGTTTTTCCGGTTCCCCGGGGCTGAGTTGTCTTATGTGATATTAATAATTTATGTAATTTATTGTTATTGTTATGTTAATGTGCGCGGAATGAATGACCGTGTCTCATTGTGAATAATTTATGTATGCGGAATCGCCCCACTTTATTATATAGGACTCACTGGAATACAAAATAATGTAAATGTTTGTTAAAATTCAATAGGTATGTTAAATGCCGTCAAGAGAAAAGTGTATCATGTATGTACTACACTTGGCCGAGTTTTCTTCTTCTTCTTCTTCGTCTTCTTCTTCATGCTATTTTACTTTTCTCCTTTTTTCTTTCTATGTCTCCATTTTCTCTACTCCTAATCTTTCTGGTCTCATTTCTTATCCTTTTGCCTGCTTATACAATATTTTTCACACTTTGAATATGTGTAGGATTCTGTCAAAGTTATGTGTATTTATGTTCGTAAATCTTCTGTAACATTGTGTGATATTTATGTATATGCCCTGCTTATTCTGTTCATCCAGTTATGTCCTGGGCTTTTATGTTTTGTATTTATGTATTCCTTTGTTCGATTTGTATATCAATAAAGTGATGAAATATATATATATATAGCACATATATAGATATAGATATAAGATATAGGTATAGATAAAGATATAGGATGTAGCTACAGATAGAGATTTACATACAGATATACATGTATTCTCATACATTATGTTTGTATAATATACATTTATCAATGAACCGTTGATTAAAATTGTCGTCAAAACTGTGTCCTCCTTGATTTTGGTTTTCCTGCTTAATATCTCTATTCATCAGCCATTACCATAATTATGTGAAATTGCACGTATTAAACTTGCTTCAATGAACTCACACAAGGTAGATTCTCGAAATATGAAGAAAAAATAATGCATATGAGGTTTTACTTTATTCGGGGGAGGGGTAACAATCCTAACAGTATGGGACTACTTAATCAGTATGGCAGTCTATACAATACTTGTCTTGTGAAGTCGCTTCCAATTTTTTTTTTTTTGTGTGTGTGTGTGTGATGGTGGTGATGGTGGTGGTACAGTATATTCGCACTGACTGTATCATATCTGCATTGTACAAAAAGAAAAAAAAACGCTTTAAAAGGAAATATTATGTGCGTCGTAAACATTCATTTATTTCAAATACAATGGACAGTGCTGAAAGATGAGAACTCCATTTTAGGGAGGCTTTTCATTCGATGGGTGTGACGGTAAGCTTGAATCACCGGCGCTTAAACTGTCTGAACAAAGAGCAGAATTTCTACACAGGAATGTTATTTCGGAGGTTTCGGCGGATTTACGGGGTTCGGGTTGAATGAATCGGCTAAGTATGTCTATCATAACACGTACAGGTGGTGCCAGCGACGCATCAAACGAGAAGTGCAATACTTAATATTTCATCATATTTCGTAGCCTGTGGAATCAGAATATACACTGATGAATGAAACTGATATGCTTTTCTTACATTAATTCATTCACTGCCTGCTGATGTCTAACTTTAAGAATAATTACTGCCACTCAAGAGGTAGTAACCATGGCATCAGTATTTACTCTGTAAAAAAATGTATAGGCATTCTTGGACTGTAATGGACAGAATCGTCCATAAAATTGTTTACAGTGTAACGTGAAAGAGTACAGGTAAACCATTACATACTTGCATATTATTCGAAAACTTTCAAATATTAAAGAAACAACACGGTTAATTTGTCAATTATAGAATTTGAACAGCAGTTCTTATGATTTAAACTTTTATCTTGCAATTCTAAACCTCGCATTTTCCTCAGAAATGTACGAGAGGAAGATGTATATAGGCTCTTCTGTAAGGTTGCATGAGAGCGGCATCCAACATCACTGATCCTAAGATTTGGAAAAAGATAGAAAAGTGACAACTCAAACGCTTAGCTTTTGTGACATATTACTTAAGTGTATCAAACTCAATAGAGAGTTATTGTTATAGTAGAAGACCTTCGGGCTGTACTTGCCAAAACAAGCATGGTTTTGGTGTCTCGGAAAGACGAGATTATGAGCTGCTCAGCGCGTTTTAGAATAACTCGGCTTCTCAGCAATACCAACAATTTGCCCCGAACCAGTGTGACACAAAGTATCGCAAGACACAAGAAGGATCGTTCCCCTCTTATGTGGTCTTTATACTTGGTAATGTGGCACCTTATACATCAGATTTTACCAAGCATATGCATTGAGGCCTACTTTAGGAAGGGCGTTAAGTTAAGGCGTTTTTACAGATTTTGGGGGTGCTTGAGGTCTCTACGGCTTCTTGTCTCATTGCTTTACATATTGTTTTTTGGTTTGGTTTTCTGTCATAGCTTTACGTGTATTGTAGTATAGTGCGAAAGGAGTAAGAGAGTCGTTCATGCATGGCGCTGTATATACGTCAACCTGCCTTACAAAAGAGCCATTACGCACAAAAGTGAGGTTAAGCTTATTCAGAATGTGAACGATTTTCCGCCCTTTCTCGAGCCCCGAGACGAAAGGGGAAGGCTGATACTGGCTGTTTAGTGTGAAATATCTTCCTTATGTCCAATACCCATAATGCCCATAAGACAGCAGGAGATGAGACTATAGACAGTCATTAACAATACATTAAACATTATTAGTGAATGTTCTCCCCCTCCCCCTGCACTTGGCGTTCTGACCCACTGCGTTTGTAAAGCAACTCCAGAAATCATCACACCTATAAAAGAGCATATACTTTTGATATAATCAGATTCCGTTCACGGAGGGGGTCTATCTGGCAAATGTCTGGGAGGGAAGTTTTAAGTATGAGCTCCAATAAGTGGGATTATACTGTTTCTTTTTAATATTTGCAATACACAACCTCGACTTGGAGTTGATGATGATTACACGTATCATCATTTTCGTGACGCTTAACATCTAGCAATATCACAGCTTATCTTTTATAGAAGGAAACCACAAAACCTGACTTCATTCCTGGGAAGCTATGTGCGATCTCCAGAAGCTTCTCACCCCTTTGGTTATTCCTGATTACACTAATTTGCATTATTTGCATAATGCATATTCATAACATCTCTCTCTTTCTCGTGTCAGACACAGCATTGATCTTTTCATCAAATGTATCGAAACCAAGTATAAACTTCTACGAGAACAAAAGAAAAGACACCACAATCAACCGCTAACACTCCATCTATGTGGAATTTATCATTTTGTCTCCGGCATTTCCTTCTACAGCAATCACGCCCTCCTCCTTAGATATGCATGGATAATTTCAACAAGAAGGATATCATGAGCGTTTAGTTAATATTCAATCTTCTAGCGCTTCCTTGAAACTATATTGATTCGCTGATCCCTTCGAGCAAAATGTATTGTGTTTCACCTATTTACAGATTTTTTTTTTACTTTATTCAATCGTCTATTGAGTCGTTTATTTGTTCAGTCTTTTTATACAATCATCCTGTTATTCATCTTCCAACATATTCAAGGTGAACAAAACAATTCCACATCGTTGGGGGAAATACAAGGAAGTCCCGATGACAGTTTCTCGAGGAAATTACATACTTGTTAGCATGCAAACGGAAAACCCCAGTCCATTTCATTCATTCAAATCTTTGTATTAACATTTCTCCGAAAATAAAAATCATCAAGTAGTGTGCAAGCGTCATACTAATTCGATGATTTCAAATGCCCTGATTCCACTTCAAGTACACACACATGTGTCGTTGCACGGTAGCATGTGTATGGTAGTGAAAAGGGAATAACAGCTTGGATCATGGCACTGCAAGATTATTTTTGGTTTATAGGAGGAGAGTCATACCACTTAATCTCTTGAGATAGAATATGAATTCATGAAAACAAGTATAATGTATGTTGTACAGGACTTATCACTATAGGCACACAGGACCCTAACAACAAGCACTGACAAGGACAAAAATATCAAGACCATCGTCCCTCCTTCTCATCGTTGAAACAGGAACAAGTTTAAAAAAGGACGAAGGAATAGGAAGGTTACAAGTAACTTGTACACTTCATGTTATAATCCAATTAGTGATGGGTAACTTTTAAAGGCTGTAAATGCATGCAATTCAATGCAGCAACGAATCATTGTGATTGTTCGAGTTTCAAATGCCATGCTTATGGTCCTTGCATTAGCATCGGTCTGTACGCAAATGAACAATCAAGGACTGGTATCACAAGTCATAATGAAAAGATAATTACAGACCTCCCTGCATGGGG
Source organism: Diadema antillarum (assembly GCF_040938485.1). Lineage (NCBI taxonomy): Eukaryota > Metazoa > Echinodermata > Echinoidea > Diadematoida > Diadematidae > Diadema > Diadema antillarum. The sequence goes on from NW_027272218.1 coordinate 92,484, forward strand.
GATATAGTTTTACGTTTTTCATAAGAGATAATCATGTGACAGCTGAAACAACACTTGTAGGTTGCCAGAGCATCACATACCTACCTTATTCATCAGAAATTTCAAGGGTCAAAATATGAGCTCATGGGAAATGGTAGCGAACAAGAGCAAAGCATCACATGGAAATAATCGGAGCATCAATACATTGACACATCTGCAAAAGTACATAAGTTGTAGTGTATCTGTAAACACCTGTCACTCTGTCTCCGTCTGTCTGTCTGTCTGTCTGTCATTCTGTCTACAAGGGCATTCTCATTCGTCTCTATTATCGACTGTGTAGTTTCGAGATGAATAAAAATGAACTAAATCGATTAGAGCATGTCAGGTTTGCATTCTATGTACAGTTTTCATTTTCAATAGCATAGAAAACACCATCATAACCTGTAGATATTGTTATTAAAAAGATGGACTTCCTCGTTCCTTCAGAACTAGCCCCACGTAACACTGGTGCAATAAGAGTTTTGGGAGCATCTGTAAGTTACTCTTTATTCCATTTGAATAATAATCAGCTTTTTCAGCTGGCCGTGTCTGAGACTATAGTATCGACAAAATCAATGGCAGTGAGACTATCAACTATAGGGGGTACTGTATTTTTCGTATTGCGTTTCCTCATTGAATGTCATCAGCCTATTAGTTTGGTCTAATTTTAGGTATGAGGAAAAGAAAATGTATCCTAGTTCAGCTGTCTCGCCCAGAGAAACTCATTAACGTGGCAGACAAGAAAGAAAATGAAACTAGCGCCCATGCCTATTGCAGTTAAGGAAAAAAATCAATACCGAAAATGGCAGATTACCATCTAATTTGTACATTCATATTTAATGGCACGTTTTCTTGTTTTCTTTCTTGTTTTATCTAATCATTTTTCCTTCGTTACCCTGAATATTAATACTGTAATTATGATCACACTGTAAATCCCACAAAAAAATATATACCTTGACTGGTTACATTCTTACAATGCAATAATATTGGAAACAAGAATACAGTGGTTGAAAACAAAGTCAATTAATGACTGATATTTAAAGGGGAAATCAAGTTGAAGATATTTCTAAGTTTCAGTCCATATGAAATATTAGTATCAATGTTTACTGTTGGTATCACTGCAATTGCATGTGGTGCCCTTATTGCAGAAACACATTTTACATTTCACCTTCTTTATAAACCTGGCTTGAGCGGATTAGTGTCACATGCACTGAAATTGAAAATTAGCCATCGACGTACATTAGGTTTTAATGCTAAATATCTGTGATGTCACTCGCTGGAGCAAAGGTACAATGGACAAACACCATGACCTTACTCAAGCTGGGTCACAGGTCACTCCTTCACTGTTCAGCCCAGAAGTCACTGCCATAAATCATCAAACCATCTCTATCAGGTATATCTCTCTTTACACGTGGGTCACCCCAGCAACTATTATTAGAGATTACTGTCAACTATACATATTTATATTTTTCTTATAACATTAAATCAGGATCTAAGATTACCTGTGTAAAGAAGGTTACTAAAAAAGTAAAGGAAATCATATATTCTGTTAAATGATTTATCTTATTTATTCATTTACTTATTCATTTATTTCATATTTTTTGTGGACACAATTTGGTATCGCAAAATGGTCGCTTCGGAAGAGATAATACACAAATATACTTGGCCTTGAGAGTTTCTTGTTAAAACTATGGGCAGAGGTGACTCCAAACTAGTACTATTCACTGAGGGGCGCAGCCCCGAAGTGAATAGTACTAGTTTGGAGTCACCGAGGCCCGTAGTTTTAACAAGAAACTCGAAACTAGGCAAAGTATATTTGTTTTATAGTTTGGATAAAAAATTAGAATAAAAAGTGAAAATCATTTTATATAGGCCCTCGGCTTAGCCGCACTGCGGCGGCAGCGCAGCGCCTGCAATACCCAACAGCGCGAGAGATCGAAAATTGAAAAACGTAGTAGCCGTGGCACCCCCAGAGTTGCCCGTCGCATGTATCCAAGCGCTCGTATGGCCGCTGCAAACACTAGAATTCGGGACTGGACGCGGACGGGTATCCACTTGATTGTAAAGAAGGGTGATTGTGACATCATTTTGCAAATAGTATACTATTTGCAAAATGTCGTCATAAAAGTGACGTCATTTTGCAAGTAGTACTTCATGGAGTGTCAAACACACCAACACTCTAAAATAGTTCAAAATACCTATAATCACGTGAAGCTCTTTTAACCAATCAATGGAAGACAAATTTTTGATCCAAAATATAATAGATCTTATATGAAGTAGTTTTATATGTGAAATTCTCTAAATTTGGTGTGAACACAAGTTTTTTCTTAACTTTTGGTAAAACGAGTTCAGAATCAGGTTATTTGGTTTAATTCCGTGATGCGCGCAAACAATGAAATTAATTTTGGAAAAAAAAAGTTATGTTCCAAAGGGGTATTTAAGATAAATCATTCTCTTAACGATGACGCTGAACGATCACTATCGTCTTGGTTAAGCTTTGAATAACTTCGCGCCAGGTAATATGATAATTAGTCCTGCTTATTGCAATTTTTAGATTTTTTTTTCTGTTAATCATATAACATTCTCTGGGGTGGGATGGAAAAAGCAAATTGAGTAAAAAAGATCTTTGAATAAGCTTAAACACGCGGAATATTCAACTTGTTCAAATGACCGAATTATGTAGAAAGACATAGAAGTTATGCTATAAGATATTATTTCAATCACCTCATCATGAAAAGGAATGGGTAGAAATATTCATTACAATTATTCAAAGATATTTAATAATCCCTGCAAATGCACTATGAATTAAAAATCTTGATATTTTCAACATAGAATGAACTGCATAAAACAATAATTGGATTCATTATTACCTTTTGCCATGGATGTCTCTCACCCAAACTTCGACATGGAAGAGACTGATGACTGCAGTATCATGCAGTTCACAGAATAGTTTGGTATCTGAAACGGTAGCACAGTCATCATGCTCATGAATTGATATTACTGTATGCTTGCACACAAAAATACGACCATGAATGTCGGCAGCTGAAGACTGCAACAGTCAAGTTTGGAGCACATGTGTACACGAAGCTGCATATTATACTTTTAACAGTGAGCTTTAAATTCTGTGCATAATCCTGAAGGAAAACAACAACCAAATCATCAAAACAGGAAAATACAGGAACACCCCCCCCTACTTTAATTTGACTTGGTTACACATTTGAGGTCCAATCATGAAATACCTAGAACATTCAAGAGCTAGGAGTCTGTAAACACTTCACGAAGAATTGCAAATAACATCTCCAAGAATGCTTTGGTGGGTACTTAGTCTACTGCCAACTATTATGTTTAGCTTTCCAGAAATATTAGAGATAGATTTCTTAGAAATAGAAAGGTTTGAAATCTCTACCATCCTCATTCTAAACCTTTGCGGCATCGGATTGTTCTTAAATTCAACACTTTTTACTTTTCACATAAATAACGCAATGGAGAAACCCACAACGTTGTAAGAGCCCCTGCATGCTTGAGTGAAAAAAAAAGAAACAAAACAAAACAAAAGAGGCAAACATGCATCTCAGTTGAAAATCAGATTTTCTCAAGTTAATGTCTTTTACCGGTTGCCGGATTTCACATCGTTCTATGGTGGGGTTTTTGAAATAGAATGGACCAAGTAGCTTGCATTTGTTTTGCCCTCTTCAAATATTCATTGCGTCGACTGTTAGGAATGCAAAGAAGCAGTGCATTGTCTTGATTTTCTTTAGGCTTTTGTAGCATTTCATAAAGTCTATAATAGGTTCCATGCCATTCATTCGTATGAATACGCCATAATAGCGTGATTGGTAGTGTGTGTGTGTGTGTGTGTGTGTGTGTGTGTGTGTGTGTGTGTGTGTGTTGGTGTGTGTGTTGGTGTGTGTGTGTGTGTTTGTTTGTTTCCATTCGTTTACCATTATGGTTCACAATTCTTACCAACATCTGATGAGGAAACTCGTCACAGTACATTCGTTTAATGAATCATGACCAAAATAATTAATGTGAAAGAGAAATACCAGTGCATTGGCAAGAACAAAGCATGAACAAAACAAAAAGTTGATAATGGTCCTGGTAGCACTGCCACTTCTGTTCTCTTATGAGGACCACCACTGTAACTGTTATGAACACAGGAAAAATCTGTAGAGTATCTAGGCCTACATGCAAAAAGACTTGTACAGTACAGTACTATATTCCTAACTGGGAAAGAAGATACTTTGTGATTTACGCGTTTAATTTTATGTGATATATATATAATATATAAATATGCATGTATGTAGGCATATATGATTATATATATTTACACGTTCATTATATATATTTTTTTTAATCCTCGGAACACTAAAATATTTGCATTTGAAATTTATTTTGGCGCAAAAACAAAAATGTAGTTGAAATGTGATATACATTGTATATACATGTATATGATATTAGAAATTATTTTTTTTAAATGTAAATTTTTAGTGTCCCTTGGGCCACCGGGCCTCTGCTAATGTCGAGCCTTGTACACACACACACACACACACACACACACACACACACACACACACACACACAAACACACACACACATCACAGTGGACGTAGCTTTCGTTTACTTTGAATGCCTGTAATGCCAATGCAAAGCTTTTGACCTTTGAACAGGTCTTCGTCAGGAGTTTGGAAATCAACGTAACGAATAGCAACCAATTTGAAATGAAACTGTCAATTATTATTTCTCTTTAAGTCATTATTTGACAAAATGAAGATAACTTACATCCTTTACCAAACTCAGAAGCACAAGATTTTCCCTGTTTTTGCAGGTTAAGGTATCAAAGTTGCCTTTATTGATGTCCCAAGCATCAAACACGGAAACAAAATATCAATAATGATGTATATATATATTTTTTTTTTTTTTGGGGGGGGGGGTGAGTAACGAAAAGAATCGGGCGCGATGTTCAGGAATTCTGATTGATGGTGGTTTTAGTTATGGATAATCATTATGCAGCGTTGTTTTGTGTGTCTCTCTGCATATGTGTCTTATGGAAGGAGGTGGAGAATAAGGTTGAGAGATACGGCCACCATTTTGGTATTCATTGACTCTTGGATGTTTTTATTTTTAATTCCAAAAGTATCACACCCTTACTCTAAAGCTAGGATAAACTAATATTCTAGCCTTGGTGGTGGTGGTGGTGGTGGTGGGGTGATCGAGCTGTTTGCCGGTTAAGGCCCCTACTTTCAAAAAGAAGGGGATTAGTCCAACTCTTGCTCTTCAAGAAATATAAAGAAGTTCCCGTGGGTTTGTGTGGGTAACAACTTCAGTTTGCTCACCATAGGTGGAAAATTTAGGTCTTACAGGGCGTCGAGGGCCACAGGACCCCCTACAGTCTATTTTTATTGTTTGTTTTTTATTGTTCCATATTCCACATTTCAACAAATACATAAAACATAGACATCACGATACGAAAGCCTGGATGAATTGTCACGTACAGCTTATAAGACAATAAAACATGTGAAATATGAGGAATCTACATAGAAGCATTGCTTGTAGGGTGTAGATTCCCAGATGCGGTCTATTAAAAAGACCCGAGTCAGAACTGACCCGGAACTGGGTCCGTTGGGGTCACACACCATTCCGGGTCAGAAATGACTTGGAATTTGGTCATGAAGACCACGAATGGGGTCATCCTGACCCGATTCATGACTCTGAATGGGTCATATTTGACCACATTCCTTGTCATTTCTGACCCGGAACGGTGTATGACCCCAACGGACCCAGTTCCGGGTCAGTTCTGACTTGGATGTTTTAAGAGTGAATGCCCGGCAACAGTTGTTCTTCTGCCTTTAGAATGTAACCTACAACAGTAAGGCCTATATCACTTCAATCAGAGTAGATTTGGCGCGATATAAATTACATGATTTTATTTTTGTTACGTATTAATGATAATAGACGAGATTACTTTTCCATCCAATAGGTTACTCTAGGTACAAAGTTTGTGTCTTTAAGTGCGTCTCAGGAGCGGCTGTGACTGAAAATATCCCACCGGTTTGACGAGCTAGTTACTTTTCAGCAAGGTTGACCTAATTTGGGGGCCCCTTTTCATGGCCATCAAGTATGTAAAATTGAATGCAGGCCCTGTTGCTACCAGCTGAAACTGAATTGGCCCAAATAGGATTCTATTTCATTTTTAGAAAGTAGAGTAGATTATACATTGTCAGGCGGATCAATAAGTCCTGAGTTTGTTCTGTTACCCGATTTTCATTGCACAAGACAATGCACTATAGACAAGTCACCGTTCATACACGATTACTCGAATAAATATGCCCACATACCTACTTTCACTTAAGCCAAATACACCAACTTTCAAGACAATCTCGCAAACATGCAAACAGACTCAAACACACACACACACACACACACAAACACACACAAACACATACACGCATGCAAATACGCAAGAATACACAAATGCGCACACCAACGATCAGTCTCTTTTTGACAATGCGCATTAACCACTTTTTTTCTGCACAAGGTAGAATCAGAAAGAAAGATTGATTGATTGATTTGAAAGAGACAACAAAAACTACTGTATTAGCCCGATGTTCATCTTTATTTAGGTGAAAGTTAAAATGAGATCATAAGAAGGTGAAAACTTGCTTGAACAATGGTTCATCTTGTGCACAAATCATCGGTCCTCCTAGTTTCCTACTACAAGTACGTACTAATCATACAAGCAGAAGACAGGTTATTATTATCATACATAGTTTCTATTAAAGACCTAACTCCCAAATTAAAAAATAAACCCCTCACAACTACAGAAAGGAATACAGTGTAATGCCTCAAGGAATTAAACGATTAATGTTTTTTGTTTGTTTGTTCGTTGTTTTTTGTTGGTTTGTTTTGGTCTTGTTTCTGTTATCCTTTATCCCCGAAACTCTGTTGAGACAGATGATACTGGTAACCTCGACACAATTTGTGACGAGGACATGCTCCTTTTGGCATCCTCGCATAAGTTATTATGCAAACAGTTAGCTATCGCTTAACCACACTCAGTATTTTTCGAGACCATTATGTCTGCATCCTCATGCCAAACGAAAAGGTGACTAGCAGTAAAATTTTAAAACAAATTGAAAACATTACTCCTAATGTAGAAACATGCAAAACCCCGCTGCATCAACAAAGCGATCATCAAGCATTCAATTTCATTGTAGTTTGTACTCAGTAAATCATTTCAAACATTACATTTGCCCAGTTCACCCAGGAATGAAGGGAATGATAAAGTTCACGTAGTTTCTTGAAGCTTTACTTATCTTTATATATAAGGTATATATGTTTGACATACTAGTATACACGAACATTATATCACCAGAGGTAAAATGCATCATTATGATATGCATATGTACTAAGTTCCTCTATCGAGCATTGTTTTTTTATAAGCTAACCATTTATTACAAAGTATAACATAGCTGTAACAATAATAAATTTCAGCTGCAGTTGGAATTCCTCCAGTGTCCTTAAAGGCACAGGGAATGGAAGAGATTTAGTACTTTGAGAGAACAAGAAATCATGGTGATTTATTGTTCAAAGGATTCCTTTTCCATAATTAATGATATTAACATGGTGGCAGACAGACAGACAGAGAGTCACAACCAAGATTGATTTGGGTTAAAAGAGCTCGAAACGTCCCATTTACCATGCTGTAAATCTGACACCGCATTTTATACGTTTAACATTTTCTCGTTGGGCTATTTAGCTGACTCTGAGTAGCTATACCATAACATAGAATATACAACTGATGCACAGGACAGAGCGGATCGGTGAGAATTAGATGCACGAGTCTTTGGAACTGTTTAAACCCGCGAGCGCACTGTAGCAGACTTTAACAAGAGCGTCTAATTCTCACTGATCCACGAAATAGACCGGTACATCATTCGTGTTATAAAATACGCCCGTAAATTCATGAAATACAACCTTTTTCCCAATCATGCATCTCGGTACACCTACAACACTATACAAGACTTGAGCCATGCGTTCAGTGCGGATCAGTAAAAATCAATGCATGACAATTGACCAATCAGATTGCAGAGATTCTAAAGCCCATTTTATAATAGGCCTACATTTTTAACACCCTACTTTTTACAACCTAGTTTACTGTCACTACAAAAATATAGTATTGCTATTGTTTGTTTGTTTTGTTGTTGTTGTTGTTGTTTTCAATTCAGAACTCAAATCCTTCGTTTGGGAAGATCAGCCTTGGTGTTCTTTCAGGGAAAGTCATTTCCACACTTTCGGGGCGAAAGGTTGATCTATGTCCCACCATAGACTGTTTTGCACTAAACGAGATCAGAGTTTCAGAATTGCCCTTGGATGTTGAACTGGTGTGATCGGTACTGGTATCGAATTTGAAGCTAACAGCATCCGAGGACCGGGGCAAACATAATTGAAATTGGCTCCGCCAAATTCCACGCACTAGCGGCTGTCGCACGCAATAAAGTACGAAGATGAAGAATCCCTGCAACGAGTTCAGCACGGTGAAGACGGCAATAACAGCCTTGTTTGCCCGTCTGATAAGGCTCAGGTACCCGAGGGCCCAGGTAAGGCCCATCAACAGCAAAATGCAGATGGCGTTTTGGAACCGTCGGAGGCGCTGTCGCTTTTCTGTCTCGTCGATCACTCGACCTTTGACCGTTTTGTTGAGTCGTCTTATCACACGAACGAAGACTACCACGTTGAAAACCATGATTACACCGACCGGAACAAGCACGCCTCCAATCAACGGTGACCTTGTTAAGAAGCAACTGTAGTTATAAAACGGGAGATTAAAAAGACAAATTTATCCAGTTTTTATTTGGCTTTGCTTATCAACTCAGGGATCATGATCTGAGGAGGTTTCCGTCATCTAGTTAGAATTGTAAATAAACCAACAACATGAGCCAAAACTGATCTATTTTCAACAAGGGAAAGTAGTAACTTCGTCTGTATATTTTTAATTTCGTTTACTTTTATTCTCGCGTTTATTTTAATACGCATGAAAGACATGAAAAAGATCGTGTTTTTACGCTTAAGTATATACTAATTTTTATTCAGATTTTAATTCTTTATTTGGAAACAGTGTGACATAGAGGAAAAGGCCCCGGACGTTCACACAGAATGCACTGGGTTCAAACCCCGTCCGATGTGTACGTTCTTAAATTGGATCACGTTTTACCCACGATGCCCCTCTTGACCCGGGTATATAAGTGGGTAGGCCTATCTAGCAATCCTGGGGGAATCATAATAAGAGGGTCGTCTGGAAAAAGCGTTGTTTATACTAAAAAGGCCATGCTAGCTTTATAGCACCGTATCATTATTATAACGTACCCGAAGGAGGCGACAACGATGGAAACGGTACAGTTCAATTCAGGTACAAAGTACAAAATACCAATCCGTACGGGGTAGAGAAGAAACTTACTAGTTAGCTGCAGCATAGTTTTGACGCGTCGCTCCAGCAGTTATGGCAACGATAAGAAGCGGACATCCTGAAGTAAGATGATGAAGACATACTTAGTGTTAGTCAATTTAGCTTAGTGTTTTTGCTATCGAAGTGAAAATAATGTATAAATGTTATTCTGTTCATTTCCCGTGACTAGCAAAGCAGGTTTTCCAAAACGTAAAGCATGTTCGACAAAGTGAAATTACACCTCTTCCTTGTTTTTGTTTGCTTGTTTGTTTAAAGAGACCATCAAAGGAGGCTTACAAATTGAAACACACACACAAATTCAATTACGCCTAAGAACATAGTACTCAGTAATTGTAGATAAACAAAAGATCTCATTCACACATCATGCAACTAAACATTGCAAAGGGAATGTGTTGGCAAGGTACAAAAACAAAATAATGGGATGTGCTCAATTTTTCTTCAGCTTTGACAACGCCCACTCTCCTAATTCAACTCTAAGTGCTAATTAAAAGCCAAAACATGGTGATGGAATTGACATTTAGGACTGAAGGAGTGCATATGTCTACGTCATACTGATTAACCTCACCCCATGCAACCAGCGACGCCTTAATAAGGAAGTAAGGCATATACGTGTTGAACACGCGCACAAACAAGACGTGCATGTTATAACCCTCGACCCCCATCCAGAAGAGGGACGCCAGCATGAAGTAGTGGAGAAAGCCCGCCAGAATGGAACATGGAAGGGTTGCTGGCTTATTGGTGACAGCCTCTTCCATCTCTCGCTCATTGGTGACAGCCTCTTCCATCTCTCGCTCATTGTCAAAGCTGAGCAGCAGCACAAAGGTCACATACAAGCCAAGGAGTGCGCAGCACAACGAAATCAAAATTTGGTTGGGTTTCCGATCCCGTAATTTCCTGTAAGATATAAACAAACCCCACTGAACTTACTCATTCCCGATTTATCCAACATTCCACACATCTTATGCATTTGTTAAGATATAACTCTTTATGATGCGCAAATGATTTTCAGCTTATTCTTTCTTTACAGGAACAGAAACAGTAGACCTTATAGGCCCTTGTATGAACTTTTTCTTGTTTACTAAATGTGAATTTTAATGGATTCCAACTTGAAAATTTAAAAGATGAAGTAACCGATCACATTAGCAGCGTAATATTCAGATATGCATACAGTCACCATGTCGCTCTAAACTCATCAGAATATAGGTAAGTTTGTGATATTTAGTTGCTTGTGCACTTTAGTAAAATGATAGTCTACTATCAATATATATTTATATATATATATATATATATATATATATATATATATATATATTACACACACATGTACACACTAAAAGTGCGTGCCAAGTACATACCCCATAGGGTATGGTTTGCCGTAAGAAATTCACATCTTATAATTTATAGAAACATTATTCAGCACAAAACAGCAGAAATCTAGTAAGCAACTGCTTCAAATCAATGTGAGAAACCCTATCTCTATACAAAAAAAAAACAAAACAATCTAGATCTATGGCAAATCACATATTTATAGCAGAAAGGCTCCGTCGAATTCTGAAAAATTGGAATTAACGCTGAAAACGTCACATATTCATTTTTTTTTCTTATCACTTTATTTACTTGTTTAAGTCCATACTAATCGTTAAGTGCTTTTCTATGAGATATTGTATATGATTTTACATGTATGCATGTTTCCTATGAAATAGCATGGTTGGTATAATATATATAATTTATCTAAGTGAGCAACAAAAACCTAATGAATAATCAAATAAACAAAAGCAAACTGACTTCTGGACTTAACTTTTTATATGTCTCATTGTATACTTTGTCTATTATCTGAACAGCCCGAACTATGGAAAATAGTTTTTACTTGTTAATAGCATAGGTGAGAATGGTGGCCAGAAGTCCCCAGATCGACATGCAGCACCCAAAGTAACTGATGATTTCCAGAATGTAGTCAACAAGGACTGAGACTGCAGAACCGCCATACAAATCCTTGTGGTAGAAGAATGGAGAGAAAGTAGAATAAAAAGAAATATAGTTCATGCTTAAGATCATTGCTCGTTCAAAAGTGCACATGCATATCATTTTCTTAAAGTCAGTTTTAATTCACGGACCGGCTGAAAAACAGCCTCCGGCTGAGCCCGGTACCGTGACAAAATAAGATAAATGAAATGAAAATGAAATGAAAAATGAGTTGTTCATCAATGCGGCGCATAAATGTGCCTCTACCATTATTTGTATTCATCAGTGGATACAATTATAAGATATCGTTATGTTAGTGTTTTTAAGATCCCATATTTAGGGCTAACATTGAAATGGCATCGATAATTTATAATGGTATATGTTTCAAAAATAACTAGAAATGTCGCTATGGCGACTGATGCCTCCGCCATAATGCATGATTCTCCCAATAGGTGTATAGTACAATGTCAATGACAATTTCACATAACTGGCAAAATATCGAAATAACAGGTTTGTCAGAAATATCTTGAATGTTCACTTTCCACGAACTGGGTTTGCTATAATTGTCTATTAAAGAGTGCAGGTACACATATTTGGGGATTTGGAAATTTTTACTTGACTTCTGACCAACCTTATCATAAGTTTATGCATTGAGTATAATTTTCAAGGTATGAAGAAAGAGTGTAATTACAGTACAAAATATATCTTTTTTTTTCATTTAAACCTGACCTTTGACCCTTAACCTTTGACCTTTGACCTTTTGGCTGGAAATTTCCAAGAGAATCTCCATTAAGTAATACATGTACATATATTAAATTTTAAAACTAATAATGCAATCATTGCATATACTAGTATATGAGGGAAATAGTACAAATTAAGACACAATTTATTGAATAATTACATTGCGTAAGTCCATTGAAATTTCCTTCTTTCTTGTTTATGTGCCTTTACCTGCTGTGTTGGTTGTTGTTATTCAAATCAGCTAAGCCTCTCTGTTTGCGCTCTTAAATTCCTTCACACCAGTACCCCTTTTGGTACCCTAAGACTTCGGAACGCGTGAACAGCTGGCTTGTTGTATTCCCCTTAGTGCTATACTGGCTGGTAATTCTAATCAATTTCAAATTTTCTTTGAATGTTAGTACTTGTATGTTCACTCTTTAGGTTTCCCGTATCTCCTCCGAGGACTCGCATGTCGAGTTGTTCTCTTTTCACCGTTATTCAAATCATACTACTACACTATTGTCAACATTGTTAAATCAACTGTTCTTACATCTGCAGAATGTGGTTGTCTGTATAACACTATTAATGTATTTAGAAGATTCTGTTAGTGCACCAGATATTTTTGCCTTTCATTTCTGTTTCTCTTTATTTTGGTCCTACGTTGCATCAGTGCTCCTCATCTTTACACTCTGTTCAGAATTTGGGACCTACGCTTAACAAGCTCGCTTTTAAGTAGGTTCCGTCATATTTCTTTAGCGTTATACTTAGAACCAAACGTACGATGATTGACCACTATATGTTTTTTTTTATATTCTTACATTAATTTACTGTACATCCAAGCCGGATATTATGATTCACTATGTTTTTATTATATTTGATGTACATTCCTTCATTGAGAAGTATGAAAATAAATTGAAATTGAAATTGAAATTGATAGTAACATTTTGAGTTGACCTTGACCTTTGACCCCCTGACTATTGACCCATGACCCCTAAATTCCCTAGATAATCCCTGCCAGTCAGTACATGCATATGTACCAAGTTCCATGAAGATACATTGAACCATTTGTGAGAAAAGTGATATTGCATCATTTTCACCTAACCTTTGACCTTTTGACCTTTGACCTTATGACATGAAACTCTCTCTGGAGAATCTTTACGCAGTAGTACATGTCTACACTAAAGTCAAAGTCAAGGTCAAAATAACTGCGGGCATTGCATAGATATGGGGGAAATAGCAACATTTTTAGCATTTGACCTTGACCTTTTGACCTTTGACCTCTTGCCAATGTCACTAAAATCTACTCAACTAATTGTCCCATCATACATCATCCTTGGACCAAGTTTGGTGAAAGCTGCTTCATCCAGTTATGAGTTATCACGTAAACAGATAAATTTTAGGATTTGACCTTGATCTTTGACCTTTGACCTCTGTCCGATTTCACTGAAAAACTAATGAAGTAATTTTCCCATCATACATCATCCTCCAACAAAGTTTGGTGAAATTTGCTCCATCCAGTCTTGAGTTATCGCGTAAACGGATACAATTTCATGATTTGACCTTGACCTTTGACCTTTGACCTTTAGCCGATTTCACCCAAAATCTAATCAAATCATTGCCCCATAATACTTCATACTTGGACCAAGTTTGGTAAAATTCCAGTAAATATTACTCAAGTTAGCGCGTAAACGAAAGCGGACGGACGTACGTACGGACGTACGGACGTACGGACGTACGGACGGACGGACAACCCGAAAACATAATGCCTCCGGCACCACTTCGTGGCGGAGGCATAAAAATAGATTAATGTTAAAATTGATTAAACCTTTCATGTGCCCTGAGTGCCTATTGGTACAGAAAAGCGCAAAGCGTGGTACACTTTCCAAAGTCTCTAGCACAGAAAGGAATAAACCATAAAAGCCCAGGGCCAAACTCTCAAAGCAGATTTTGTTTTGGTGTGATAATATATTGTAGTCCTGATTTGGAGTTATTTGACGTTTTCCAGTGTTGGCCGTAGGTTCTATGTGTTGTGAAATGATAATTAGATAAATCAAGAAGGACAAAGTGATGAAGATATGCACATACTGCTTATTGGCTCTGAAATCTAGGTTGCAAGACGGGATAGACTTAAACCGTAGTATGTCGAAGAACATTGCTTTCGACTATAAAGACCGTCCCTAAATGACACATTTTGCACTACTGGCCTGGAAAATTGCAATAGGCTTTTTCTTTCATTTATTACCAGCTTTAGTTCTATTCCAGACAATTCCTTGAAAGTGAATGATATTTTCGCTTATATAGGAAGTTCTCAGTACAGTATTTTAGAATGTGGTCCCTTTTAACTCAACAAAACTGGAGAAATGCATAAAATATTAAATGATGAGACTGTTGAAAAAATACTTGCACAATGATTAAGTTGAACTGAAGTCAGACAAAACAATGGTTATGATTACAGCATTTTGTGAGAAATTACACGGAAGTGATGTTATCTATGACTCATATTATAATATCAATAATTTCCTAATCCAGAGCAATTTTCTAGACCTTAGGCTATATATCGCAATAGCCAAATACAGCTATCATTTCATTCATGATGAAAACAGACTGTTTAAGGCCGCCAGAGGAAAGAAAAATTCGAGTGGAATTCTAATGGTGGGCAAGTTCCAAGCAGCTCTCGTGATAGCGCCATCACTCGGCTTAACGCGTATAGTCGGCATAAAAGAATCGATAAAAACGTTCCAAACTAGACTATTTCTGGACATGTATTGTATTTAGTCCAACAGGATCACAACTTTCTTTCTCATCAGCGGCCCACGTGTTCATTACCATTATTGGCACTTTGGTCATCACTAACAGCATTTCACTCACCATGAGAATACCAAAATTTGTGAGATGGTTACATTCACACTCCGGTCGTTCTTCGGTGCTGGAATTACTCAGCCAGCAGCCTCTGGTCGACCAGTTACCCGTGCCGTTGTTAGCTTCGTAGTCCCAAAACACGCAAATTGGATTGGTACCATTCTGAATGTTTAAATGAATTGCATTAAATAATTCATGAGCTTTGACTTTCCCGTCAGCAAGGAAAAACTTCGCCCATGTCAAAATAATTGCAATCACATTATATAAAACCAGGCAATTAATTACCAAGGTAGGTGATGAACTGAGATGTGAAACACAAAAAAAAAGGGCAATATCCTCTCAATTCATTCTGCAGGTGCCAGTAACTCACAATATTTGTCATAGATGCTAAGAAGTAAATCTTGGTCTATAATTTGAATTAACTTTTTCATTTTATCACCAATTATGAATCATGTACTGAGAGATAACATTGGAAGAGGCAAGTTTTGATGTGGTTGAATGACATTTTTCCTTAGTGCTTTGAATACTTGAATAACAATAAGCATTTCTTTGAGTGCGTGCGTGTGTGTGTGTGAGTGTGTGTGTGTCAAAATGAAGAAGATGATGAAAAAAATCAAGACTGAACACATTGCCACATCAACAGGGACGTTATTAAGAAGAAAGCTATAAAAATCGCAATAGCTTACTTGTATGAGAGGTGTGAACGAAATTCGGACAGGCTGTTTTAAGCGTTCTATCACCCGATTCCCGATAGACGCCCCTAAAATGCGAGAATTAATAATCCTGTTATATTCGGTATTTTCAACGGTTCTGTTTTCTTCGGTGTTATTTTCATTCTTGAATGAAAACGGAAAGAGCGACGGGTCACGGAAACCTGTAGCAAAAACGCGAGTTGTGTTCACATTCGCAACAACCTCTCCCGGAACGAAAATGCTAGCTTCCGGCCGACTTTGGTTCTTTGTCAAGTTTGTGGCATCCCCCTGCTCGAGACGAAGATCATCGGTTGTAATGGTTTCATTGACACCAGTGACTGTCAGAAGAACTGAAAAACCAGCCAGAATTTCTTCTGCTTCTACGTCGTCAACCTTTTCAGAAAGAGAGAAGGAGAGGAAGGACTCATGAATCAATTGATTCACTGGTCTTCAATTGGTGACACGCTAACGGTTATGAATCAATTTTTCCTTCTTAATGACGAAATGTTATTCATTTTTCTTCAAATGTGTACATTGTGTGGACAATGGCCGGGCGGTCGGAAGCCTGGTGGGCACTCCCCAAATCTTCACCCTGTAAAGCCGGACTATTTTGACTCTTTCCTTATCCCACGGGGATACATTACATGCCTCTCTCTATAATCTATAACCTATCTAATTTTCTGGTATTAATTTGTCATATTTGCCACATGGATTTAGCAACTTAAACTCTTCATGACCCCACCTTTGAACTTTCTCAGTACCTGCTACTGGGGGAGCTTCTCACGATATAACGTTTTTTCAAACGATAAAAGTTTTTCCAAACATGTGACATGTCTTTACAATTGGCCAAATAATTTTTTATATTTATATTTACCACAAAAGAAGAGCATTTTAAGTATTATGGTTGAAGTTTCTCAAGGTCACTACATTCAATGGGGCATTATTCATTAAAATAATTCTAAAGATGTATAAAGGAAATGCAATATTACTATACTTCTTAGGTATGTCTTCAGCCCAATAATTTAATGACTTTTATGCACAGAGTTGGAGCACCTCAAAATGTATTTCTAACTACATTTCGAATTTTTAAAGGTTGTCAAATGAGGGCAATATTCGGCGATATGAAAAATACATTGAAATCATCTTTAATATAAGTTTTCTCGGGAAGTGTGTGCAAAAATGGCAACAGTGATGTAAAAAGAATAATTGCAGCATGATAATGAAATATATATATATATATATATATATATATATATGTAATCTGAAGTAAAAGAAAACTTGAATTCCTGATAATTACTGGTAATGTAGACTCATGATCTGGTGATCGATGCCATGGTAACAAGCAATATCGTAGCTTATATCATAGCTAAATTACACATTATGATGTTAGTAGCGAAATGCTAGGAAAGTCTCCAAAGTTGGTTAAAATTGAGTTGAGGGTGGAAGAGTGGCAAATGAAAATATGGTAGGGGCACAATGTGCAATATATACCCCTCCTCTCCCCCCCCCCCCCCCCCCCCCGGCTTTATATCGTTAGATTGTCTGGCAGTTGTAAATCGGGCAACTTCCTACTTAGAAATATGCCACATGATTTTCTCGTGATTGGCAGAGTGTTTCCTATCCAGTTAATCTAGCTCATTTTTTTTTTTGCTCGGTCCCCCTGATTTAAGTTCCTTTAAGGTCATGTAATATTATCATTTAGTGTTCATAATAAACCAAATTTACAAAATAGGTGTTACTTTTCATTGATCTCTGTGGATGTATGGTACAAATGCAACATTGTATGATTGTGTGTGAGCTTAATAAATGAAATGAAAACAGAAATAAAATGAACACCCACCACAGAGAACTTGCCAGACGTTGTTTTTGTATATGTAGTTATATATTAAGTAGATTATACCTGTCTGCATGAAAATTGGTTTCCTTTCCATGAACTAGGCTGCTACTCTCGTTTCCACTCCACCAGGTTAACATCATCGTAATACTGAATCACCAACGTCTATTGGACTTACCACTGCCGCTATGTTAGGCTCCGTCACTGTTAGCGTTTCGTTTTGCTGGATCCCAACATTAACGAACTGTTCCTCCATGAATCGTACTGCTCTGCTAACAGCACCGCTCATCTCTTGTGCCATTTGTAATTCATTATCTGATGTGTCTGCCATGTTGTTGACAATATCCACTACCAAAAACCGTCACCTGTTGAGATAAAGCACTTTCTTGATACACTGCATGTTTTGGACGGGACTTATCACCCTATTCCAAATGGACACGAGATCCTAGTTTTAAAGAGCAGATCAGATTAAACATTTACTTCGACGTTATTCGATGTCGACACGGATGCAAGGAACATATTTATGACAGCACATTTCTTTTGACCAAATGAGTTTCATTCAACGATACATCTCGTGGTTTAGAAGTTGAATTTCGCCTACTTTACACATCAAAATTCTTTTGCAAAATCTGGTGGCCCCAGAAACAGACTTTTTTACTCCTTTCTTGGTTGGGTAGGCGAGGGGAAAAGACCTGACTAATTTCTTCTGTTAAGATGAGAGCAACAAACTTGACAAGGGCCCAATGACGGCGTTAATCTATTACATGATATGCTAATACATGACTCACTCATCAGCTGAGAAAGTGACAGTCGATGAGTTTAGGAAATAAAACGCCTCATCCTCAAAATGAAAGATAACGAAGAAAAAAGAAAGAAAATTGAATGAATGATAGTATTTGCTGAACACTTCTTGATACATATATCTAACAAACAGCGAGCATTATAATTCACAATACCTCGATTTCGCTGGAATCTACAGAGGCGATATCCTGGAGAATTTCAGACACGGTTTCCAGTCCTGTTGCTGTGAGACTTTCTGTGTCTTCCGTTATTTCAGCTGCTCGAGTCGCGACCATCTCCACATTTTCAGTGGTCACTTCTTCCTACAGCCATCAAAAAAACGAGCCATCGTAAATACACTATCAAGTTTCGGTTGAAAAATAAAGTAGATAAAAGTTCTTAATTAACACAGCTTACAAAACAGTGCTTAGAACAGCATGTGTCACAGACAAGGTATAAAATATTGTTCTCGTGGTTGTTGTATTTTTTTTTGTGTGTGTTTTCTTATTTCTCTTTCTTCCCCTTTTCTCTGATCCGATATGTCCGATTGTTATTTTCTTAAACTTGACAGGTCAACAGGGCAACATCTACATAACTCAATGTGATTAGACAGGCGAACAGAATCAGTTTGCTTGCAGGCTAGGTGTGGGTGAATGATTGGCTCTTTGAAGTTTCTTTATTCTGTTTTTTAATCCCTTCAAGGTGTATTCGACTTTACTAAGTATTGTACGTTCACAATGTGTAAGAAAGCTACATTCGCTGACGTCTGTCTTTTTTTTTTTACATTACTTAGAAAGAACCACGTATGATATAGCAAAGTACATACACTATAAATTATTTGCGACGAACTTCAGTGCTAAATAGTAATGTCATTAATATTGTATATGGTATTTGTTGAAACGTATCGTCTTTTCGCAGCAAAGCGTATCACAGAAATCACCACTTTCATCCATCTCCCTCTTTAAGTGGTAATAAAATCTTCATTTAAGATTCAAGACAGATATTGTAGTTTTCCATGTGTATTCATAACAGTAATGGATGAGAGGCTTGAACAGTCTTACCTGTTGCAGAATTTTCAGGAGCTCATCGGCAGTGAGGTCTCGTCCACAGTTATCTTCCCGCTCCCAATTACACGGTGAGATCGTATCTCCTTCGCAGGTCGCTACAATGGCAGGCTGGCCACCTGTCAGGTTCATGGCAAAACACAAAGAAATGATGGTTCTTCGTCAGCACTATACCCAAATACCGGGATATATCAGTGATTTTAATAACTCATACTCAAATACCGGGATATATTAGTGATTTTAGTAACTCCAGCACTAAATTTCTTGAGTAATACACTCCCGATGCACTGAAGAAATACATGTATATAAACAAACAAATAAATGTAGGCATATATTATACTATTACATACATACATGCCCTCGTCAAGGATGAAGAGATGAAATCCCCAAATAGAAAGTCATTGATTTTAAGTCAAATGTCAGTAAATCAAAGAGATACAAGAAATACAGCTTTATCTCTAAAAATGTTCACTTGAAAAACAATTTCTCCACAAT
This sequence comes from Diadema antillarum, assembly GCF_040938485.1. Taxonomy (NCBI): domain Eukaryota; kingdom Metazoa; phylum Echinodermata; class Echinoidea; order Diadematoida; family Diadematidae; genus Diadema; species Diadema antillarum. Next base: position 112,371 of record NW_027272218.1, read on the forward strand.
GAAGTGGAGGTCTATAGTGTAGACCAGGGCCCCATTTCATAAAATATGTTAGGATAGCAACTCTTGCTGGAATGGCAACTTCCCATAGCAACAGCCAATCAGGAAGCTGGATTCTTGTCATTACCATGACAACTGCCATTCCAGCAAGAGTTGCTATCATATCAAATTTTTGTGAAATAAGGCCCTGGTGTGTCAAAACGGTGTTCTTGGAAGGGCAAGTAGAAACGTTTGAAGATTTCTCTCAAACCACCTTCATGTACATGTGAATTGAGTGAATGCAGCAATATTAGTAGAACACATCAGTGAATGTTGGGGGAAAAAATAAAACCCGTTCAAAAGTTATGAATTTTCTGCGCAGTCCTTACTGGATGAGAAGACTACTACAGTGTATAAAGAGAATTTCACTTTCTCTTTTAAAGTTCACATTTCCTCGACTTGTCACCGATGTATGTTAATGGTAATACATGTATCCCCCCCCCCCGCCTTCCGAGAGGCAAGTCAAATGTTCTTTTATTATGCGAGAAAAGTAAAAATATGTTGAAATCATTGTATACATGTGACATAACAAGCTGTAGCAGTCTTCTCATCCAGCAGTGACTGACTGAGCAGAAACTTTAAGAATTCATAACTTTTGAACGGATTGTCCGATTTTCCTCAAACTCTCATTGGTGTGTTTTAGCAATATTGCTGCCTTCATTCAATCCATAATGTCTATGACAGTGAACATGTCATTTGGAGGCCTGTGTGTGAAATGACGGCAGAGGGCAGTACTTACGATTTATTTTGGTGTCGGGACAGACTGGCCCATCTGTTGCATTGATTCTGCTATTAAGGTCACCAGCCGGAAATGATGCATTGCCATATTGAGTTTCAAAAGTCTTCGGAGGGCATATGACTGTAAAGAAATATAATGAGATATCCCACATAAAGTGCTTATTGTCCATCAAGGACTGCACAACTTGACTCTCGTGAAAAATTTGTCGAGCTTTTACTAATATCTCGTTGAATAATTTCAGTTTTAAGTTAAATTTAACTAAGATACATACAACCTAACATCTGATATTTTAAAACAATCTTTTATGGGTTATTACAGGCGACTCATGTTAAAACGAGAACCATTTTGATTGGCAGCTTTATTTCTTTATACCAAACTTTTGCTACGTCCGAACATTAGGAGAACAGGATATCTAGCTAATAATTTTGGGTCTTACATTTTACTTTGTTGTATCCGAAATGTCGTTGTAGCCGTGTTAATTGTATGAATTCCAATGCGTGAAAATTAATCACTGCAAGTTTTGTAAGAGAAGAAAGAGAAGAGGGGAATTTTACAGACCTCCGAATTCTCACGTTGATTTCTTTGACGAATTAGACAAGAATTTAGACTCTGCTCTCTCGGAACATATGAGTTGTATTATATTAGGTGATTTCAATTATAATTATATGCCACACCAACATGATGTGAATGGCGAAAAAGTTGTTTTATGCAAATATGTATGGACTAAGTCAGTTAATTGATACTGCCACAAGAGTTACAAATACTGCTTCTACTTTAATTGACTTGATATTTGTATCAGACAAAGAACTTTACAGTGAATGGGGAATATTTGAGACTAGCATTAGTGATCATTATTTGGTATATGCTATTCGGGACTTCAGTGCAAAGATCCATCAAAAATCTTAATGTGCGGAATTTCGCTCATTCAAAAATCTTAAGGGAAACCAAAACCCAAAGAGAAATGTGGATTGAGTGAAAGCAGCAACATTAGTAGAACTCATGAGTGAACGTTTGAGGAAAATCGGACAATCAATTTAAAAGTTGTGAATTTTTAAACATATTAAAGTTTGGGTGTTGGAATCACTGGATGAGGAGACTACTAGAGGTTATGACGTCCTGAGTGGACAACAGTATAACGAAAATATAATGGGAATTCCACAAAAATTCATTTTTCATGAAAATTACACATTCCGTCAACTTGATACTGACATATGTTAAGGCTAGTAATTATTCCTCCTGCTTTCTGAAAGCGGATAGTCAAGTCCTCTTTCATTATACTAGAAAAGTGAATTTTTGTGGAATTCCCTTTATATCTTCTTTATGTTGTTGTCCACACATGACATAAAAATCTCTCCTAGTCTCCTCATCCAGCGGTTCCAACATCAAAACTTTTAAAATTTGTAATTTTTGTATCAATTGTCTAATTTTCCTCAAACTTTCACTGTTGTGTTCTACTAATGTTGCTGCTTTCACTCAATCCACATTTCTCTTTGGGTTTTGGTTTCCTTTAATGAGGAGGAATTTTATAGTGATTTGAGAAGTGCTCCGTGGCAGGTCATAAAAGATATAGACGACGTTGATGATGCGTGGGATATGTGGTTGACTCTTTTCAATAATGTTATCAACAAGCACATGTACCTTTGCGCAAAAAGCGGATAAGAAAACATGCATGTCCACGGATATCTGATGAGGTTGTTAAGCTCATGACGGAACGTGATAAAGTTCTCAAAGCTGCTAAAGCTAACAATAGTGATGATCTTTGGAATACCTATAAATATCTAAACTAGAAATGTCGCTATGGCGACTGGTATGCCTCCGCCATAATGCATGATTCTCCTAATAGGTCTAGATAGTACAGGTGGACAATGTGTGATTACATCTTCACAAAACTGGCAAAATATTGAAATGACAAGTTTGTCACAAATGTGTTGAATGTTCACCTTCCTTGACCTTGGTTTAATTGGATGAATAGGAGAGCATGTATTCGGGGATTTAAGGACTTTAACTTGACTTTGACCCATTCATACATTTATGCATTGAGTAATTTTCATGGTACAGGTATGGAGAAAAAGTGCAATTTCTGTACTGAATAGTAAATTGTTACCATGTTCATCTGGCCTTTGACCCTAAAATTCATAAGATAATCACTTTCAGGTAGAACATGCATAAATATGCAGTAAGTTTCACGATAAATTGAGCCACTTCCGAGATATGGAGGAAAAAGTTAGTTCAGCACTTTCACTTGATCTTTGACCTTTTGACCTTTGAGGCAAAAAAAAAAAGAAAAGAAAAAAAAACTCTCCAGAGAATTTCTATTAGGTTACACATGCATACACCAAGTGTAAAAAAAAAAAAAAAAAAAATCCTGCTGGCATTGCATGAACATGAGGGAAATGGTAAAATTTTGAAGTGTTGCGCTTGACCTTTGACCCCTGACCTTTGACCCCATGAACCCTACATTCTCTAGATAATCACTGCCAGTCAGTACATGTATATACTATGTTCCATGAAGATACCTTGAACAATTTTCCAATTTACAGAGAAAAAAAAAAAGAAGTTTTAATACTTTTACTCGACCTTTTGACCTTTGACCTTTGACCTCATGACCCAAACTTTCACCACAGAATCTAAATTGGGTAATACATGTATACACTAAGTTTCAAGAAAATATCTTCAGGCATTGCATAGATATGGTGGAAATAGTGAAATTTTATGTATTTGACCTTGACCTTTTGACCTTTGACCTTGAGCACGTGCACCCAAAAGTTGATAGGCACAACTTCACCCCCTAATACACATACAATCCAAGTTTCATTAGGATACCTCAACAGGTTTTGATAGTTACCTTGTCCACAAAATTCATTACGGACGGACGGACGGACGGACGGACAACCCGAAAACATAATGCCTCCGGCACCACTTCGTGGCGGAGGCATAAAAACAAAGTTACTCATCTCATGAGAATAAGAAAAAAAAACAGTATAACACTGACCAAATTGTACAAAATCGTAACAACACTAAGAAAATGTGGAAGAGCTTGAGAGAACTTAAATCATCACCCATTTCTCCCAATACCATAAAGGTTGATGATGCAGAAGTATCGGACAACGCAAGTATTGCTGAAGCATTCAACATTTTTTTTTTTTCATATCTAATGCTACTAAAATTACAAAAGATCTGCAGAGGAATACTTCTCAAATGATATTACATGAGGACAAAGATTTTGTTCCATCTCATTCTCAATATAACTTAAGTATGATAACGAGAGATTTTGTATTGAGACAGATCGAACTTCTTGGCATAGATAAAGCAATCGGAGAAGATTACATCAGCTGCAAACTTTTAAAAGTGACAGAAAATGTTATTGCAGAATCTCTTTGCGATATTATTAACAAATCCCTGTCTACGCGAGTTGTTCCACGTGAATGGAAAAAGGCTCGGGTAGTACCAATATTTAAAGCAGGAGACATTTCTTCGTTGAATAACTACCGCTCCATCTCAATCTTACCAACCGCGAGTAAAATTATCGAAAGGGCCGTACACCAACAACTGAGCGAATTCATGAATGCGAATGATTTACTACACCCTAATCAATCTGGATTTAGACCATTTCATTCCACATCAACTGCTCTTGCAAAACTTGTGAATCAGTGGTCTTTGAATATAGATAATAATCAAATTTCTGGAGTTGCCTTTATAGATCTTCGGAAGGCATTTGACACTGTAGATCATGACCTACTTTTACATAAATTAAAGTGCATAGGGTGCAGTAAGACGACTGTAGATTGGTTCAAATCCTATTTAAGTGACAGACAGCAAGTGACGCAATTCAAAGGAGCCAAGTTCCAACCTTCAACTATTAAATTAGGTGTACCTCAAGGGTCAATTCTTGGTCCCCTTTTATTTTCAATTTATGTCAACAGTCTACCCGAGTGTACTTCAGAAGGTGTTATAGATATGTACGCTGACGATACGACCCTCACTGTCAGTGCTAATGACGCAGCAGTTTTAGAAGAAAAGATAACTGTTGCACTAAACAAGGTAATGGGGTGGATTAAGGAAAATCGTCTCGTCCTTAACACTGACAAAACTTCTGTCATGATTATCGGCTCCCGTGCTAATCTCGGGAAAATTGAAAATTTCAGTATTTCATTACATGGTAGTCTGATTAAAAGAGTTCAGTTCACCAAACGTTTAGGTGTTTTAATAGAGGAAGAACTGAAATGGTCAAAACAAATCGAAAATGTATGTAAACGTACCCAGAAAAGTGTCTGCATGATAAAGAGAGCGAAGGCCTTTTTGTCCCAACAATCCCTAACATTACTTTATAATAATCTATAGTGTTACCACAATTTGATTACTGTTCTGTTGTTTGGTCAAATAGATTTCAATCCCATACAACTAAGCTAGAAAAAAAAATCAATAGAGGGCAGCACGAATAATTTTGGACAAAACATATGACACACCGTCGGCTGATTTATTCAAAAGTCTTAAATGGATGACACTAGACAAACGTTTTGAGTTCAGTCGCGTTATGATGATATATAACTGCGTCCATAACTTAGCACCTTCGTACCTTCAGGTGCACTTTGAATAGTTAAGCCTAGTGATGTACATGAACATCATACAAGGCTAATAGACAGTGGAAGTCTACGTGTGCCAAGATTTCGCTCTGATTGTCACAAGTGCAGCCCAATCGTATATTTGAATGGAACAGGCTGGATTATCCAATTAGATCAGCTTCTTCCATATATTCATTTAAGAGTTTGTTTAAGCAAAGCTGTTATTTGTAAGTAACACACGAAATCTATTCTAGGCTAGCTGTGGCATGTACTTTTTTTATGTTACTTTGCAATGTACAGTATGCTGGTATGTATCTACACTGTATATGTCATCTTCTGTATATACGTTTTGCTATTTAATGTACATACTTTAATTATGTTCATCAATATTATTCAGGGCTCCATGGAAGACCACTATTTATCGGTGAATGGGCTACCCTTACAAAAGATTAGAAATTAATGAATAGATAAATAAATAAATAGTGACAGGGTCATAACACCAAACGATATAGGCCTATAATATGTAAACGGAATGCAAATTAGGGGGTCCTTATCAGTTGATTTTACGTAATAGGGCAGATACAGTTGTACTAATGAAATCGCACTTTTACTTTCGTTTCTATGAAACATTATGGCCTTAAAATCAATTAGTTGTAGTTTCATAGACACATCATAATGGAATAACTCAAATTAAGTAAAATGACGTAAAATATATATTAACCTTATACAGTAGTCTCCGCATAGTCGGGTATTGGCGGATAGAGCATTTCCTATAAGATTATACACTAAGCGGTGTAACCGATCTACTGGAGATCATGCTTTACGTCACAGCTACCACACACTAATTACGCACCGTACTTAATATATATTGGTTTGGTAAACTCTCGGGAACCTGCTGATATCGACAAATTGCAGCTCGTTGCCAAAACAATTCAAGGTCACTCTTCGCGAGCTTTTTGGTCACGGTACTTGCGCAATCTAAAATCTGGGGAAAAAATCTGAATCAGAAAATGATATTCCGTGTCCCCAACATATCCAAACACTTTACTTTTGAGAAAAGCTTCAAAATCCACTGTAAAATGTAATGATGACAGCAAATACAGCTCATACTCAAGTCACAACCGTTTCGGGTTTGTGTACGAGACACGAGTGCGTTGACTGTCCAGCAGGCCGACCTTGCGACAGGGGCTATTCAAGCAGCCAGTAAAGCGAGCGCGCTAGCGAGTCACATTGATGATGGGTAGCACGGTATTCGGTGAAGCCCCTTTTACACTTTCACGGATAGCATCACGGATGACCACGGATAGTCGGTCCGCGATCATCCGTACTGTTTCCGGCATGACCGTGTTGACTCCGTGAAGTCACCCGGCATGATCCTTGATCTTCCGGCATGTCCGTGAAAATGTTTTCATCCCGGACATCACGGATAAGAACCAATACGAACTCTTCCTTGTAGGCACCGGCTACTCCGTGTTACCCCGTATTCGAAATTAGGTCATTCGACGACTCACGTTTTTTCATCTTTTTCTGAATCTTGTCCATAATTTCTCACTCAGGACCACAATCAGAAGCCAAAAATGTGTTATGTACGAAATTTCCTGTGTAAACGTGCCAACTTTAAGAAAGATGAAAACCATCGAGGCTCCAGTTTAACACCGAATTCAATGGTAAATTGGTGACGTACGTCAGCAGTGCGCTATCCATTTTGTTCGAACATACTTGAACGGCTGAAAAGGGACAGCGTGCAATGCTACTTTTAATTGCACGTCACGTGATGAGTAATCGACCAATCGGATAACTAGAATCTTTTTTAGGTGTTGTATATTAACATGCTGCAACAAAAACCTAAGCCCTCTATCGAATCGGAGCTCATACATTTCTTCAGAATTGATATCTACCCCAATTTTGAAGATTTCTTGGGGAAAAATGAATATAAAAATATATCACAGATGTCTAGAAAATTGTAACTGAATTTACCGAAATGCCCTCCCGATTAATATAATAAGGTATTAAGTATGACATGAACTGGAACTGTTGTTCATTCCGTGTGTCAATGAAGCTGACTACCCAATAAAGACGTATCCCATTAAGCAGAGACTATACTGTATAAAGCATTACAAGGAGATTTATAAAGCTTACAGTCTAATGACAGCTTTTGAAGAAATATCCGTGGAGTGCGTAGTCTGTGTAAACGTTAAAACATTGGAGATATAAATTCAAGCGACACTTTCCATTTCTTACCTGTGCTCAACACAACAATCGAATCGGGATCAACCAGACCACCAGAGTTTTGGGCATAATCGATCAGTATGGAGCCAATTTCTGCGCGCTGATCACCGTCTGAAATAGTCCCATTATAGAGATAGATCTGATAGTCTGCCATCACACTTCCTTCTGATAACCCGTTGATTGCCACCGATACTTGTTGGGAAAGCCCGTTCTGAATAACTGTCTCCAGCTACCCAAAACAGAAGTTATAATACCAATGTGCTGGCGTTAGACGATGTGCGGCTCTTATAAAAATAGTTTTACGCAAAAAAAATAATAAATAGCTCGTTTGTTTTTTTTGTAAGGAATTTTAACAACTGGTTTGATAAACATGATATAAACGCTCCGAGAAACTTGTCCAAGACACGACATCGAACATTATAGGGTATTCTTTTATGTAAGTAAGCTAAGTTGTTTTCCACGAATTTATATTTACTACAATTGTAACATGTAACACCTAGAAAGAAAGAAAGAAAGAAAGAAAGAAAGAAAGAAAAAGCTAATTTACTAGACAACACACTCACCGTATTTTCAATAAGTGCGGAAGTTTGTTGGTACTGTTGTGTCAGGGGATTCAAGAGCGCTCTAGTAAAGTTCAAATTGAAAGACGTAGAAGCGACGTAGGTGACAACTCCTGTAACCATAAACGATGTTAAAAGACATTACAATTAGGTACTGACAAAAGATACACACAGGTATATACAAACAAACACACCCAAACACATTTGTAAACAAGAGCATACAGGTCTATGTGTTTCTGTCTCTGCTTTTTTTTTTCATCTCAGAAAGATCACATAAAATTTGTCATAAAAATTATTTTGATTAGTATCTTATCTATGAATTTATGAATGTCTTTGTGGAAAAAAAAAGTCTTCTAACTCGACCTACCTTTCACAGTCAACAGTGTTTCATTCGTCTTCACTGTTTTTTGATTAAACCCGATTCCTTGGCAGGAATAGTAGCCCTGATCTTCAGCGAGAACTTCACTGATGACGAAAGGGGATAGATTGGTGTTTCCACTAATTACTGTGGTTCCCTTGTACCAGTCAAAACTATCAACATTCGTAAAGGAGCAGTGCAACTCAACTCGACTCAGTGCTTCCACTTCTTCTGCAGCTGACGGATGGGTTACAACGGTGGGTGGCTCTGAAACAAATAATTTTATGAAACAGACATTGTAATTTCAAAACACTATTAGAAGACCGGAAATGGCATGACTTACAGAGCGATGAACTCTGCGAAATCGAAAGAAAGCATAAATTAATGTAGTCATGTTATTGTATAACGCTAGAGACTGCACATCCTGTGTTTGTTTGTTTGTTTGTTTGTTTGTTTGTTTGTTTGTTTGTTTTGGGGGGTCGAGAAAGGTTCTCAACTGTGTTTCAAGTTAATAAACAGGTATACATTTAGGGTAAAAAGTGACATGAAAACAAAAATCAATAAACCAACCATTGGGAATGATTTCTGTATTGCAGTTGATGTGTGTGAAAAACGCGGGGCACGTGCAGGAGTAGCTGGTATGATCGGCGGATGCATTGCAGGTACCACCATTCTGACAGGGCGTCAACCGGCAAGGGTCCAGGGCTGGTAGAAAACACGAAACATAGTAAAGATGATGACAGGTGGGGAAGTGGACGTTGACAATTTCCTGACCAAAAGGGTTTCAAATGTAACTGAGGGAGGTTTGACTCGCGAGATAAAGTCGAGGGACTTCTTACCCGAAGTAGCGTTTCAATCCCTGACGTTAGAACATTCCCTACATTCTAGAAAATAGAATCATCAACTGTGAAACACAGCTAGCTGGTACTCTGTAAAAATCATACTATCAACCCTTCCGTCATGCGAGAAGTACGAACCAAACTTAATTCGCACTGCATGCTGTCTCACTGAATTTCTCTAATCATCGGTCTCTCAGCTCTTAGCATTGTAAATAAAATCGATTGAACTGAAAATTACTGCAACGAATGAACTTCTACATATTATATGCCTGCCAATGCCATTTGCATCCGATTCAGATACCATTTTCACTTGGCCCGTCGCCACTTTGTAATAACATATTTGTGTGTGTGTGTGTGTGTGTGTGTGTGTGTGTGTGTGTGTTGTATTTACATTAAAGCAGGCGCTATAGTGTCCCAAAATTAAGCAAAGATGGACAAAAGATAAAGGGAAGGTTAAACCTCGGCTCTGACCGTATAAACATTGGGTCATTCATGATATGAGGGCACCTTTTATAGCTATTGTATGACCGTGGCACCGGTGGAGTTTCTGAAGCTCCAATAGCAACTTCTTCTTCGATGTCAAAATCTCCGTGTCTTTGCGTATCTTTCGGTTAAACTTCTCAATGAAGATTTACATCTTCGGCTGTTGACCGGCTTTTGATCATGATTTGACCCAACTTCGCAAAATGTTGAAAATTCCACATTTGGTAATTCCGTTTTGTGTCAATTTCGGCAAAACGTGACGCCACCCTAGTAAAAGAAAAGTCACCTTGACAAACACACGTGTAATCCGCATGTTATAGATATGAGTAAGATATATGCATGATATTCCATGTACCTCCAACTGAGGTTTGCTGACCGGAATGCATAAAAAGTCTTAGGTAATATATTATTACACAACATACGCCTTATGGATAGTCATGGATTTCCTGCACGAATCTCTACAGCCATATGCATCATGCTCGAGCGTGACGTAATGACATGGATATTATTGTTGAGACTACCGCGTCTTGTTAAAGTGTGCATCTCATTGGATGGCCTGGAGACTAGGTGATTATCTAGTGGAGACTCGAGTCTTCGCTGGACGTCTCCGCGACGACGTCCCTAGCCAGGTCTCAGGGGTGCTCAGGATAATCAGACATGTTTACTTTTTACGGAGACTTTTTCCGGTCTCCAGCTCGTCTGGGAAACGTCTCTATGACGTCTCCGAGACGTCTTAACAACCTTCTATAGACCCACGCCGACCTGCCGGAGACGATAGACACATCGTGGAGACGTCATGGAGACGTCAGGTTGAATAAGTTGTCACCATGTTTTGAGACATCTCTATGTGTCAGATAGCCCAGGTACTTAGCACTTGATTACCGCAATATTTGGGATCAAGAGTCAAAGAATACTTGACGGTTAAGTTTTCCATATAACGAATAAGGTTTGAATAGGTAACAGTAATGACAGAAAAAAGGGGGTTTTCAAAGGAATAAGCAGTTTCACATCAAAGACAACATCCAGAAACTCATTATAAAACAATTTAGAACCATTGCAATTCGGCAATTGGTTGGAGATGTTTCCGCTCCCCAGGCACGTGACCATTGCCGAGTCAGTCAAATTGAAGTCATCGCTGCAATCAAATGTACACGTTGTTCCGAAAAGAACGTCACTACCCGGCAAGCACTGCTCCTGGCGTTGCGGATCGGCGTCGTTGAAAGACTCGATGAAAATTAGTTCCTGCGACGGGTACTCTGGGATTGTACATGTCACCTCTAGACGTGAAAAAAACAAACGAACATGACCACAGTTTTCGACTAACATTGCTCAAACTACCTCAAGTTACACGGCCATGCACCCATGGCTTGCCTCTTTTTACCGATGTTAAAAGGTACACGTAAGCACGTATAAAGTAACATAGGCCGCAGTATGATTACAGCAAAGGAACATGTGTCGTATATCATGTAGTGCGTTGGGTATAACCAGCATCTCAAGTCTCTTCCTTTGAAAGCAAGATTTAATTTGGAAATCTTTCTTTACTGTTACATACCGGTAAGCTCAATGGTTTATGTGCAATGATGGAATTTGCAGGGAAAATGTTAACATAATAACCTTCTCCAAGAAAGAAAAAAAAAGCAGTAAAGTTACAAGAAATCCTGTACCGTGTGTTATGACGGACAACCAGAGTATTACATGATAATTCAACGTGAAAAGAAAATGGTTTATAATGACAGACGTGAAGATATCAAAGTCTCATTACACTCCAACCAAGAATGACAAATCTCAATTTGCCCTTCAACTTATTTCTCTCTTGCGCAATTGTATGCATTTGTTCCAGTTTCCTTACCAGCAAATTCCACTGTGAAGCTACAGTTGTAATCTGGATGATCTGTTATAGCGAAAGTGACGACTGATGTCGATGGTACATCAACCACCGTTCCATTGGCGATGTTGCTTTCCACGGTGTATCCACTGAAGGGTTGGTCGGGTATTTGGAATACGATCGTTGCTGAAAAACTATCGAGCTTCGCAAAGGAAGAACTTGGGCACACTGGTTTAATCAGCTCTGTGGAGTTAAGCATGGTAAGAATATGCTAACTCATGGCTGCAGCATAAAGTGGAAAAATGACGCAAAACATGCAGAAATCACCTAAATGTCTGTATGTCTTTGCTACATTGTGACATTCGTTTAGATAAAGCGAACCGAAATGAATTATAATTTGTACGATGATAGTTATATAGAAATGGCAAATCATAACAATAATATACTATCGCATCATACATCGTTATATTTACAAAGCCATGCCACACTGTACTGTACTGTACTCCTACTATAAATGCAAGTGTCATTACAAAACGCTTGTAAGCATTATTGAATAAGACATACATTAGCCCATACCACACACCACAGGAGTGTTCTTTCAATGAATGAATTATTATTTGAAATGATTGGAGTGTTAACCAAAAATTGTCGACAGATCAGTTAACGCTCCTTTTCAGTATATCTCCCTTTAATCTATGGATTGTTAAGTCTGCTGTTTGGCATCTAAGAATGACGTTTCATTGTATTTTGTAAGCTTACACAAAGAACAATTTGCAATGAAATGACTCTACATTACACCTTAACACTTTGATGAAATAATCAATTACGCAAGCGAAATTTTTGACGAAGTTCTAACGAGAGGTATTTGTACTGCCATTTGAAAAAAATACCAAACTTCCGGATTCTGCACCTCAACAAGTCCCTTCAGCAGAGAAAGAGGTATATCAACGTCATGCCTATACGTTGTAGTATCATGACGTGCAGTTTGAAATTAAACGTGACCAACTGTGCAGTGGTTTGAGCCGCCAGAATCGCTAGATATCGTGAATAAGGTACCACTGATACACATGATATGATATTCTTACCTAGCACTAACACAAAAAACACACACTCGTTTTCCCGCCCAACGACGGTGACAGGTGTAACCCCCTGAGCAAACGCCGATCCGTTGATAGTGGATGTTTCAAGTCCGTCGCCAAGAAACGGCCACGTAACCGTAGCAACATCACTGAACTGGTCCGTGAGGGTGGTGATATTGCTTGGGCAATATACTCGCGCTGCAAAACAAGAAAATATGTGTGAAATGTTTCGCCGGCACACCATTTTCTAATTTTCTAATATAAATGAAACAGAGACACACTTATTATTCAAATCGTCAGAGTTTGATATGATAAGTTTTGATATTCTATTGTCAACTTTGACAAGAAATGGTCAACCGACATTACCACATCTGCAATGATGAGAGTTTAAAAATAAATGTTTCCTGTGTCTCCCATATGCATGTATATGTGTGCAATATACATGTATGTATTGCAGCTATTGCACAACTTGTTTACAACTGGTTGTATAACACAGATAGATCACAAATGGCAATTCTACAATTGTTCTTATTATAAACCGATTTACTCGTACTCGACCCACTGTTTTATCATTTATGGCGGGATATGAAACAATTTTCTCTCCAACTGGATGAGTGAAATCTTCGCTCTCGATTGCCGTATAATGCGTAGTAACAGAGCATTTGTGCAAATCTGCTGGAAACGGAAACCTGTGTGTGTATGTGTGTGTGTGTGTATGTGTGCGTTAATGACTCTGTCTAACATTGTAATGTGAATACTCATGTGTATGGTTATTTAAAGCGTGTATGTGTTTACAGGTTTATTGTGTTTTGGCACTATGTAAGCGTGCGTGTACACAAATGTTTGCTAGATGTTTCAGTCTTTCCAAAGAACAATTCTAGCACTTCGAGGTGGGAAAATGTACGGGTACATGGTTTGTTTCTTACCAATAACGGTCACGGTGAATTGACAACTTCCAACATTGCCACTTTCATCTCTGGATGTTACTGTAACTGTCGTGTTTCCTAGATCAAAGAGCGCTCCTGATTCTGGACTAGATATCGGCTCTGTGAAGAATCCGGAGTTATCTACCACCACTGGAGTTGCCCAACTTACATTGGCTGTCTTTGAGCTCTGATCTTGTGCGACTTCACTGTCGCCTGGACACGTGATGTTCGGAGATTCGGTATCTGTGAGGCGCAATGAACATTAAATATTTCATGTTCATAATCATTATTCTATCAGCACTAGCATAGGACTGTATGAGGTATAGTAGATCAGAGTGCGGTGTCTACACAAGAGAGTACCGAGTTCGCATCCTGTGTGTGCTACCCTGGATAGGATGTTTCCCTACTTTGTCCCTCTGCACCTGAATATAACAATGGATATCGGACAATGATTGGTTATGATAATGGCCTGCTGAAACACCAGAGCCTTCACCCAATGGATTCCATCATTGAATAAGACCATGGCATAATCATTATATTTTTACAGAACCAGTGACTGTTATCTCACTGGTAAAAAGTCTCGGAGTAAGTGCATTTCCTTTTTTCCCAACCATCTTCGTTTGTTGTTAAGTTTGTCGGTAATCGATGCTATTGTCATTTTTCTGTCTTCATTAACATACTTTGGGTTAGACTCAGGCTATGAGAGAGAAAAAAACCCGAGTTATTTATCTCCACTGGGTCTCTCGACGTGACGTTCAGGAAAGGATAGTTCGGCCTTTGTTGCCTTGTTATGCCATCGGGACAAGTGATGTTGGGAGATTCACTGTCTACACAGCAAGATCTCCTGATGATCCTTTTACTACCGGTCTTCTTTCGACCCATACTAGACTCACTACAAGAACGCCTGGGCAATCTATTTTACCCTACCTGTTAAGACGCTCCACACCGAATGTTGTCCGGACATTGTTGCGGTAATTTCTGTCCAATTCTACCCCAGACTGCCAAGGGTACTTACTTGGACATTACAACGACAACGACAACGTCCCGACAACACTTTGAGATAAGATTCGGCTGATACACTAAGATCAACAGCTGTATGCTTAATAGTTCATGCAGGCGGAAAGGCAAACCGCGGGCCAAAGACGTGAAAGGATTTTAGAATCAAGCATTGTTTTCTAATGCTGTTGCCTACCTGAACGCGCACATTTTAGACCAATTTTTAGGAGCACTTTTCGAAAATTTGACATAAATGTATGAATGTCTTTTAGATTAGTCATATAATTTTGTTAAATAAATCTGACTAGAATTTCTTGTGAATGTAAAATTAATATTTCTCCAAAAATGCATAACTTCCACCTAAGAAGTCACTACTCTATCCACTCACCTAACACGTTGATCGTAAACTGGCAAGTAACAGCATTGCCAACCCAGTTTGTCGCAGTGTAGCTGACGTTGTATTCTCCAATGTCGAATCGAAAGCCATTCCCGCGGGGTCCATTGAACACAAGAGATACGTAGCCAGATGAATCTGATGCACTTGGTTCAATCCAGGAAACAATCGCGTAAGGCAATCCAGGGAGTGTGGAGACCGACTGCGAATCTGGACATCCAGTGATGTTTGGAAGTGTCACATCTGTGAGAAGATGATATTGTCATGTCAGTCTACAAGTCAAACCCAAATTATATGGTTACAAATCCCGCTGCTCGTGGGCTTGACATCGAAGAGAAGTGTTTACAAACCCTAATGGCAGCTGCTGGAGGCATTTCTATAATCTTTAAGATTTGGGGACACGAGAGGTCTACAGAGTCTTGTTTCATTTTTTTCCTTCAAAGTGACATCTAAAAAATTACTAGTATTGCACAAAACGATTCTCAAAGCAGAAACAAATGAGTTATTATTGCATACGACTCTCATAGCCTAAATAATGGAACAAAGTGAATAAATTATCAAGGCATTACGTACAAAAAGATCCGACCACTGGTACGTGTCCCTGTTTGAAGAATATATTTGTAAAAAGGCCTTATGATATGGCAGTTTTTCACATGCCTAAATAGGAATTCATAATGTTCATCCAACTGACTAGATCCAACTCCCACAAAAATTCACGAAGTTTGCTAAAAATTGATAGGAAATGAATGTTTTCTTTCAAAAGGACCTAAATCCCAAATACTTTGCAGGCAAAAAGGCCTATATCCATTTTATCTATTCTGTATCCTGATTGGCCAAAAGCAACGTCGTCATTGGCTTTACTGACCGATCAGAAATCTCCACACAAACAGCTGAGCAGAATACTGTCTGTGAAGCTGTGCGGAGCTTTTTCACATATTGCTCATGGTAAAAATTACTGCTTTCATCGATATTTCATCACTTTATTGACTTCTACAGTATTGGAGATTGCTGATATGATAAACAATCCCATGAAAAGAAAGAGAGATGAAAAATAATTATTGTGCTTTTAATTATGTTTATCGTTGTGTTTAAAGGTTCAAGTCCAGGTGATTTTTGCGGAGATTTTTAAGTTGGAATTGCTTCAGCTGATGCTTGTGGTGTTTTATTCCATTGACCACGTTAACCATGTTAACTGTTGTAAACCAACTATGTCAACGATGATGATAATAATAAAGGACAAAATGCTGATGGTGAAAATGGGAAGCTGAATCCTATTAGGAATCATGAACATGATTAAGGCATTGTACTTAGGAGAGATTGCTGCAATGTAGGGCAAGCCTGCTTTTTGAAACTACGGACAGAGTGCTGAAATCCAGAAAATACTGGTAATAAACGAGCATAAGCATAAATAGCCACTGAAACTCAAATTTCAAGTTGATTTTAAGTTGTTGCTACATCAGGCAAGATTTCTAGTGGCCAATTGAACAGTTTAAACAGATCAACTAATGTAGGAGGGGTACGGGATAAGAGTCAATCAGGTACTAGCAATAAACGACCACAGTAAGCCATTAAAAAAACTACTCATGCTCAAATTTTGAATTGATCTGAAGTTGTCGCTACTACAGGCGAGTCTTCTAAGTAGCCAAGTTAACAGTTTAAGCAGATCATATATTACGACAAAGAATAGGGGATAAGATAAATGTTTTCATGCTAAACTTTTGTAAATGTGTACACCTATTATTTTTCAAGACTTTTCTTCCAAAAGAGCATATATCCAAGATAATGAAAATAATAAAACATATGAAATTCTAAACATCTTTAAGATCTTTTCTATTCTTTTTTTTTCCTATGGTGATTAAACATAACGGAAGAAATTTTGAACGGAAACAAAGAATTGTATGAAAGAAAACAAAAATCTTAATTTACCTTTAGGAAATATCTTAACGGTCCAGTTTACCTTTGGGAGCAGTGATTTAAAAATTTTCCAAGATATCATATTTGATGCATATATGTGTAGGTCTGTTGTATCACAAAACATCCTACCACATAAAATTTTCGCAATAAGCCTAAAATGTCAGGATATATCAGTATTTTTCGTTACAAACCATAACCATAACTGTAGACGGTTTAGTCTGGAAACATTTTGTTCACATTTTGTGTATTGAGATATCCAAAAAAAGAGGTAAAACAAAATAATCCTAATAGAAGGCGTGGCCTGTCGCCTTTTATTATTATCACTTTTTGGATATCTCAGCCTTTTGAAAACCAACTTTCATCAAATAAACGTTGAATCCTTCTTGAAATTACACGCTCTTTTATATTTCATCAGAGGTTTCTCATTATGTTATAAACCTGAATCCCCGCCTCAACCAGTACTGTACAGTCCCTTTAACAATACTTGACATCGACACTACGGATTCAAATTGTATACAGTTGTAGTTTCTATCCCCAACTCACATTTTAGAACTATTTTAAAGCACCAATGCTGGGTTTTTGTTTCATCTGCAAATGGTAAATTATTCCTTTAAGTGAATTTAGGCCGTTTTGCGGTGTCTTTAGCTCTCGAAATATGGTTTATATCATATTTACAGTAAATGACACGCTGACCACCAAGAGCAATACTGTATCTTTAAAGATACCAATCAAAGAAAGTAATTCTTTGGCACATCTTCTTGTGAACACAAATGGCACGTGTGAAGAGGTCGCGAACTGTGATACCATTATAAAGGTATTGATACGTCAAAATAGTCACTTTCCATTGAGGGCATGATTTTGAAAGCTTTCTGAGAATTATCGATCAAAAAGAGATGCGACTAGATTCGGCAACGCAAAAAAAAACCAGAGAGCTGTAGATGCAAGACGCGAGGAAATAACCGCATACTCATTCATCTGTAACTTTTGTATCAACAATCATTTGAAAGTTCCTACCTTAAGCTCTGACAAAAGCAGCAACTTAGAAATACTCACCTTCACAATTTCTCCCTGGGTAGGCAATATTCTGGTCATTAAAACCTTCATTGCACTCACAGGTAAAATTGCCGTAGGTGTTTATGCAGGTAGCGTTGGCATGGCAATCAGAGAATGATATACATTCGTCAATATCTGGTAACCAGAGCAGATAGGAAAAGAAGTACATCATGTATGTTTCCATGATTTCTGTGTGTGTGTGTGTGTGTGTGTGTGCATGTGTGACTATTTGTGATTATCCATATACATGTAATGGGTGGGTATATGGGTGACTGATTTCTTTTCATTTTTTTTCTTATTCATCGATTTTACTTTCACCTAATAACAAGGATATTACTGGATTCAGGATAAACAACAAATTGCTACCCCCCCCCCCCCCCGAAAAAAAGCAAATACGACAGTTGCATGGAACTGTGAACAAAGGAGATGGGCTTTACTTATTGGGTAAAGGTGCAATGGCAAATTGGTACTTACTTAATGTACCGATATCCATAAAATGCTTCTCTCTTACTATCCAGTTCCTTTTAAACATTCAAAACCTCGCTAAATTTGACGTAGGTTAAAAAAAAAAGATGAAAAAAAGAAGAAGGATAAAACGCTCTCTGTCGAACCGAACGAATCGCACTCATGAAAGTAAACAGACTTTCCGGAAGATATCTGTCTGTACATCTACCTCTTGAGTAGCCCAGGAAATTACTATGCTTAAGTTTGACAAGTCATGAATGTGGTCTGACTTTTTAAGAGACTATAAGAAAAATTGAATATTTTGTACAAACATTGATAACTGTGAGTAATGTGGTTGACAAGTGTGACAAAAGTGATATCTAAATTGCGACTAATTTGCTTTTAGCGAAGTCCATGACTTCGTCGAAATCAGTAAGTTCACAAGAGAGACAAAAGAAACTAAACAGGACAGAACGGGCGGACAACCCCAAAATGTAATGCCTTTGTCAAGCTTATATAAAAGAGCCTTAGTGATCAATGATGTCTTGAAACTCGAGAAGTCCCTGCACATCTTACCAAGTACCATGACGATGAACTGGCAGCTTCCAACGTTTCCACTTAGATCCTGCGATGTTACATTCACGGTAGTGTTGCCAATACTAAACAGTGATCCTGACTCCGGGTCAGAGAGGGGATTTGAGTAAAAGCCCAAGTTATCTACCACCACCGGGGCTGACCACGTCACGTTCAGAAAAGCTGAGTACGGCATTTGTTGCATCGTGATGTCATCGGGACACGTGATGTTGGGAGATTCACGGTCTACAACGAGAGATAATTCAGGTTAGAGGTAATTCAGGTTAGTTTATACAGTAGGTTTTGGGCGTAAAGCATACCATACCATTATGTGGTGTTTTTTTAACGTCTTGCCACCAAAACTACCGTTTCCTCGATCCCTGATCCTCCTCTGCGGGGGGGGGGGGGGGGGGGGATGAAACTTGGATTCTCTTTAATATGGACATCCCACAAGCCCTTGCGAGCATGACTTCCACCAATAAAGTTGAATTTATTATCACGCAGCCGTCACCACTCTATCCACTCACCTAACACGTTGATTTCAAACTGGCAAGTGACTGCATTGCCAGCCCAGTCTGTCGCAGTGTAGCTGACGTTGTATTCTCCAATGTCGAATCGAAAGCCATTCCCGCGGGGTCCATTGAACACAAGAGACACGTAGCCAGATGAATCTGATGCACTTGGCTCAGTCCAGGAAACAATCGCGTAAGGCAATCCAGGGAGTGTGGAGACCGACTGAGAATCTGGACATCCAGTGATGTTTGGAAGTGTCACATCTGTTAAGAGATGTTATTGTCACGTCAGTCTACATGTCAAACCCAAATTATATGGTTACAAATCCCGCTGCTCATGGATCTGACGTCGAGGATTGTATTTACGAACCCTAACCGCAGTTGTATTAAGTATTAAGATTTGGTGACTCTGTAAGTCAAAGTCGCGTCTATAAATTCATTGACCACTAAATGTTTCTCAAAGCGAAGGCAAATGATTCATCATCGTACATGACTCATGTAATTGTCTAATGGAATAAAGTGGATAATGTATCAAGACATAGTGTACAAAATTATGATATCACTGTTACGTATATGGTTTTCATTATGTTCATACCAAATTATACGTTTCAACAGAGATACGAATCAGAGAGGACCCTTATTTGCCAAATCTGAGGTTACATGTTAAGACAAAGATTTTTTCCACATGAAAAAAACAAAACAAATCAAAATGTGAGGAGATCTAGAGTTGCGAAACCAATATAAGGGTCTTGTGCATCTTGTGTATCAACAAAAAAGGTCTTGTGCATTAAAGTCACTTGTCTTTGACGCCATGACTCCAAACCCTTTCGGAGAATAAGGGATATACAAGCTTTTCCACAAGAATTGCGATGTAGATTCGGTAATGCATTAACAAACGGAGAACAGTAGATGGAAGACGCAAGGAAATTATTCATTTCATTATGTCTCTATTTTATCAACAATCGATTAAAAGTTCCAACCGTAAGATTTGAGAGGAAAAGCAACTTGAAATACTCACCTTCACAGCTTCTACCTGGGTAGGCAATATTCTGGTCATCAAAACCTTCATTGCACTCACAAGTAAAATTGCCGTAGGTGTTAATGCAGGTAGCGTTGGCATGGCAATCAGCGAGCGAAATACATTCGTTAATATCTGTTAAACAGAAGAGATGGGAAAACAGGAATAGTGTATTTCTATCATTTCTTTGTTTTGTGGATCTTTCTCTAGAGGTGAATTATTTCTTTTTCTTTTCATTCATCATTTTTCGTTACGAATAAAGACATGAAAGAGAGGGATTTCATTTGACAAGTAAATTGTGGGAAGCGACAATATAAGAAGCAAAAATAAACAGTTGCATGACAAAAAAAAAAATAGAATGTGAACAAAGCAGACGGCCTGTCGATTTTCGTTAAAAGGGGTGCAAAGGCAAGGTGGTATTGATATAATGAACGGACGTTCAGAAGATCGTTATTCTTCTTGCCACAAGCAAACGTTGTTGATATTTTGAAGCCACGGAATTACCCAGTTTCTTACAAACTGCAGAAATTTTCCTAAATTTGGCATCGTTTAAAAAGAGGCTCTTAATGCAGAAGAATAAATATTGGACCTATTGAAATTAATCGACACTCCGAATGGCGTCAGTCTGTGTAGGGAATCAAACTTTAGGTAAATTTACTGTGGTAAAGTTTGACACGATATGAAGTAGACTTTAGTAAGAATAGAATTTAGTACGAATACTGTCGATTTGTAAGTGTTTTGTACACATTTTATAACTGTTCGTAACATGACGATGAAAAAAGTTTTAGCTTTTGTCCTAAAGTCCATGATTTTACGGAATTCAGTAATTTCACATCAGAAACAACGGGGGCATGCATGTAACACTTCAGAACAGACGCACAAACAACATAATACCTCTCGCAACCTTCGTAGTAGTGGCTTTAATAGTCGAAACTCGAAAAGTCCTCTTACCAAGTACCAAGACGATGAACTGGCAGCTTCCAACGTTTCCACTCAGATCCTGCGATGTTACATTGACCGTAGTGTTGTCGACAGGAAACAGAGTTCCTGATTCGGGAATAGACTGAGGCTCTGAGTAAAAGCCCGAATTATCCACCACCACCGGAGCTGACCACGTCACGTTCAGAAAAGCAGTGTTCGGCATTTGTTGCATCATGATATCATCGGGACAGGTGATGTTAGGAGATTCACGGTCTACGACAGTAAGAGATGTTAAATTCAGCATGATTTATACAGTAGGTCATGGACGTTAAGTAGAACATTCATCGATTAACTTTGGTCCTCGTCTTAGGGTGTAATCAAATATGAATACACTTTTATGTGGACATCTTGGAAAGTCCGGTGCTGGCATGACTTCCACCTAGATTGTTCAAGGGACTTTTAACCCGCCGCGCCGTCACCACTCTATCCACTCACCTAACACGTTGATTTCAAACTGGCAAGTAAGAGCATTGCCAGCCCAGTCTGTCGCAGTGTAGCTGACGTTATATTCTCCAATGTCGAATCGAAAGCCATTCCCGCGGGGTCCATTGAACACAAGAGATACGTAGCCAGATGAATCTGATGCACTTGGTTCAATCCAGGAAACAATCGCGTAAGGCAATCCAGGGAGTGTGGAGACCGACTGCGAATCTGGACATCCAGTGATGTTTGGAAATGTCACATCTGCGAAGATAGATGAGATCTTATTGTCACGCCAGTATACTAGTCAAACCCAAATCATATTGTTACAAATCAAATCGCTGGTGGATTTGACATTGAGGGTTTGTTTTTACAAACCCTAACAGCAGCTGTAGGAAGCATTTACACCTACGTTAAGATTTAATGACATGCGTTTGAGGGTTTCATATCATTTTTTTTTCAAAGTCACATTCAAAATTCACTGAACACTCAGCGATTCTCAAAGAAAATGCAAATGGATCATTATCGTTCAAGATTGATATAAATCATCTAATTGAATAAAGTTGATGAAGTATCAAGGCATGACTTACAAAATGATGAGATCTCTGTTACGTGTGTCTATTTCTTCAAGGTATAATTTTGATCATATTCTCAGAAAGTTGTGCTTTCCACAAAGCTACCGATCAGAGAGGACCATTCTTTGTCAAATTTAGGTCTACGGGTTGAGACAAAAGATGTTTTAATACGGTAAAACGAAATCAGGGTTGAAGTGGTCGAGAGTTGTGAAACCGATATAAAGGTCTTGTGCATCAAAGTTTCTTGTCTGATTCGAACCTTTTCTGAGAATAAGCGATATACATGCTTTCCAACAAGCGACAAGAAATGCGATGTAGATTCGGTAACGCAATAGCAGACGGAGAACAGAAGATTCAAGAGGCAAGGCAATGTCTGCATACTCATTCAATTATTTTTCTTTATTTTATCAACAATCGATTAAAAGTTCCTACCATAATATTTGAGAAGAAAAGCAACTTGAAATACTCACCTTCACAACTTCTACCTGGGTAGGCAATATTCTGGTCATCAAAACCTTCATTGCACTCACAAGTAAAATTGCCGTAGGTGTTAATGCAGGTAGCATTGGCATGGCAATCAGCCAGCGAAATGCATTCGTTAATATCTGTTAAACAGAACAGATGGGAAAACAAGAATAGTGTATTTATATGATTTCTTTGTTTTGTGGATCTTTCTCTAGAGATGAATTATTTCTTTTTTCTTTTTATTCATCACTTTTCGTTACGAATAAAGAAAAGGATTTCATTTGACAAGTAAATTCCTGGAAAGTGACAGTATAAACAGCAAATATAAGAGTTGCATGAAAAAAAAAAATAGAATGTGAACATAGCAGATGGCCTGTCGATTTTGGTTGAAATGGATGTAATGGCAAGGTGGTATTGATATAATGAACGGATGTTCAGAAGATCGATATTTTTCTTGCCACTAGCAAATGTTATTGATATTTTGAAGCCACGGAATTACCCACTTTCTTACAAACTGCAGAAATTTCCCTAACTTTGGCATCGGTTAAAAAGAGGCTCTTTATGCAGAAGAACAAATATACGACCTATAAAAATCAATTGACACTCCGAATGGCATCAGTCTGTGTCGGGAATCAATCTTTAGGTAAATTCACTGTGGTAAAGTTTGACACGATATGAAGTAGACTTTAGTAAGAATAGAATTTAGTACGAATTCTGTCGATTTGTAAGTACTTTGTACACATTTTATAACTGTTAGTAACATGAGGATGAAAAAGCTAAAAACAAAATGTTTAATTCACGATTTCATTTTAGCTTTTGTTCTAAAGTCCATGATTTTAGGGAAATCAGTAATTAAACATCGGAAACAACCGGAGAACAGACGCACAACCAACATAACGCCTCTCGCAACCTACGGGGTAGTGGCTTTATGGTGGAAACTCGAAAAGTTCACTTACCAAGTACCAAGACGATGAACTGACAGCTTCCAACGTTTCCACTCAGATCCTGCGAAGTTATATTGACCGTAGTGTTGTCTACAGGAAACAGAGTTCCTGATTCGGGAATAGACTGAGGCTCTGAGTAAAAGCCCGAGTTATCTACCACCACTGGGTCTGACCACGTCACGTTCAGAAAAGCAGAGTTTGGCATTTGTTGCATCGTAATGTCATCGGGACAGGTGATGTTAGGAGATTCACGGTCTTCGAGAAAAGATTATTAGTTCAGTAAGTTTATACAGTAGGCAATTGGCGTTAATCATGTAGACAACACATGGATTTATTTCAAATAGTAAAAGTTTTGTTTTTATGTTCTATCACCTTAACCACTGTTTTCCAAACCCTCTGATACTCCTATTATTAATGAATAGAATTAAACATTGATTGTATATCTGCATATCCTTTCCTATTCCTGTCAGAGGATGATTTCGACTTAAAAACTCAGACTTTAAGCCACTATCACGCCGCGGTCACCACTCCATCCACTCACCTAACACGTTGATTTCAAACTGGCAAGTGACAGCATTGCCAGCCCAGTCTGTCGCAGTGTAGCTGACGTTGTATTCTCCAATGTCGAATCGAAAGCCATTCCCGCGGGGTCCGTTGAACACAAGAGACACGTAGCCAGATGAATCCGATGCACTTGGTTCAATCCAGGAAACAATCGCGTAAGGCAATCCAGGGAGTGTGGAGACCGACTGCGAATCTGGACATCCAGTGATGTTTGGAAGTGTCACATCTGCGAAGGTAGATGAGATCTTATTGTCGCGCCAGTATACTAGTCAAACCCAAATCATATTGTTACAAATCGAATCGCTGGTGGATTTGACATTGAGGGTTTGTTTTTAAAAACCCTAACAGCAGCTGTAGGAAGCATTTACACATTCGTTAAGATTTAATGACATGCGTTCGAGGGTTTCATTTCATTTTTTTTCAAAGTCACATTCAAAATTCACTGAACATTCAGCGATTCTCAAAGAAAATGCAATTGGATCATCATCGTACAAGACTGATATAAACCATCTAATTGAATGAAGTTGATGAAGTATCAAGGCATGACTTTCAAAATGATGAGATCTCTGTTACGTGCGTTTATTTCTTCAAGGTATGATTTTGATCATATTCACAGAAAGTTGTGCTTTTCACAAAGCTACCGATCAGAGAGGAACGTTATTTGTCAAATTTAGGTCTATGTGTTGTGACAAAAGATGTTTTAATATGGTAAAACGAAATCAGGGTTGAAGTGGTCGAGAGTTGTGAAACCGATATAAAGGTCTTGTGCATCAAAGTTTCTTGTCTGATTCGAACCTTTTCTGAGAATAAGCGATATACATGCTTTCCAACAAGCGACAAGAAATGCGATGTAGATTCGGTAACGCAATAGCAGACGGAGAACAGTAGATTCAAGAGGCAAGGCAATGTCTGCATACTCATTCAATTATTTTTCTTTATTTTATCAACAATCGATTAAAAGTTCCTACCATAATATTTGAGAAGAAAAGCAACTTGAAATACTCACCTTCACAACTTCTACCTGGGTAGGCAATATTCTGGTCATCAAAACCTTCATTGCACTCACAAGTAAAATTGCCGTAGGTGTTAATGCAGGTAGCATTGGCATGGCAATCAGCCAGCGAAATGCATTCGTTAATATCTGTTAAACAGAACAGATGGGAAAACAAGAATAGTGTATTTATATGATTTCTTTGTTTTGTGGATCTTTCTCTAGAGATGAATTATTTCTTTTTTCTTTTTATTCATCACTTTTCGTTACGAATAAAGAAAAGGATTTCATTTGACAAGTAAATTCCTGGAAAGTGACAGTATAAACAGCAAATATAAGAGTTGCATGAAAAAAAAAATAGAATGTGAACATAGCAGATGGCCTGTCGATTTTGGTTGAAATGGATGTAATGGCAAGGTGGTATTGATATAATGAACGGATGTTCAGAAGATCGATATTTTTCTTGCCACTAGCAAATGTTATTGATATTTTGAAGCCACGGAAATACCCACTTTCTTACAAACTGCAGAAATTTCCCTAACTTTGGCATCGGTTAAAAAGAGGCTCTTTATGCAGAAGAACAAATATACGACCTATAAAAATCAATTGACACTCCGAATGGCATCAGTCTGTGTCGGGAATCAATCTTTAGGTAAATTCACTGTGGTAAAGTTTGACACGATATGAAGTAGACTTTAGTAAGAATAGAATTTAGTACGAATACTGTCGATTTGTAAGTACTTTGTACACATTTTATAACTGTTAGTAACATGAGGATGAAATAGCTAAAAACAAAATGTTTAATTCACGATTTCATTTTAGCTTTTGTTCTAAAGTCCATGATTTTAGGGAAATCAGTAATTAAACATCGGAAACAACCGGAGAACAGACGCACAACCAACATAACGCCTCTCGCAACCTACGGGGTAGTGGCTTTATGGTGGAAACTCGAAAAGTTCACTTACCAAGTACCAAGACGATGAACTGACAGCTTCCAACGTTTCCACTCAGATCCTGCGAAGTTATATTGACTGTAGTGTTGTCTACAGGAAACAGAGTTCCTGATTCGGGAATAGACTGAGGCTCTGAGTAAAAGCCCGAGTTATCTACCACCACTGGGTCTGACCACGTCACGTTCAGAAAAGCAGAGTTTGGCATTTGTTGCATCGTAATGTCATCGGGACAGGTGATGTTAGGAGATTCACGGTCTACGAGAAAAGATAATTAGTTCAGTAAGTTTATACAGTAGGTAATTGGCGTTAATCATGTAGACCACACATGGATTTATTTCAAATAAAGTTTTGTTTTTATGTTCTATCACCTTAACCACTGTTTTCCAAACCCTCTGATACTCCTATTAGTAATGAATAGTATCAAACATTGATTGTATATGTGCATATCCTTTTCTATTCCTGTCAGATAATGATTTCGACTTAAAAACTCAGACTTTAAGCCACTATCACGCTGCAGTCACCACTCTATCCACTCACCTAACACGTTGATTTCAAACTGGCAAGTGACAGCATTGCCAGCCCAGTCTGTCGCAGTGTAGCTGATGTTGTATTCTCCAATGTCGAATCGAAAGCCATTCCCGCGGGGTCCGTTGAACACAAGAGACACGTAGCCAGATGAATCTGATGCACTTGGTTCAATCCAGGAAACAATCGCGTAAGGCAATCCAGGGAGTGCGGACACCGACTGCGAATCTGGACATCCAGTGATGTTTGGAAGTGTCACATCTGTGAAGAGATGTTATTGTCACGTCAACTACATGTCAAACCAAGTGATATCGTTACAATCCGCTGCTCATGGATCTGACATTGAGGATTTGTTTTTACAATCCCTCAACGACAACTTTAGGAATCATATAATCATTTCTTCAGGTTCGGCAACACGAGTTCGAGCCTTTCATTTATTTGTTTTTTTCAAAGTCACATTTTAGAATTCATTAAGTATTCAACGATTCTCAAAGCAAGGACAAAAGTTATTATTGTAGATGACTGCCATAAATTTTCTGATGGAATAAAGTGGATAAAGTATCAAGGCAAGACGCCGTAAAAAAAATGATCACATTGCTGTTACATGTCTCTATTTCTTCAAGATAGAATTTGAATCTATTCACAGTAAATTATGCGTTCAACATCAAGTAGCAACATTATGCGTTCAACATCAAGTAGCAACATTGCAATACTTAAATATTCCTATCACAGAGGACTGCTGTTTGCCAAATGTAGGCCTACAAAGAAGTTTCCATATTAAAGTTAAATCGAAACAAGATGATATGAGGTCTAGCCTTGTGACATCAATATAACGAATATTGTTCGTCAAACTCACTTGTCATAAACGCCATAATTTTGAAAAGTTTCTAAGAGTTATCGATCTACAATCTTTTCCACAAGAACTATGATGTAAATTTCAAAGGCGGAAAGGCAATAACAAACAGAGAGCAGTACATGGAAGACTCAAGAAAATGCCAGCATACTCGTTCAATCATGTCGATATTGTATCATCAATCTTTCAAAAGTCTCTACCAAATCTTTGAGAGAGTAGTAACTCTGAAATACTCACCCTCACAATCTCTGCCTGGGTAGGCAATATTCAGGTCATCAAAACCTTCATTGCACTCACAAGTAAAATTGCCGTAGGTGTTTATGCAGGTAGCGTTGGCATGGCAATCAGCCAGCGAAATGCATTCATTGATATCTGCAAACAAGAACGATGGGTTAAAGAGGTAGATTTCTAAGATTTTTTTTTTTGTGTGTGTATGATTATCCGTCATAGATGTTCATAGAGGTGATTATCTCTCTTTCTTTTATTCATCATTTGCAATTTGAAATAAATAGAGAGAATTGACACGTACATTAATTGTGGCGAATGCACGGCATGAACAGCAAATACAACATTGCATGAAGAAAATGGGACTGTGCAAAAGGCAAATGGCTTGTCGTTTGTGGTGGTTAATGGGCGTAAAGAAAAACTTTTACAATTATTAGAATGAACAATCATTCCAATGTAACACGTATAATGAGGAGATTTCACGAAAATCAGTAATTTCAAATCACATACAACAGATGATTAACAGTAAAGAATAGCCAGAAAACCCAAAACTTTGATGCCACTGCCAACCTCCGGGGAAGTGGCTTATAGTTAGGAATAACTCCTGGTAACTCGGAAAGGCCCTTCACATCTTACCAAGTACGAAAATAATGAACTGGCAGCTTCCAACGTTTCCACTCGGATCCTGCGAAGTTACATTGACCGTAGTGTTGTCGACAGGAAACAGAGTTCCTGATTCGGGAGTAGACTGAGGCTCTGAGTAAAAGCCTGAGTTATCCACCACCACCGGGTCTGACCACGTCACGTTCAGAAAAGCAGAGTTCGGCATTTGTTGCACCGTAATGTCATCAGGACAGGTGATATTAGGAGACTCACGGTCTACAACAAGAGATGATTATTTCAGCATGATTTATGAAATAAAGCAGACTACACATCGATTTACTTCGAAGAGTTGAAGTTTTTATGTTCTTATATGTAATCATCTAGACCGCCGCGTTTTCCATGCCAATGACCCTCCTCTTAGGGTTGAATTAAACATGGATTCTCTTTTTGATGTGGACATCACATAAAGTTCTGAGCAGGCATGGCTTCCACCTAAATTGTTCATGGGACTATTACGTCGCCGTCACCACTCTATCCACTCACCTATCACGTTGATTTCAAACTGGCAAGTAACAGCATTGCCAGCCCAGTCTGTCGCAGTGTAGCTGACGTTGTATTCTCCAATGTCGAATCGAAAGCCATTCCCGCGGGGTCCGTTGAACACAAGAGACACGTAGCCAGATGAATCTGATGCGTTCGGTTCAATCCAGGAAACAATCGCGTAAGGCAATCCAGGGAGTGTGGACACCGACTGAGAATCTGGACATCCAGTGATGTTTGGAAGTGTCACATCTGTGAAGAGATGTTGTCATGTCAGTCTTCAAGTAAAACCCCAGTTGTGTTAAAAATCTTGCTGCTCATGGATTTGACATCGAGAATTTGTTTTTCCAAGCCCTAACAGCAGCTGCAATTATATGGTTACAAATCCCGCTGCTCATGGATCTGACGTCGAGGATTGTATTTACGAACCCTAACCGCAGTTGTATTGAGTATTAAGATTTGGTGACTCTGTAAGTCAAAGTCGCGTCTATGAATTCATTGACCACTAAATGTTTCTCAAAGCAAAGGCAAATGATTCATCATCGTACATGACTCATGTAATTGTCTAATGGAATAAAGTGGATAATGTATCAAGACATATAGTGTACAAAATTATGATATCACTGTTACGTATATGGTTTTCATTATGTTCATACCGAATTATACGTTTCAACAGAGATACGAATCAGAGAGGACCCTTATTTGCCAAATCTGAGGTTACATGTTAAGACAAAGATTTTTTTCCACATGAAAAAAACAAACAACAAATCAAAATGTGAGGAGATCTAGAGTTGCGAAACCAATATAAGGGTCTTGTGCATCTTGTGTATCAACAAAAAAGGTCTTGTGCATTAAAGTCACTTGTCTTTGACGCCATAACTCCAAACCCTTTCGGAGAATAAGCCCTAACAGCAGCTGCAGGACGCATTTACACAGTCGTCAAGATTTCATTACATGAGGTCGAGGGTTTTATTTCATATTTTTAAGTCATAATTAAAAGTTCATTGAAAGCTCAACTATTCTCAAAGCAACGACAAATGGATCATCATCGTAGAAGACTGAATAGGCCCTATACAATGATCTGATGGAATAAAATGGATAAAGAATTAAGGCATGACGTACAAAATGATGAGATCACTTTTACGTGTCTCTTTTTCTTGAAGAAATGGCTTTCATTATATTCACAGTAAATTATGCTCTCAACATCAAGTATCAATAATTTAATGGCTAAAGATATCGATCAGAGAAGACCGTTATATGCCAAAGTATTGTCATATCCTAGTATACGTGGGAAGAAGCCGCGAACCGTGATCAAAAAGATGCAAGATGGAATGAAACGTTACCATTCATTTAATTATGTCAGTATGTTACCAGTAATGGATTAAACGGTTTACCAGTGAGCTCCGAGGCAAGTGACAAATTTGAAATTCTCACCTTCACAACTTCTACCCGGGTAGGTAATATTCTGGTCATCAAAACCTTCATTGCACTCACAAGTAAAATTGCCGTAGGTGTTTGTGCAGGTAGCGTTGGCGTGGCAATCAGAGAATGAAATACATTCGTCAATGTCTGTTAACCAGAACAGATGGGAAAAGAATTATATTTCTATGTCTTCTGTATGTGTGGGGTGTGAGTGTGAGTGTGTGTGTGTGTGTGTGTGTGTGTGTGTGTGTGTGTGTGTGATTATCCGTAATGGGTTTGGATAGATAAGAATTATTTTCTTTTTCTTTCATAATATTTTTTTCACTTAAAAATAGAGGTTTGACAAGTACATTGAAGTAAAGTGAAAAGAAATACAAGCAGGCCTCCATGAAAGATATGTGACAGCGAACAAAGAAGAAGGTATGTCCTTTGCGTAAGAAGCGTAAAGGCAAACTGGTATTGACATTATGTACTGCTATCCACAAAAATATTATCCTCATTAAATAGCACAAGCGCACATATTCTGATATTTCGAGAGAGGATATTACCCTGTTCCCTTTAAACCCTTGACCTCTCTGAATTTGGCGCAGGTAGAAAAGAAAAAAAAAATCTTTCTCCAGAAAAATGAACCGGACTCATTAAAGTCATTCGACACTACGGAAGTTCTCAGTCCGCTGCGCCATTGACCTCTTAAGTAGCTCAGAAATTTACTCATAATGGTAAATTTTAAGACATTACAAGCGAGCTCTGCTTTGGTAACAATATGACAAGAGGTTAATATTTCGTACACACTTTCATGACTAACGGAATAATGATACGGTCGTCTTTATCTAGGATTGAATCTTCAGTGTTGCCACTGCTCTACCAAAGGGCCCCGGTACCTCCTTTA
Organism: Diadema antillarum; assembly: GCF_040938485.1. Classification (NCBI taxonomy): domain Eukaryota; kingdom Metazoa; phylum Echinodermata; class Echinoidea; order Diadematoida; family Diadematidae; genus Diadema; species Diadema antillarum. The sequence continues at coordinate 143,861 of NW_027272218.1, forward strand.
CCTGAAGGTTGAAAAGTGTGAGACATCAGAGACAGCAGAAACAGAATGGGCGGACAACCCGAAAATACATTGCTTCTGGCAAGCTTTGGAGGTATAAGAGAGGGTTAGCAATCAATCTATGGAAATTTGAGGGGTCCCTGCACGTCTTACCAAGTACCGTGATGATGAACTGACAGCTTCCAACGTTTCCACTAGGATCCTGCGAAGTTACATTCACGGTAGTGTTGCCAATACCAAACAGCGATCCTGACGCAGGAATAGACTGAGGCTCTGAGTATAAGCCCGAGTTATCTACCACCACCGGGTCTGACCACGTCACGTTCAGAAAAGCAGAGTACGGCATTTGTTGCATCGCAATGTCATCGGGACAGGTGATGTTAGGAGAGTCACTGTCTACAACAAGAGATGATTAATTCAGCATGATTTATACAGTATATGGGCGTAAAGCATACCATGCATCGATTTACTTCTTAACGTAGTCATTTTTATGTTCACCCACCGTTTTCCACGGACCCTAATTCTCCTATAAGGAATGAATTCAACATTGAATCTGTTTTATGTGCATATCCTCTTCATTCCTGTGAGAGGATGATTTCGACTTAGGAACTCCGGCTTTAAGCCACTATCACACCGCTGTCACCACTCTCTCAACTCACCTATCACGCTGATTACAAACTGACAAGTAACAGCATTGCCAGCCCAGTCTGTCGCAGTGTAGCTGACGTTGTATTCTCCAATGTCGAATCGAAAGCCATTCCCGCGGGGTCCATTGAACACAAGAGACACGTAGCCAGATGAATCTGATGCACTTGGCTCAGTCCAGGAAACAATCGCGTAAGGCAATCCAGGGAGTGTGGAGACCGACTGAGAATCTGGACATCCAGTGATGTTTGGAAGTGTCACATCTGTTAAGAGATGTTATTGTCACGTCAGTCTACATGTCAAACCCAAATTATATGGTTACAAATCCCGCTGCTCATGGATCTGACGTCGAGGATTGTATTTACGAACCCTAACCGCAGTTGTATTAAGTATTAAGATTTGGTGACTCTGTAAGTCAAAGTCGCGTCTATAAATTCATTGACCACTAAATGTTTCTCAAAGCAAAGGCAAATGATTCATCATCGTACATGACTCATGTAATTGTCTAATGGAATAAAGTGGATAATGTATCAAGACATATAGTGTACAAAATTATGATATCACTGTTACGTATATGGTTTTCATTATGTTCATACCGAATTATACGTTTCAACAGAGATACGAATCAGAGAGGACCCTTATTTGCCAAATCTGAGGTTACATGTTAAGACAAAGATTTTTTTCCACATGAAAAAAACAAACAACAAATCAAAATGTGAGGAGATCTAGAGTTGCGAAACCAATATAAGGGTCTTGTGCATCTTGTGTATCAACAAAAAAGGTCTTGTGCATTAAAGTCACTTGTCTTTGACGCCATAACTCCAAACCCTTTCGGAGAATAAGGGATATACAAGCTTTTCCACAAGAATTGCGATGTAGATTCGGTAATGCATTAACAAACAGAGAACAGTAGATGGAAGACTCAAGGAAATGTCAGCGTATTCATTTCATTATCTCTATTTTATCAACAATCGATTAAAAGTTCCAACCGTAAGATTTGAGAGGAAAAGCAACTTGAAATACTCACCTTCACAGCTTCTACCTGGGTAGGCAATATTCTGGTCATCAAAACCTTCATTGCACTCACAAGTAAAATTGCCGTAGGTGTTAATGCAGGTAGCGTTGGCATGGCAATCAGCGAGCGAAATGCATTCGTTAATATCTGTTAAACAGAACAGATGGGAAAACAGGAATAGTGTATTTCTATGATTTCTTTGTTTTGTGGATCTTTCTCTAGAGGTGAATTATTTCTTTTTCTTTTCATTCATCATTTTTCGTTACGAATAAAGACATGAAAGAGAGGGATTTCATTTGACAAGTAAATTGTGGGAAGCGACAATATAAGAAGCAAAAATAAACAGTTGCATGACAAAACAAAATAGAATGTGAACAAAGCAGATGGCCTGTCGATTTTCGTTAAAAGGGGTGCAAAGGCAAGGTGGTATTGATATAATGAACGGACGTTCAGAAGATCGTTATTCTTCTTGCCACAAGCAAACGTTGTTGATATTTTGAAGCCACGGAATTACCCAGTTTCTTACAAACTGCAGAAATTTTCCTAAATTTGGCATCGTTTAAAAAGAGGCTCTTAATGCAGAAGAATAAATATTGGACCTATTGAAATTAATCGACACTCCGAATGGCGTCAGTCTGTGTAGGGAATCAAACTTTAGGTAAAATTACTGTGGTAAAGTTTGACACGATATGAAGTAGACTTTAGTAAGAATAGAATTTAGTACGAATACTGTCGATTTGTAAGTGTTTTGTACACATTTTATAACTGTTCGTAACATGACGATGAAAAAAGTTTTAGCTTTTGTCCTAAAGTCCATGATTTTACGGAATTCAGTAATTTCACATCAGAAACAACGGGGGCATGCATGTAACACTTCAGAACAGACGCACAAACAACATAATACCTCTCGCAACCTTCGTAGTAGTGGCTTTAATAGTCGAAACTCGAAAAGTCCTCTTACCAAGTACCAAGACGATGAACTGGCAGCTTCCAACGTTTCCACTCAGATCCTGCGATGTTACATTGACCGTAGTGTTGTCGACAGGAAACAGAGTTCCTGATTCGGGAATAGACTGAGGCTCTGAGTAAAAGCCCGAATTATCCACCACCACCGGAGCTGACCACGTCACGTTCAGAAAAGCAGTGTTCGGCATTTGTTGCATCATGATATCATCGGGACAGGTGATGTTAGGAGATTCACGGTCTACGACAGTAAGAGATGTTAAATTCAGCATGATTTATACAGTAGGTCATGGACGTTAAGTAGAACATTCATCGATGAACTTTGGTCCTCGTCTTAGGGTGTAATCAAATATGAATACACTTTTATGTGGACAACTTGGAAAGTCCGGTGCTGGCATGACTTCCACCTAGATTGTTCAAGGGACTTTTAACCCGCCGCGCCGTCACCACTCTATCCACTCACCTAACAGGTTGATTTCAAACTGGCAAGTAACAGCATTGCCAGCCCAGTCTGTCGCAGTGTAGCTGACGTTATATTCTCCAATGTCGAATCGAAAGCCATTCCCGCGGGGTCCATTGAACACAAGAGATACGTAGCCAGATGAATCCGATGCACTTGGTTCAATCCAGGAAACAATCGCGTAAGGCAATCCAGGGAGTGTGGAGACCGACTGAGAATCTGGACATCCAGTGATGTTTGGAAGTGTCACATCTGCGAAGATAGATGAGATCTTATTGTCACGCCAGTATACTAGTCAAACCCAAATCATATTGTTACAAATCAAATCGCTGGTGGATTTGACATTGAGGGTTTGTTTTTACAAACCCTAACAGCAGCTGTAGGAAGCATTTACACCTACGTTAAGATTTAATGACATGCGTTTGAGGGTTTCATTTCATTTTTTTTTTCAAAGTCACATTCAAAATTCACTGAACACTCAGCGATTCTCAAAGAAAATGCAAATGGATCATTATCGTTCAAGACTGATATAAATCATCTGATTGAATAAAGTTGATGAAGTATCAAGGTATGACTTACAAAATGATGAGATCTCTGTTACGTGTGTCTATTTCTTCAAGGTATAATTTTGATCATATTCACAGAAAGTTGTGCTTTCCACAAAGCTACCGATCAGAGAGGACCATTATTTGTCAAATTTAGGTCTACGGGTTGAGACAAAAGATGTTTTAATATGGTAAAACGAAATCAGGGTTGAAGTGGTCGAGAGTTGTGAAACCGATATAAAGGTCTTGTGCATCAAAGTTTCTTGTCTGATTCGAACCTTTTCTGAGAATAAGCGATATACATGCTTTCCAACAAGCGACAAGAAATGCGATGTAGATTCGGTAACGCAATAGCAGACGGAGAACAGTAGATTCAAGAGGCAAGGCAATGTCTGCATACTCATTCAATTATTTTTCTTTATTTTATCAACAATCGATTAAAAGTTCCTACCATAATATTTGAGAAGAAAAGCAACTTGAAATACTCACCTTCACAACTTCTACCTGGGTAGGCAATATTCTGGTCATCAAAACCTTCATTGCACTCACAAGTAAAATTGCCGTAGGTGTTAATGCAGGTAGCATTGGCATGGCAATCAGCCAGCGAAATGCATTCGTTAATATCTGTTAAACAGAACAGATGGGAAAACAAGAATAGTGTATTTATATGATTTCTTTGTTTTGTGGATCTTTCTCTAGAGATGAATTATTTCTTTTTTCTTTTTATTCATCACTTTTCGTTACGAATAAAGAAAGGGATTTCATTTGACAAGTAAATTGCTGGAAAGTGACAGTATAAACAGCAAATATAAGAGTTGCATGACAAAAAAAAAATAGAATGTGAACATAGCTGATGGCCTGTCGATTTTGGTTGAAATGGATGTAATGGCAAGGTGGTATTGATATAATGAACGGATGTTCAGAAGATCGATATTTTTCTTGCCACTAGCAAATGTTATTGATATTTTGAAGCCACGGAATTACCCACTTTCTTACAAACTGCAGAAATTTCCCTAACTTTGGCATCGGTTAAAAAGAGGCTCTTTATGCAGAAGAACAAATATACGACCTATAAAAATCAATTGACACTCCGAATGGCATCAGTCTGTGTCGGGAATCAATCTTTAGGTAAATTCACTGTGGTAAAGTTTGACACGATATGAAGTAGACTTTAGTAAGAATAGAATTTAGTACGAATACTGTCGATTTGTAAGTACTTTGTACACATTTTATAACTGTTAGTAACATGAGGATGAAAAAGCTAAAAACAAAATGTTTAATTCACGATTTCATTTTAGCTTTTCTTCTAAAGTCCATGATTTTAGGGAAATCAGTAATTAAACATCGGAAACAACCGGAGAACAGACGCACAACCAACATAACGCCTCTCGCAACCTACGGGGTAGTGGCTTTATGGTGGAAACTCGAAAAGTTCACTTACCAAGTACCAAGACGATGAACTGACAGCTTCCAACGTTTCCACTCAGATCCTGCGAAGTTATATTGACCGTAGTGTTGTCTACAGGAAACAGAGTTCCTGATTCGGGAATAGACTGAGGCTCTGAGTAAAAGCCCGAGTTATCTACCACCACTGGGTCTGACCACGTCACGTTCAGAAAAGCAGAGTTTGGCATTTGTTGCATCGTAATGTCATCGGGACAGGTGATGTTAGGAGATTCACGGTCTTCGAGAAAAGATTATTAGTTCAGTAAGTTTATACAGTAGGCAATTGGCGTTAATCATGTAGACAACACATGGATTTATTTCAAATAGTAAAAGTTTTGTTTTTATGTTCTATCACCTTAACCACTGTTTTCCAAACCCTCTGATACTCCTATTATTAATGAATAGAATTAAACATTGATTGTATATCTGCATATCCTTTTCTATTCCTGTCAGAGGATGATTTCGACTTAAAAACTCAGACTTTAAGCCACTATCACGCCGCGGTCACCACTCCATCCACTCACCTAACACGTTGATTTCAAACTGGCAAGTGACAGCATTGCCAGCCCAGTCTGTCGCAGTGTAGCTGACGTTGTATTCTCCAATGTCGAATCGAAAGCCATTCCCGCGGGGTCCGTTGAACACAAGAGACACGTAGCCAGATGAATCTGATGCACTTGGCTCAGTCCAGGAAACAATCGCGTAAGGCAATCCAGGGAGTGTGGAGACCGACTGAGAATCTGGACATCCAGTGATGTTTGGAAGTGTCACATCTGTTAAGAGATGTTATTGTCACGTCAGTCTACATGTCAAACCCAAATTATATGGTTACAAATCCCGCTGCTCATGAATCTGACGTCGAGGATTGTATTTACGAACCCTAACCGCAGTTGTATTAAGTATTAAGATTTGGTGACTCTGTAAGTCAAAGTCGCGTCTATAAATTCATTGACCACTAAATGTTTCTCAAAGCAAAGGCAAATGATTCATCATCGTACATGACTCATGTAATTGTCTAATGGAATAAAGTGGATAATGTATCAAGACATAGTGTACAAAATTATGATATCACTGTTACGTATATGGTTTTCATTATGTTCATAGCGAATTATACGTTTCAACAGAGATACGAATCAGAGAGGACCCTTATTTGCCAAATCTGAGGTTACATGTTAAGACAAAGATTTTTTCCACATGAAAAAAAAACAACAAATCAAAATGTGAGGAGATCTAGAGTTGCGAAACCAATATAAGGGTCTTGTGCATCTTGTGTATCAACAAAAAAGGTCTTGTGCATTAAAGTCACTTGTCTTTGACGCCATGACTCCAAACCCTTTCGGAGAATAAGGGATATACAAGCTTTTCCACAAGAATTGCGATGTAGATTCGGTAATGCATTAACAAACGGAGAACAGTAGATGGAAGACGCAAGGAAATGTCAGCGTATTCATTTCATTATGTCTCTATTTTATCAACAATCGATTAAAAGTTCCAACCGTAAGATTTGAGAGGAAAAGCAACTTGAAATACTCACCTTCACAGCTTCTACCTGGGTAGGCAATATTCTGGTCATCAAAACCTTCATTGCACTCACAAGTAAAATTGCCGTAGGTGTTAATGCAGGTAGCGTTGGCATGGCAATCAGCGAGCGAAATGCATTCGTTAATATCTGTTAAACAGAACAGATGGGAAAACAGGAATAGTGTATTTCTATGATTTCTTTGTTTTGTGGATCTTTCTCTAGAGGTGAATTATTTCTTTTTCTTTTCATTCATCATTTTTCGTTACGAATAAAGACATGAAAGAGAGGGATTTCATTTGACAAGTAAATTGTGGGAAGCGACAATATAAGAAGCAAAAATAAACAGTTGCATAACAAAAAAAAAAATAGAATGTGAACAAAGCAGATGGCCTGTCGATTTTCGTTAAAAGGGGTGCAAAGGCAAGGTGGTATTGATATAATGAACGGACGTTCAGAAGATCGTTATTCTTCTTGCCACAAGCAAACGTTGTTGATATTTTGAAGCCACGGAATTACCCAGTTTCTTACAAACTGCAGAAATTTTCCTAAATTTGGCATCGTTTAAAAAGAGGCTCTTAATGCAGAAGAATAAATATTGGACCTATTGAAATTAATCGACACTCCGAATGGCGTCAGTCTGTGTAGGGAATCAAACTTTAGGTAAAATTACTGTGGTAAAGTTTGACACGATATGAAGTAGACTTTAGTAAGAATAGAATTTAGTACGAATACTGTCGATTTGTAAGTGTTTTGTACACATTTTATAACTGTTCGTAACATGACGATGAAAAAAGTTTTAGCTTTTGTCCTAAAGTCCATGATTTTACGGAATTCAGTAATTTCACATCAGAAACAACGGGGGCATGCATGTAACATTACAGAACAGACGCACAAACAACATAATACCTCTCGCAACCTTCGTAGTAGTGGCTTTAATAGTCGAAACTCGAAAAGTCCTCTTACCAAGTACCAAGACGATGAACTGGCAGCTTCCAACGTTTCCACTCAGATCCTGCGATGTTACATTGACCGTAGTGTTGTCGACAGGAAACAGAGTTCCTGATTCGGGAATAGACTGAGGCTCTGAGTAAAAGCCCGAATTATCCACCACCACCGGAGCTGACCACGTCACGTTCAGAAAAGCAGTGTTCGGCATTTGTTGCATCATGATATCATCGGGACAGGTGATGTTAGGAGATTCACGGTCTACGACAGTAAGAGATGTTAAATTCAGCACGATTTATACAGTAGGTCATGGACGTTAAGTAGAACATTCATCGATTAACTTTGGTCCTCGTCTTAGGGTGTAATCAAATATGAATACACTTTTATGTGGACATCTTGGAAAGTCCGGTGCTGGCATGACTTCCACCTAGATTGTTCAAGGGACTTTTAACCCGCCGCGCCGTCACCACTCTATCCACTCACCTAACACGTTGATTTCAAACCGGCAAGTAACAGCATTGCCAGCCCAGTCTGTCGCAGTGTAGCTGACGTTATATTCTCCAATGTCGAATCGAAAGCCATTCCCGCGGGGTCCGTTGAACACAAGAGATACGTAGCCAGATGAATCTGATGCACTTGGTTCAATCCAGGAAACAATCGCGTAAGGCAATCCAGGGTGTGTGGAGACCGACTGAGAATCTGGACATCCAGTGATGTTTGGAAGTGTCACATCTGCGAAGATAGATGAGATCTTATTGTCACGCCAGTATACTAGTCAAACCCAAATCATATTGTTACAAATCAAATCGCTGGTGGATTTGACATTGAGGGTTTGTTTTTACAAACCCTAACAGCAGCTGTAGGAAGCATTTACACCTACGTTAAGATTTAATGACATGCGTTTGAGGGTTTCATTTCATTTTTTTTTCAAAGTCACATTCAAAATTCACTGAACACTCAGCGATTCTCAAAGACAATGCAAATGGATCATTATCGTTCAAGACTGATATAAATCATCTAATTGAATAAAGTTGATGAAGTATCAAGGCATGACTTACAAAATGATGAGATCTCTGTTACGTGTGTCTATTTCTTCAAGGTATAATTTTGATTATATTCACAGAAAGTTGTGCTTTCCACAAAGCTACCGATCAGAGAGGACCATTATTTGTCAAATCTAGGTCTACGGGTTGAGACAAAAGATGTTTTAATATGGTAAAACGAAATCAGGGTTGAAGTGGTCGAGAGTTGTGAAACCGATATAAAGGTCTTGTGCATCAAAGTTTCTTGTCTGATTCGAACCTTTTCTGAGAATAAGCGATATACATGCTTTCCAACAAGCGACAAGAAATGCGATGTAGATTCGGTAACGCAATAGCAGACGGAGAACAGTAGATTCAAGAGGCAAGGCAATGTCTGCATACTCATTCAATTATTTTTCTTTATTTTATCAACAATCGATTAAAGGTTCCTACCATAATATTTGAGAAGAAAAGCAACTTGAAATACTCACCTTCACATCTTCTACCTGGGTAGGCAATATTCTGGTCATCAAAACCTTCATTGCACTCACAAGTAAAATTGCCGTAGGTGTTAATGCAGGTAGCATTGGCATGGCAATCAGCCAGCGAAATGCATTCGTTAATATCTGTTAAACAGAACAGATGGGAAAACAAGAATAGTGTATTTATATGATTTCTTTGTTTTGTGGATCTTTCTCTAGAGATGAATTATTTCTTTTTTCTTTTTATTCATCACTTTTCGTTACGAAGAAAGGGATTTCATTTGACAAGTAAATTGCTGGAAAGTGACAGTATAAACAGCAAATATAAGAGTTGCATGACAAAAAAAAAATAGAATGTGAACATAGCGGATGGCCTGTCAATTTTGGTTGAAATGGATGTAATGGCAAGGTGGTATTGATATAATGAACGGATGTTCAGAAGATCGATATTTTTCTTGCCACTAGCAAATGTTATTGATATTTTGAAGCCACGGAATTACCCACTTTCTTACAAACTGCAGAAATTTCCCTAACTTTGGCATCGGTTAAAAAGAGGCTCTTTATGCAGAAGAACAAATATACGACCTATAAAAATCAATTGACACTCCGAATGGCATCAGTCTGTGTCGGGAATCAATCTTTAGGTAAATTCACTATGGTAAAGTTAGACACGATATGAAGTAGACTTTAGTAAGACTAGAATTTGGTACGAATACTGTCGATTTGTAAGTACTTTGTACACATTTTATAACTGTTAGTAACATGAGGATGAAAAAGCTAAAAACAAAATGTTTAATTCACGATTTCATTTTAGCTTTTCTTCTAAAGTCCATGATTTTAGGGAAATCAGTAATTAACCATCGGAAACAACCGGAGAACAGACGCACAACCAACATAACGCCTCTCGCAACCTACGGGGTAGTGGCTTTATGGTGGAAACTCGAAAAGTTCACTTACCAAGTACCAAGACGATGAACTGACAGCTTCCAACGTTTCCACTCAGATCCTGCGAAGTTATATTGACCGTAGTGTTGTCTACAGGAAACAGAGTTCCTGATTCGGGAATAGACTGAGGCTCTGAGTAAAAGCCCGAGTTATCTACCACCACTGGGTCTGACCACGTCACGTTCAGAAAAGCAGAGTTTGGCATTTGTTGCATCGTAATGTCATCGGGACAGGTGATGTTAGGAGATTCACGGTCTTCGAGAAAAGATTATTAGTTCAGTAAGTTTATACAGTAGGCAATTGGCGTTAATCATGTAGACAACACATGGATTTATTTCAAATAGTAAAAGTTTTGTTTTTATGTTCTATCACCTTAACCACTGTTTTCCAAACCCTCTGATACTCCTATTATTAATGAATAGAATTAAACATTGATTGTATATCTGCATATCCTTTTCTATTCCTGTCAGAGGATGATTTCGACTTAAAAACTCAGACTTTAAGCCACTATCACGCCGCGGTCACCACTCCATCCACTCACCTAACACGTTGATTTCAAACTGGCAAGTGACAACATTGCCAGCCCAGTCTGTCGCAGTGTAGCTGACGTTGTATTCTCCAATGTCGAATCGAAAGCCATTCCCGCGGGGTCCGTTGAACACAAGAGACACGTAGCCAGATGAATCTACGTCAGTCTACATGTCAAACCCAAATTATATGGTTACAAATCCCGCTGCTCATGAATCTGACGTCGAGGATTGTATTTACGAACCCTAACCGCAGTTGTATTAAGTATTAAGATTTGGTGACTCTGTAAGTCAAAGTCGCGTCTATAAATTCATTGACCACTAAATGTTTCTCAAAGCAAAGGCAAATGATTCATCATCGTACATGACTCATGTAATTGTCTAATGGAATAAAGTGGATAATGTATCAAGACATAGTGTACAAAATTATGATATCACTGTTACGTATATGGTTTTCATTATGTTCATACCGAATTATACGTTTCAGAGATACGAATCAGAGAGGACCCTTATTTGCCAAATCTGAGGTTACATGTTAAGACAAAGATTTTTTCCACATGAAAAAAAAACAACAAATCAAAATGTGAGGAGATCTAGAGTTGCGAAACCAATATAAGGGTCTTGTGCATCTTGTGTATCAACAAAAAAGGTCTTGTGCATTAAAGTCACTTGTCTTTGACGCCATGACTCCAAACCCTTTCGGAGAATAAGGGATATACAAGCTTTTCCACAAGAATTGCGATGTAGATTCGGTAATGCATTAACAAACGGAGAACAGTAGATGGAAGACGCAAGGAAATGTCAGCGTATTCATTTCATTATGTCTCTATTTTATCAACAATCGATTAAAAGTTCCAACCGTAAGATTTGAGAGGAAAAGCAACTTGAAATACTCACCTTCACAACTTCTACCTGGGTAGGCAATATTCTGGTCATCAAAACCTTCATTGCACTCACAAGTAAAATTGCCGTAGGTGTTAATGCAGGTAGCGTTGGCATGGCAATCAGCGAGCGAAATGCATTCGTTAATATCTGTTAAACAGAACAGATGGGAAAACAGGAATAGTGTATTTCTATGATTTCTTTGTTTTGTGGATCTTTCTCTAGAGGTGAATTATTTCTTTTTCTTTTCATTCATCATTTTTCGTTACGAATAAAGACATGAAAGAGAGGGATTTCATTTGACAAGTAAATTGTGGGAAGCGACAATATAAGAAGCAAAAATAAACAGTTGCATGACAAAAAAAAATAGAATGTGAACAAAGCAGATGGCCTGTCGATTTTCGTTAAAAGGGGTGCAAAGGCAAGGTGGTATTGATATAATGAACGGACCTTCAGAAGATCGTTATTCTTCTTGCCACAAGCAAACGTTGTTGATATTTTGAAGCCACGGAATTACCCAGTTTCTTACAAACTGCAGAAATTTTCCTAAATTTGGCATCGTTTAAAAAGAGGCTCTTAATGCAGAAGAATAAATATTGGACCTATTGAAATTAATCGACACTCCGAATGGCGTCAGTCTGTGTAGGGAATCAAACTTTAGGTAAAATTACTGTGGTAAAGTTTGACACGATATAAAGTAGACTTTAGTAAGAATAGAATTTAGTACGAATACTGTCGATTTGTAAGTGTTTTGTACACATTTTATAACTGTTCGTTTTAGCTTTTGTCCTAAAGTCCATGATTTTACGGAATTCAGTAATTTCACATCAGAAACAACGGGGGCATGCATGTAACACTACAGAACAGAGGCACAAACAACATTATACCTCTCGCAACCTTCGTAGTAGTGGCTTTAATAGTCGAAACTCGAAAAGTCCTCTTACCAAGTACCAAGACGATGAACTGGCAGCTTCCAACGTTTCCACTCAGATCCTGCGATGTTACATTGACCGTAGTGTTGTCGACAGGAAACAGAGTTCCTGATTCGGGAATAGACTGAGGCTCTGAGTAAAAGCCCGAATTATCCACCACCACCGGAGCTGACCACGTCACGTTCAGAAAAGCAGTGTTCGGCATTTGTTGCATCATGATATCATCGGGGCAGGTGATGTTAGGAGATTCACGGTCTACGACAGTAAGAGATGTTAAATTCAGCATGATTTATACAGTAGGTCATGGACGTTAAGTAGAACATTCATCGATGAACTTTGGTCCTCGGATGCACTCGGTTCAATCCAGGAAACAATCGCGTAAGGCAATCCAGGGAGTGTGGAGACCGACTGCGAATCTGGACATCCAGTGATGTTTGGAAGTGTCACATCTGCGAAGGTAGATGAGATCTTATTGTCACGCCAGTATACTAGTCAAACCCAAATCATATTGTTACAAATCGAATCGCTGGTGGATTTGACATTGAGGGTTTGTTTTTACAAACCCTAACAGCAGCTGTAGGAAGCATTTACACATTCGTTAAGATTTAATGACATGCGTTCGAGGGTTTCATTTCATTTTTTTTCAAAGTCACATTCAAAATTCACTGAACATTCAGCGATTCTCAAAGAAAATGCAATTGGATCATCATCGTACAAGACTGATATAAACCATCTAATTGAATGAAGTTGATGAAGTATCAAGGCATGACTTACAAAATGATGAGATCTCTATTACGTGCGTTTATTTCTTCAAGGTATGATTTTGATCATATTCACAGAAAATTATGCTTTTCACAAAGCTACCGATCAGCGAGGAACGTTATTTGGCAAATTTAGGTCTACGTGTTGTGACAAAAGATGTTTTAATATGGTCGTCCGAAATCAGGGTTGAAGTGGTCGAGAGTTGTGAAACCGATATAAAGGTCTTGTGCATGAAAGTTTCTTGTCTCTGATTCGAACCTTTTCTGAGAATAAGCGATATACATGCTTTCCAACAAGCGACAAGAAATGCGATGTAGATTCGGTAACGCAATAGCAGACGGAGAACAGTAGATTCAAGAGGCAACTTGAAATACTCACCTTCACAAATTCTACCTGGGTAGGCAATATTCTGGTCATCAAAACCTTCATTGCACTCACAAGTAAAATTGCCGTAGGTGTTAATGCAGGTAGCATTGGCATGGCAATCAGCGAGCGAAATGCATTCGTTAATATCTGTTAAACAGAACAGATGGGAAAACAAGAATAGTGTATTTCTATGATTAAGTTTTGTGGATCTTTCTCTAGAGATAAATTATTTCTTTTTTCTTTTTATTCATCACTTTTCGTTACGAATAAAGAAAGGGATTTCATTTGACAAGTAAATTGCTGGAAAGTGACAGTATAAACAGCAAATATAAGAGTTCAATGACAAAAAAAAAAAAATGTGAACAAAGCTGATGGCCTGTCGATTTTGGTTGAAATGGGTGTAATGGCAAGGTGGTATTGATATAATGAACGGATGTTCAGAAGATCGATATTTTTCTTGCCACTAGCAAATGTTACTGATATTTTGAAGCCACGGAATTACCCACTTTCTTACAAACTGCAGAAATTTCCCTAACTTTGGCATTGGTTAAAAAGAGGCTCTTTATGCAGAAGAACAAATATACGACCTATAAAAATCAATTGACACTCCGAATGGCATCAGTCTGTGCCGGGAATCAATCTTTAGGTAAATTCCGGAGAACAGACGCACAACCAACATAACGCCTCTCGCAACCTACGGGGTAGTGGCTTTATGGTGGAAACTCGAAAAGTTCACTTACCAAGTACCAAGACGATGAACTGACAGCTTCCAACGTTTCCACTCAGATCCTGCGAAGTTATATTGACCGTAGTGTTGTCTACAGGAAACAGAGTTCCTGATTCGGGAATAGACTGGGGCTCTGAGTAAAAGCCCGAGTTATCTACCACCACTGGGTCTGACCACGTCACGTTCAGAAAAGCAGAGTTTGGCATTTGTTGCATCGTAATGTCATCGGGACAGGTGATGTTAGGAGATTCACGGTCTTCGAGAAAAGATTATTAGTTCAGTAAGTTTATACAGTAGGCAATTGGCGTTAATCATGTAGACAACACATGGATTTATTTCAAATAGTAAAAGTTTTGTTTTTATGTTCTATCACCTTAACCACTGTTTTCCAAACCCTCTGATACTCCTATTATTAATGAATAGAATTAAACATTGATTGTATATCTGCATATCCTTTTCTATTCCTGTCAGAGGATGATTTCGACTTAAAAACTCAGACTTTAAGCCACTATCACGCCGCGGTCACCACTCCATCCACTCACCTAACACGTTGATTTCAAACTGGCAAGTGACAGCATTGCCAGCCCAGTCTGTCGCAGTGTAGCTGACGTTGTATTCTCCAATGTCGAATCGAAAGCCATTCCCGCGGGGTCCGTTGAACACAAGAGACACGTAGCCAGATGAATCTGATGCACTTGGCTCAGTCCAGGAAACAATCGCGTAAGGCAATCCAGGGAGTGTGGAGACCGACTGAGAATCTGGACATCCAGTGATGTTTGGAAGTGTCACATCTGTTAAGAGATGTTATTGTCACGTCAGTCTACATGTCAAACCCAAATTATATGGTTACAAATCCCGCTGCTCATGAATCTGACGTCGAGGATTGTATTTACGAACCCTAACCGCAGTTGTATTAAGTATTAAGATTTGGTGACTCTGTAAGTCAAAGTCGCGTCTATAAATTCATTGACCACTAAATGTTTCTCAAAGCAAAGGCAAATGATTCATCATCGTACATGACTCATGTAATTGTCTAATGGAATAAAGTTGATAATGTATCAAGACATAGTGTACAAAATTATGATATCACTGTTACGTATATGGTTTTCATTATGTTCATACCGAATTATACGTTTCAACAGAGATACGAATCAGAGAGGACCCTTATTTGCCAAATCTGAGGTTACATGTTAAGACAAAGATTTTTTCCACATGAAAAAAAAAACAACAAATCAAAATGTGAGGAGATCTAGAGTTGCGAAACCAATATAAGGGTCTTGTGCATCTTGTGTATCAACAAAAAAGGTCTTGTGCATTAAAGTCACTTGTCTTTGACGCCATGACTCCAAACCCTTTCGGAGAATAAGGGATATACAAGCTTTTCCACAAGAATTGCGATGTAGATTCGGTAATGCATTAACAAACGGAGAACAGTAGATGGAAGACGCAAGGAAATGTCAGCGTATTCATTTCATTATGTCTCTATTTTATCAACAATCGATTAAAAGTTCCAACCGTAAGATTTGAGAGGAAAAGCAACTTGAAATACTCACCTTCACAGCTTCTACCTGGGTAGGCAATATTCTGGTCATCAAAACCTTCATTGCACTCACAAGTAAAATTGCCGTAGGTGTTAATGCAGGTAGCGTTGGCATGGCAATCAGCGAGCGAAATGCATTCGTTAATATCTGTTAAACAGAACAGATGGGAAAACAGGAATAGTGTATTTCTATGATTTCTTTGTTTTGTGGATCTTTCTCTAGAGGTGAATTATTTCTTTTTCTTTTCATTCATCATTTTTCGTTACGAATAAAGACATGAAAGAGAGGGATTTCATTTGACAAGTAAATTGTGGGAAGCGACAATATAAGAAGCAAAAATAAACAGTTTCATGACAAAAAAAAAATAGAATGTGAACAAAGCAGATGGCCTGTCGATTTTCGTTAAAAGGGGTGCAAAGGCAAGGTGGTATTGATATAATGAACGGACGTTCAGAAGATCGTTATTCTTCTTGCCACAAGCAAACGTTGTTGATATTTTGAAGCCACACATTTTATAACTGTTCGTAACATGACGATGAAAAAAGTTTTAGCTTTTGTCCTAAAGTCCATGATTTTACGGAATTCAGTAATTTCACATCAGAAACAACGGGGGCATGCATGTAACACTACAGAACAGACGCACAAACAACATAATACCTCTCGCAACCTTCGTAGTAGTGGCTTTAATAGTCGAAACTCGAAAAGTCCTCTTACCAAGTACCAAGACGATGAACTGGCAGCTTCCAACGTTTCCACTCAGATCCTGCGATGTTACATTGACCGTAGTGTTGTCGACAGGAAACAGAGTTCCTGATTCGGGAATAGACTGAGGCTCTGAGTAAAAGCCCGAATTATCCACCACCACCGGAGCTGACCACGTCACGTTCAGAAAAGCAGTGTTCGGCATTTGTTGCATCATGATATCATCGGGACAGGTGATGTTAGGAGATTCACGGTCTACGACAGTAAGAGATGTTAAATTCAGCATGATTTATACAGTAGGTCATGGACGTTAAGTAGAACATTCATCGATTAACTTTGGTCCTCGTCTTAGGGTGTAATCAAGTATGAATACACTTTTATGTGGACATCTTGGAAAGTCCGGTGCTGGCATGACTTCCACCTAGATTGTTCAAGGGACTTTTAACCCGCCGCGCCGTCACCACTCTATCCACTCACCTAACACGTTGATTTCAAACTGGCAAGTAACAGCATTGCCAGCCCAGTCTGTCGCAGTGTAGCTGACGTTATATTCTCCAATGTCGAATCGAAAGCCATTCCCGCGGGGTCCATTGAACACAAGAGACACGTAGCCAGATGAATCTGATGCACTTGGTTCAATCCAGGAAACAATCGCGTAAGGCAATCCAGGGAGTGTGGAGACCGACTGAGAATCTGGACATCCAGTGATGTTTGGAAGTGTCACATCTGCGAAGATAGATGAGATCTTATTGTCACGCCAGTATACTAGTCAAACCCAAATCATATTGTTACAAATCAAATCGCTGGTGGATTTGACATTGAGGGTTTGTTTTTACAAACCCTAACAGCAGCTGTAGGAAACATTTACACCTACGTTAAGATTTAATGACATGCGTTTGAGGGTTTCATTTCATTTTTTTTTCAAAGTCACATTCAAAATTCACTAAACACTCAGCGATTCTCAAAGAAAATGCAAATGGATCATTATCGTTCAAGACTGATATAAATCATCTAATTGAATAAAGTTGATGAAGTATCAAGGCATGACTTACAAAATGATGAGATCTCTGTTACGTGTGTCTATTTCTTCAAGGTATAATGTTGATCATATTCACAGAAAGTTGTGCTTTCCACAAAGCTACCGATCAGAGAGGACCATTATTTGTCAAATTTAGGTCTACGTGTTGTGACAAAAGATGTTTTAATATGGTAAAACGAAATCAGGGTTGAAGTGGTCGAGAGTTGTGAAACCGATATAAAGGTCTTGTGCATCAAAGTTTCTTGTCTGATTCGAACCTTTTCTGAGAATAAGCGATATACATGCTTTCCAACAAGCGACAAGAAATGCGATGTAGATTCGGTAACGCAATAGCAGACGGAGAACAGTAGATTCAAGAGGCAACTTGAAATACTCACCTTCACAAATTCTACCTGGGTAGGCAATATTCTGGTCATCAAAACCTTCATTGCACTCACAAGTAAAATTGCCGTAGGTGTTAATGCAGGTAGCATTGGCATGGCAATCAGCCAGCGAAATGCATTCGTTAATATCTGTTAAACAGAACAGATGGGAAAACAAGAATAGTGTATTTCTATGATTAAGTTTTGTGGATCTTTCTCTAGAGATAAATTATTTCTTTTTTCTTTTTATTCATCACTTTTCGTTACGAATAAAGAAAGGGATATCATTTGACAAGTAAATTGCTGGAAAGTGACAGTATAAACAGCAAATATAAGAGTTCAATGACAACAAAAAAAAATAGAATGTGAACAAAGCAGATGGCCTGTCGATTTTGGTTGAAATGGATGTAATGGCAAGGTGGTATTGATATAATGAACGGATGTTCAGAAGATCGATATTTTTCTTGCCACTAGCAAATGTTACTGATATTTTGAAGCCACGGAATTACCCACTTTCTTACAAACTGCAGAAATTTCCCTAACTTTGGCATTGGTTAAAAAGAGGCTCTTTATGCAGAAGAACAAATATACGACCTATAAAAATCAATTGACACTCCGAATGACATCAGTCTGTGTCGGGAATCCAATCTTTAGGTAAATTCACTATGGTAAAGTTTGACACGGGAGGAATCCAAGATGGCGCTGTGCGGTTAGGACGTGCCCGAGTGTTACGGAGGCATTAGGAGGAAATAAAATTGCAGCTCATTTCGCCTATTACAGTTTGAAAAGCCAAAATGACATCGAGAAAAAGGAGCTTAGACCAAGGAGTCGTTACAATCTCCCATTATTTCAAGGAAAAGGAGGATTCTGACCCTAAGATGGATTTTAGCGACGCTACTACGGAGAAGGCTACGCAAGAACACAGTGACAGTGATAATGCACACGGCTTAACTGACTCTGCAGTGCACACGGTAGTGAAACCACTTCACCGAGATATGGAGGGAACCAGCCCGGGCGCGTCGGCGGAATCACCTCCACGCTCCTCGCTTGAGAAAAAACGACGAGTAGACGGGGAGAAGTCAACATTTTCAGAACATGCTCACCACACCTTAGTTTGATGAATTTGTGCCTACTGACACCATTTTTTAAAAAAAGAACGAAAAATGCGAAACCCAGGGTGCCCCGGCCGAAATCGTAAAAAATTCAAGCTGGTCGCCGTTTCGGCTTTAAAAAGAAATTTCTGGTTATAACTCGGCTATTTTTTGGTCAATTGTGATGATTTTGGTGTCTAACCCCATGTTTTGGGGGTCAAGAAAATGGATTATAATGATAATTTTAGTGTAAAATCTAATCTTCCACATGATACTAACCTTTTGCCCATATTTAGGCATAAATTTGCGTTGCCCTTTACCCCTACCCCAACTGCCACTTTTTGCACTTTTTTCTGTATTTTTTCAAGTAGTATTGACTACCATACTCTTAATAACAAGTTCTAGCTATCAATCTGGTGTATTCTACCAACAATAGTACAGCAAGGGTTGTGTCATGCAGATACCGGTATGTGGCTGGTGCATTCAGGATGCATGGTAACTGTTCAACCAGTGCTAATATTGTTTCTGCCTGTTGGAAGATATTACCTTTTTACAAATTCAAGTCTTTTCAGGAACAGAATATTCATATTTTTTTTTCTGTCAATTGTAATGAATTGTAATGATGTTCAGATAAATTCACAGTCAACATAACAAACGAAAATTGCACAATGAAATTACTTACAGTGACATACAGGATAGTAACTATCATAAGAATCTAAGATAAGAATCATAACCCCATTAAAAGGGTATTTCTAACAACATATTCCATTGTAGAAGGAGACAAACTGAAGAAACTCAAAAACTTGAGCCTTCACCCCTCTGAATGATATCTTTCTTTCATTTAACATATTCCTCATCATGATCATAAATTGCAAAAAGGAAAAGAAAATCATCAAAGAATGGACTTCTTAAAATATTATAAAACTAGAGAGGGGCCGTCAAAGGCGGCAGACCCACGCCTTTAAGTACAAAGTCGGGGTAAACATAATGTGCATTCGGTCATCTACCAGAATTCGGTCACTTAATTGCCAGGTGCTTTATCACGAGCCAGTGAGTTCTACCAAAGATCGTACACTGAAGTGTACGATCTTTGGTTCTACAGTCACATCACACGCAAATCACATAATTTCACATACTGTAACACTCATTCATAACAGGAAAGTCCTTTAGTCTCCGCCAAAAATCCATCGAAAATCCCAAATTCCACCGTCAAAAGTGCAGAATCGGAACTTTTCCAAGCGCGCGCGAATTAAGTCCAGTTTTAAATGTATTGTCTACGCGACGGGTCGCCGAAAAAGCGCTAAAAATCGAGAAATACGCCGTTTTCTTGCGGGATATTTTGATTATACATGTACTTACAGCAAGCCGAGAGTGTGATGATATCAAAGGTCGTATGAGTGTACGATCTTTGATGGTATCCACAAAAGCGCAAAAGAAAAACAAAATTTACGTACCCCTGTAGCATGTTCTTATTTTTGTCCGTGATTTAGCCACAGGTATTATGACGTATGTACCTGTATTTAAGTTTTATGCGCATTCTATTATTAAGTAATAATGAGCGCTGCGCTATTTGAGGCGTGCCTCTTTGTGCGTTGTCTGAGCGCATCGCGCTCAAGTTTTAGTATTGTTATGTCGTTGCTAAGACGTGAGATTCTATTAACGCATTGTCTTGCGGACATTTCTTTTTAAAAGAAAGAGATAGATATCTTGTTTTATACTCACACTCTCACTTACTTACTTACTTCCTACTGGTCAATATTCAAGGCAGGAGACGATCCTATAATTTCCCGATATTTTTATTTATTGTGGAGAGAGCTTGCCACCGTTTTTTTTTTCCTTCAGAGACACTTACATTTCGGACTTTGTTGTTCATCATCACGCGATTTCTTTGATCTTATTACGGAGAGAGCTTGCCACCGTTTTTCCTTCAGAGACACTTTCATTTCGGACTTTGTTGTTCATCATCGCGCGATTTCTTTGATCTGTCTGGCAACATCTCATTTCATCTCATCTCTTCTGCGAACATCTCATCTCATCTCTTCTGCAACATCTCATCTCACCTCACCTCATCTGATATCATCTCATCTCATCTAATCTCATCTCATCGTTTCCTGACTATTTCTGAACTCTCCCTCATCACTATCTTGTTTTCTTTGGAACTGTTACATCACTGTCGCTATTTCAACTGTTGCATCGCTACCGTTTATCGCCGCGCACTGTCTCCTATCTGCAACGTAGTTATTCCAAGGACATTTATTTCTCATCAGAGCCTGATCTCTCCTGGCCACCCGTTCGTATATAGATCTATTTAATAATATTTTCAATTATAAAAGATTAACATTCAATTGCTTTATTTTTAGGGGTTATTATTAGAGCATTCCTACAGTGTAAAGTGATCTATGTAAGATTTTAATTAGATGAGTTTATATTGAAGTTCTCAGAGAGTGTAAAACGTGGTCTCTTATTCTTATTAGATTTATTTTTGAATCTTAATACAATTATTAAGTACTCAATTTTTATTGTTTACAAACATATATAATTTCAAGTTCAGGTTTAAAAATCCACTGGAGAATCTGATATTTTATTGTTTTAATAATAAAAGAACATAATCGATTATTCAATTAATTCCTTTGTTTACATTTGTTGATATTTGTGTTGTCCCAACCGATTACTTTTTATTTTTGGAGGTTAAACACGAAAGAATATTTATTAATATACTGGATAGTTTAAAATCCTCCACATTGGTGACCCCGACGTGATCGGTTGAAAGACACACATATCTAATATTGTAAACTAGGTTCAACTGTGTATCATCTGTACATTATCTGTATATTATCTGTGTAATATCTAGTCTCCTCTAGTCATGGCTATGCCACAATAAACCAATGAGACGACTGCAGTCGTACAGCCTGCAGTAAGCTATGTATCAGTTAAGCTGCCACCTTTTTGGCCAGCTGATCCAATCGTTTGGTTCGGTCAAGCTGAGGCTCAGTTTGCGACCCCCAATATTACTAGCGATCAGACGAAGCATCACCACATAGTTTCGGCTCTCCAGCCGGAGATAGCAGTGGAGGTGCGTGACCTCATTATCAATCCCCCTGTTGAAAAGCCATACGCCACTCTTAAGGCTGAATTAATCAAACGCACAACTGCATCAGAACAGAGGAGAGTACAGCTCCTTCTCAGTGATGAAGAGTTAGGAGACAAGAAGCCGTCTCAGCTCCTACGCCGAATGCGCCAACTGCTAGGAGAACGTCACCTCGAGGAAGGCATTTTCAAGGAGCTTTTCCTACAACGCTTACCTCCGAACGTACGAGTTGTCTTGGCGGCATCAGTTGACGCAGTTTCTGTTGACGCTTTGTCGAATCTAGCTGACCGCATCATGGACGTGCACTTCCTCAAGTCGCCGCGACGGCACCTGTGACTCATGAGGAGCCTATGGCAGTCAACATCAGCAACAACGTAAACCTTGAAGCTAAGGTAAACGCATTAGTTTCAGCAGTTGACAGACTTCAGGTTCAGCTAGAAGGACGCTCACGCTCAACATCACGAGGAGCAAAGTCAGGGCGTAATCGTAGCCCAAGTCGAGAGCGCAGTCAGAACCAGGACCGCAAGTCAGTCGGAGACTTGTGCTGGTATCATTATCACTTCGGCGCCCAAGCAAAGCGATGCAATCAACCTTGTAAATTCCCAGTGATCGACAAATCTTCCCCGGCGGGAAACGCGAATCCCAGCCAGTAGACGCGGCAATACCAGCTGGGAACACCGCCTGCCGCCTGTTCTATGTCAAGGACTATTCCTCACAGACGAGATTCCTAGTGGATACCGGAGCAACTGTGAGTGTACTTCCTGCTTCTGAAAAGGATCGCAAATCCCTTTCTCATTACACTCTACAGGCGGCGAATAAATCTACTATCAGAACTTATGGACAAAGATCTCTCACCCTCAACCTAGGCCTTCGGCGAACTTTTCGGTGGATCTTTGTTGTAGCAGACGTAACCACACCACTGCTAGGAGCTGACTTCTTGCATCATTTTGGACTGACAGTGGATGTTCGTGCACGGCAACTCAGGGACTCAACGACACAATTGACTGTTGCTGCTATAGGTCCAGTTACCTCGCCTGGCACTCATCTCACGTTGAGCCCGGTTGAACCGACGAATCCATACGAGGAGATCCTGACTGAATTCGCCGACATCACTCGTCCGCTATACAAGGACGTACCCATCAAGCATGACGTGACACATCATATCGTCACCAAGGGCCCACCATGCGTTGCTCGCCCTCGTCGACTAGCTGATGATCGACTCAAAATAGCTAAGGATGAGTTTCAGCACATGCTGGATCTCGGCATTATTGAGCCGTCTGATAGCTCATGGTCCTCCCCTCTGCACATGGTCCCAAAGAAGTCAGGAGACTGGCGCCCTTGTGGAGACTACCGTGCCTTGAATCGCGTTACAGTGCCTGACAGGTATCCAATACCACATTTGCAAGACTTTGCAATTAACTTGGTCGGAAAAAGGATCTTTTCAAAGATCGACCTGGTCAGAGCTTACCACCAGATTCCGATTGATCCGGCAGATGTACCAAAAACTGCCATCACTACTCCGTTCGGACTCTTCCACTTCAAGCGGATGCCATTTGGCCTACGTAATGCAGCACAAACCTTTCAAAGGTTTATCGACCGTGTCACAAGGGATCTACCTTTCGTCTATGCATATATTGACGACCTCTTGATCGCTAGCGAGACACCAGACCAGCACCGTGAACACTTGCGGCAACTCTTTGCACGCTTACAAGAGTATGGTGTGGTCATAAACCCTAAGAAATGCGAGTTTGGCAAGCCTGAACTTCACTTCCTGGGCCATCATCTTGACTGCCATGGTTGTCGCCCTCTGCCAGAGAAGGTGAATGCAATCAAGGACTTCCCTCAGCCTACCTCGTTGAAGCAGCTGCGTACCTTCCTTGGTATGTTCAACTTCTACCGACGTTTTGTCCCGCATTGTGCTGACGTCCTTGCACCTCTGACTGATTTACTCCGCAAGCATCCTCGACGCTCTTCTAAGCAAATGCCTTGGACTCAGGAGTGTACTTCTGCATTCAGCAAGGTCAAAGAGGCACTCGCTAATGCAACGATGTTAGTACACCCTTCATCAGATCGACCAAGCGCTATCATGGTCGATGCTTCTGACGCCGCTGTTGGGGCAGTGCTCCAACAGAACTTCGATGGGCAGTGGAGACCACTAGCCTTCTTCTCCAAGAGACTCCAACCCACTGAGGTTAGGTACAGCACATTCGGTCGTGAACTACTTGCTGTCTGCTTGTCGATCAAACACTTTCGTCATTTTCTGGAAGGACGCGAGTTTACGGTCTACACGGATCACAAACCTCTGGTTTACGCCCTTCGTTCAAAGCCTGATCGGGGTAGTTGTCCTGATACGTGAAAGAGGAGCAAGAGTCGTGCCGTTTTGATATCAAACAGTTACAGGACCAAGTAAACAAGCAAGAAAAGGAGAATATGAAATTGAGAGAGCGTCTTGTTGACCTCACTGCGAGAGAGATGAGGAATACGGCTGTGTTTTACGGCTTTCCTGAAGGTGCTGAAAACGCTGGGAAGTGTGAGCAATTGATCAAAGAATTTGCCAAGTCAAATATGCAAATGGAAGGTGAAGTGAGCATTGAAAGAGCTCATCGCACACTGCAGGCCGCATCAGGCCAAAACCCGGCCCTCCTCGCCCAGTTGTGGTAGCTTTCAGTAGATACACAACCAGACAAACAGTGATCAGCAGTGCCCGCAGATATTTGAAGGAGAGGCCTTTTCAGCACAACGGAAAGGATCACCAGATATTTGTCGATGAGATGCTGCCGGTAGAAGTGCGAGAAAGCAGGAGGAAATTGCTGCCACTGAAACGAAAGCTGAAAGAGGAGGACCCAAAGCGAAAGGTGTACTTCAAATATCCGGCGCGATTGTTTTACAGGGAGACTGAGAGCGGAAAAGAAGTGGAGTACAAGCAGCACACCACAAGATAGAATGGATATTGGCAGTTTGCTTTTGCACAGTAGACAATGGTCTAACAAAATACGACATACTTTGAAAAACTCTTGACACGACTGCCATAGCTCAGCAGTCAGCACCCTGTCATGCCAGCAGTATATTAACAGTTGATATCTCAGAAGACAAGATACGCTATTCATGTGATTAAGTGATAGGGAAAATCATTTGTTTTTGCCAACTTGAGGAAAAAATAACTGTGAAGATGCCCAGGGGCACTTGGATTCCTTGTGATCATGTTTTATTCGATTTCATGCAAATTGTATGTGTGTTTTTATCATTGCCAATGTTTTGTTGTCTGTTTTGTCTTGATCATGATGGGTCATAAGAATTTACAAGGTTACCTACTTGTGAAATATGTATATGGATCTGAAGTTAATGACCCATAATGTTAATGGGCTAGGGGACTTTAAAGCCAGGAAAAAATACTTTTGTTTTTTATCCAAATTAAAAAAGGATATTATTTTATTACAGGAAACCCATTCGACTGATAAGGATGAAAGTTTATGGAAGAACCAATTAAGAGCCGATATTGTATTCAGTCATGGAACCTCCTCTAGTAGGGGAGTGTGTATTATATTTCGGAAAACCCCACATATAAAATTGACAGAGACAGTGAAAGATTCTAACGGGAGATTTTTGCTGGTTAAAATGGAAGTATATGGAAAAAAATTTATGATATGTAATGTATATGCACCAAATAATGAAAGAGACCACATGCATTTTTTTAAAGCTGTAGACTTGACTATACAAGAATATTATGATGCTGAACAGACAATATTAATAGGGGGAGATTTTAATTTTATTCAAAATTTGGCATTGGACCGAGAGGGCGGTAATATGAAGTCCACTTGGAAGCACTCTTGTGAAATAATAGAAAATATTAAAAACGTTTATCATGTAATAGATATCTGGAGAGACAAGAACCCGTTATTAAGACGATTTACTTGGAGACGCTCCAATCCTTGTGTTCAGTCAAGACTGGATTTCTGGTTAATCCATGAGTCTGTACAAAATATGGTGACAGATTGTGATATGGTCCCCTGTGTTTTGTCAGATCATGATTTTGTGAATTTACATCTGAGAATTAAAGAGTACACTGTGGGCCCATCTTATTGGAAGTTTAATAACAGTTTACTTAATGATGTTGAGTATGTTGAAAATTTAAAGGGACATTATGAGATGTGGGTAAATAAATGGGAAGATAAAAATGATAAAGGAAAATTATGGGATTGGTTAAAATTCAAAATACGAGAATTTACAATCACATTTTCTAAAAGGAAGAAAAATATAAAAGAAATTAGAAGAAAAGAATTAGAACAAGAATTGAAAATAATAAATGACATGGACCCGACAGAAATGAATGAGCAAAAATGGGAAAAGAAAGAGAAAATTGAACAGGAACTTAACTGCATGTACAACTATTTAGCAGAGGGGGCCATATTACGTTCAAGATGTACCTGGTACGAGAAAGGAGAGAAGAGTACAAAATATTTTTTATCATTGGAAAAGACACAAGCACAGAGTAAAAACATAGATGTATTAGATACAGGTGAGAAACTTATTGAACATCCCCATCATATACGAAATTTTGTGATGAAATCTTTTGGTAAACAGTTTGAAAACAGGGATACAGTGTCTGACAAAGTGAGTTATGATTATATAAAAAGTTCCTGCTTAAAACACCTCACGGAAGATGAAAAGGCCTCTTGTGAAGGCCTGATAACACATGAAGAGGCAAGGGAAGTCCTCCTTGGGATGTCAAAAAATAAAACACCTGGTAATGATGGCTTATCGGTGGAATTTTATGAGACATTTTGGACTTTGATTTCTAAAGAACTAATACGATCATTTAATCATGCTTTTGAAAAAGGAAGTATGTCCGTGTCACAGAGGCAAGGAATAATTAAATTGATTCCTAAATCCAATAAAGATAAGAGATTATTGGGTAATTGGCGACCAATCACCTTAATAAATGTGGATGCAAAGTTACTTTCTAAATGTCTAGCGAAACGTATGTCCAAAATTATTGGTAATTTGATAAATCCTCAGCAAACAGCATTTATTAAAGGCAGATATATAGGTGAAGGTATAAGACTGATTTCAGATTTAATGTTTTATGCAGATGCCAACAATGTATCTGGAATTGTGTTAGCATTAGATCTTACCAAAGCATTTGATTCACTCAGTCATAGGTATTTACTACAGTGTTTAGAATGTCTTAATTTTGGTCCGTCAATGATAACAATGGGTGAGAACATTGCATGCAGGTATAAATAGCTGTGTATTGATAAATGGCTTTACTACTGGTTATTTTGAAATTGGAAGGGGTGTTCGCCAAGGCGACCCCCTTGCCCCCCTTTTATTCATATTAGGGCTCGAGATATATCTAATGAGATTGTTAAATAATCCAAATATTATTGGAATGGAGATGCTCGGAAAACAGATTAAATATACAGCTTACGCTGATGATATAACATGTTTTTGTAAGGATACAAAATCATTATCAGTAGTATTAGAAAGCTTTCAAGAATTTTCTGATATATCAGGCCTTTGCCTCAACCGAAGCAAATCAGAAGGAAAGTGGATAGGAAATGATAGACTATCGAAAGAAAAGCCACAGATGATAAAGTGGTCAGACAATGGTCTTAGAATTCTTGGAATCTGGTTTTCATATGACAAAAAAGAAGCAATCCGAAGAAACTTTGAAGATCGATTGGGTGAGATTAAGAGAACATTTTTCATTTGGAAAAATCGTAATTTAACGTTAATTGGTAAAATTCAAATTTTGAAAACATTTATTATGTCTAAGATAATTTATTTGATGTCAAACATTGAAATTCCTCAAGATTTTGTGAAAGACGTAGAAAAGTTAATGTTTTTCTTTTTATGGAATGGCCCAGATAAGATTTCAAGGTCAACTATGTATGCACAATATGCTGAGGGTGGTCTCAAATTCCCCAATTTACAATGTATGATTGATACGCAGTTAATTAAGTGGGTTAAAAGATATTATGGAAATCGCAACCATCAATGGGTGCTATTGGGAGATTATTTCTTAAAAAGGCTTGGTGGAATTCTAGTGTTTAAAAGTAATTATTCCCTTGAAACTATTGATAAGAGGGGTATCCCTCCATTCTATGAGAATATTCTACAAATATGGTTAAAGACAAACATACATGAGGATTTTATTGGTGATGAAAATAGCCAAGCAGGCATCCTACAACAACCAGTATGGAATAACCAGAATATTTTGATTGATAAGCACTCAATATTCTGCAGGCCGTTTTTTGAAGCAGGTTTATGTTATATATATCAAATATTTAGTATTGATGGACGGCTCATTGATTTTGAATTTTGGTTAAGGAAAGGAGTGCCAAGCAAATATAATATGATGTATATGGCAATTGTAGACTCTGTTCAAAAATACTCGAAATGTTCCTTCAATACACTCCTATTGGAGATGTTTTGGAAAGAAGAAGTGGCTCAAAAACAAAAGGATCTTATTATTTCACAGTTACAAGATGTGAAATCAAAACCAATATATGAGGAATTTTTAAAAGAGATTAAATCAAGACCTGTTTGCGAAACAGTTTTCGCTGGCAAGTATGGAATTCAACCAGAAGATTGGACACAAATATATATGTTGCCATTTACATGTACAATTGAAGTAAAATTGAGAGAATTTCAGTTCAAGTTGTCGCATAATATACTTTACACAAATGAAAGATTGTTTAAGATGAAAATATCAGAATCAGAGTTGTGTACGCTTTGTAAGTCATGTGCTGAGACCCCTGTACATCTGTTTTTTGATTGTAAAGCTGCCAAAGAATTACTTCAAAAATTTGTGGATGAAATTGGTACGATCTTTCATGTCAAATTAGAGGATTGTACAAGAATTAGAGTAATGTTTGGATTCATCAAAGACTGGAAAGGGCCCCACAGGAGTTTATTGAATCATTTAATATTGTTATACAAAAGGTACATATATATTCAGAGATGCAAAGATACAGGTGTGAAATTTCATGGATTGACAGCATTTATTGTTAATATCCGATATATAGAATCCAACATTGCAAAACGAACAAACAAATTAAATTTTCATTATAAGAAATGGTCCCCTGTAGAATATATTTTTTATGTCATTGTAGAAGAACAAACAGTCGACTCTCGTTATAAAGAATATCCATATGGCAGAACCCCGACGTGATGGGGTAGTTTTTTTGGGGTCCCAGGGTTTGAAAATTTTCCTATTCAGAGGTATTTGTGCCCTGGATATGGCAAGGTTTCAAAAGTGACAAGATCACGGTGGTTTCGCTGGGCCCAAGGAGTTTATTGTAACGAGAGCTGAATGTATCTTTAGGATATTGTTCAATTGTTGAAGAGTTTGATACCCATCTTTTATTGTTGTTGTTGTTGTTGTTGTTAATTTGTTAAACAAAACATGATTTGTAATATGATTTTGTATGTTACGTTGTATAATGAAGAGGAAATAAATAAACTTGTAAAAGAAAAAAAAAGTTTGACACGATATGAAGTAGACTTTAGTAAGAATAGAATTTAGTACGAATACTGTCGATTTGTAAGTACTTTGTACACATTCTATAACTGTTAGTAACATGAGGATGAAAAAGCTATAAGCAAAATGTTTAATTCACGATTTCATTTTAGCTTTTGTTCTAAAGTCCATGATTTTACGAAAATCAGTAATTAACCATCGGAAACAACCGGAGCATACACATAGGCCTAACACGACAGAACAAACGCACAACCATTTAACATAACGCCTCTCGCAACCTACGGGGTAGTGGCTTTATGGTGGAAACTCGAAAAGTCCACTTACCGAGTACCAAGACGATGAACTGGCAGCTTCCAACGTTTCCACTCAGATCCTGCGAAGTTATATTGACCGTAGTGTTGTCTACAGGAAACAGAGTTCCTGATTCGGGAATAGACTGAGGCTCTGAGTAAAAGCCCGAGTTATCTACCACCACCGGGTCTGACCACGTCACGTTCAGAAAAGCAGAGTTTGGCATTTGTTGCATCGTAATGTCATCGGGACAGGTGATGTTAGGAGATTCACGGTCTACGAGAAAAGATTATTAGTTCAGTAAGTTTATACAGTAGGTAATTGGCGGTAATCATGTAGACCACACATGCATTTATTTCAAATAAAGTTTTGTTTTTATGTTCTATCACCTTAACCACTGTTTTCCAAACCCTCTGATACTCCTATTAGTAATGAATAGTATCAAACATTGATTGTATATGTGCATATCCTTTTCTATTCCTGTCAGAGGATGATTTCGACTTAAAAACTCAGACTTTAAGCCACTATCACGCTGCAGTCACCACTCTATCCACTCACCTATCACGTTGATTTCAAACTGGCAAGTGACAGCATTGCCAGCCCAGTCTGTCGCAGTGTAGCTGATGTTGTATTCTCCAATGTCGAATCGAAAGCCATTCCCGCGGGGTCCGTTGAACACAAGAGACACGTAGCCAGATGAATCTGATGCACTTGGTTCAATCCAGGAAACAATCGCGTAAGGCAATCCAGGGAGTGTGGAGACCGACTGCGAATCTGGACATCCAGTGATGTTTGGAAGTGTCACATCTGTGAAGAGATGTTATTGTCACGTCAACTACATGTCACACCAAGTGATATCGTTACAATCCGCTGCTCATGGATCTGACATTGAGGATTTGTTTTTACAATCCCTCAACGACAACTTTAGGAATCATGTAATCATTTCTTCAGGTTCGGCAGCACGAGTTCGAGCCTTTCATTTATTTGTTTTTTTCAAAGTCACATTTTAGAATTCATTAAGTATTCAACGATTCTCAAAGCAAGGACAAAAGTTAATATTGTAGATGACTGCCATAAATTTTCTGATGGAATAAAGTGGATAAAGTATCAAGGCAAGACGCCGTAAAAAAAAAAGATCACATTGCTGTTACATGTCTCTATTTCTTCAAGATAGAATTTGAATCTATTCACAGTAAATTATGCGTTCAACATTAAGTAGCAACATTATGCGTTCAACATCAAGTAGCAACATTGCAATACTTAAATATTCCTATCACAGGGGACTGCTGTTTGCCAAATGTAGGCCTACAAAGAAGTTTCCATATTAAAGTTAAATCGAAACAAGATGATATGAGGTCTAGCCTTGTGACATCAATATAACGAATATTGTTCGTCAAACTCACTTGTCATAAACGCCATAATTTTGAAAAGTTTCTAAGAGTTATCGATCTACAATCTTTTCCACAAGAACCATGATGTAAATTTCAAAGGCGGAAAGGCAATAACAAACAGAGAGCAGTACATGGAAGACTCAAGAAAATGCCAGCATACTCGTTCAATCATGTCGATATTGTATCATCAATCTTTCAAAAGTCTCTACCAAATCTTTGAGAGAGTAGTAACTCTGAAATACTCACCCTCACAATCTCTGCCTGGGTAGGCAATATTCAGGTCATCAAAACCTTCATTGCACTCACAAGTAAAATTGCCGTAGGTGTTTATGCAGGTAGCGTTGGCATGGCAATCAGCCAGCGAAATGCATTCATTGATATCTGCAAACAAGAACGATGGGTTAAAGAGGTAGATTTCTAAGAATTTTTTTTTTTTTGTGTGTGTGTATGATTATCCGTAATAGATGTTCATAGAGGTGATTATCTCTCTTTCTTTTATTCATCATTCGCAATTTGAAATAAATAGAGAAAATTGACACCTACATAAATTGTGGCGAATGCACGGCATGAACAGCAAATACAACATTGCATGAAGAAAATGGGACTGTGCAAAAGGCAAATGGCTTGTCGTTTGTGGTGGTTAATGGGTGTAAAGACAAACTTTTACAATTATTAGAATGAACAATCATTCCAATGTAACATGTATAACGAGGAGATTTCACGAAAATCAGTAATTTCAAATCACATACAACAGATGATTAACAGTAAAGAATAGCCAGAAAACCCAAAACTTTGATGCCACTGCCAACCTCCGGGGAAGTGGCTTATAGTTAGGAATAACTCCTGGTAACTCGAAAAGGCCCTTCACATCTTACCAAGTACGAAAATAATGAACTGGCAGCTTCCAACGTTTCCACTCAGATCCTGCGAAGTTACATTGACCGTAGTGTTGTCGACAGGAAACAGAGTTCCTGATTCGGGAATAGACTGAGGCTCTGAGTAAAAGCCTGAGTTATCCACCACCACCGGGTCTGACCACGTCACGTTCAGAAAAGCAGAGTTTGGCATTTGTTGCACCGTAATGTCATCAGGACAGGTGATATTAGGAGACTCACGGTCTACAACAAGAGATGATTATTTCAGCATGATTTATGAAATAGATAATGGACGTATAGCAGACTACACATCGATTTACTTCGAAGAGTTGAAGTTTTTATGTTCTTATATGTAATCATCTAGACCGCCGCGTTTTCCATGCCAATGACCCTCCTCTTAGGGTTGAATTAAACATGGATTCTCTTTTTGATGTGGACATCACATAAAGTTCTGAGCAGGCATGGCTTCCACCTAAATTGTTCAAGGGACTATTACGTCGCCGTCACCACTCTATCCACTCACCTATCACGTTGATTTCAAACTGGCAAGTAACAGCATTGCCAGCCCAGTCTGTCGCAGTGTAGCTGATGTTGTATTCTCCAATGTCGAATCGAAAGCCATTCCCGCGGGGTCCGTTGAACACAAGAGACACATAGCCAGATGAATCTGATGCACTTGGTTCAATCCAGGAAACAATCGCGTAAGGCAATCCAGGGAGTGTGGAGACCGACTGAGAATCTGGACATCCAGTGATGTTTGGAAGCGTCACATCTGTGAAGAGATGTTGTCATGTCAGTCTTCAAGTAAAACCCCAATTGTGTTAAAAATCTTGCTGCTCATGGATTTGACATCGAGAATTTGTTTTTCCAAGCCCTAACAGCAGCTGCAGGACGCATTTACACAGTCGTCAAGATTTCATTACATGAGGTCGAGGGTTTTATTTCATATTTTTAAGTCATAATTAAAAGTTCATTGAATGCTCAACTATTCTCAAAGCAACGACAAATGGATCATCATCGTAGAAGACTGAATAGGCCCTATAAAATGATCTGATGGAATAAAATGGATAAAGAATTAAGGCATGACGTACAAAATGATGAGATCACTTTTACGTGTCTCTTTTTCTTGAAGAAATGGCTTTCATTATATTCACAGTAAATTATGCTCTCAACATCAAGTATCAATATTTTAATGGCTAAAGATATCGATCAGAGAAGACCGTTATATGCCAAAGTATTGTCATATCCTAGTATACGTGGGAAGAAGCCGCGAACCGTGATCAAAAAGATGCAAGATGGAATGAAACGTTACCATTCATTTAATTATGTCAGTATGTTACCAGTAATGGATTAAACGGTTTACCAGTGAGCTCCGAGGCAAGTGACAAATTTGAAATTCTCACCTTCACAACTTCTACCCGGGTAGGCAATATTCTGGTCATCAAAACCTTCATTGCACTCACAAGTAAAATTGCCGTAGGTGTTTGTGCAGGTAGCGTTGGCGTGGCAATCAGAGAATGAAATACATTCGTCAATGTCTGTTAACCAGCACAGATGGGAAAAGAATTATATTTCTATGTTTTCTATATGTCAGTTTGTGTGTGGGGGTGTGAGTGTGTGTGTGTTTATCTATGTGTGATCATCCGCAATGGGTTTGGATAGATAAGAATCATTTCAATCAAAATAGTAGGACTACATGATGGAAATGTGACAGCTATTAAAGGAGAAGGTCTGTCTTTTGGGTAAGGGGCGTAAATCAAAGTGGTATTGACAGAATGTACTGCTATCCACAAAAATATATCCCTTATCCCCTCATTAAATAGCACAAGTGCAGATTTGCTGATATTTCGAGAGAGGATATTACCCTGTTCCCTTTAAACCTTTGACCTTTCTGAATATGGCGCAGGTTAAAAAGAAAAAAAACGCTCTATGTTCAGAAGAATGAACCGGGCTCATTAAAGTCATTCGACATTCCGGAAGACCTCAGTCTGCTGCGCCGTTGACCTCTTAAGTAGCTCAGAAATTTACTCATAATGGTAAATTTTAAGACGTTACAAGCGAGCTCTGCTTTGGTAACAATATGACATATTTTGTACACACTTTGATAACTAACGGAATAATGATACCGTCGTCTATATCTAGGGTTGAATCTTCAGTGTCGCCACTGCTCTACCAGAGGGCCCCGGTACCTCCTTTACCTGCATGAAAAGCGTGACACATCAGAGACAGCAGAAACAGAATGGGCGGACAACCCAAAAATGCATTGCTTCTGGCAAGCTTTGGAGGTATAAGAGAGGGTTAGTAATCAGTTCTATGGAAATTCGAGGGGTCCTACACGTCTTACCAAGAACGGTGATGGTGAACTGACAGCCTCCAACGTTTCCACTAGGATCCTGCGAAGTTACATTCACGGTAGTGTTGCCAATACCAAACAGCGATCCTGACTCGGGAGTAGACTGAGGCTCTGAGTAAATGCCCGAGTTATCTACCACCACCGGGGCTGACCACGTCACGTTCAGAAAAGCAGAGTACGGCATTTGTTGCATCGTAATGTCATCGGGACAGGTGATGTTAGGAGATTCGCTGTCTACAACAAGAGATGATTAATTCAGCATGATTTATACAGTATATTGGCGTTAAGCATACTATACATCGATTTACTTCAAAAAGTTTTTTAATGTTCAGCCATCGTTTTCCACGGCTCCTGATTCTCCTATTAGTAAAGAAGTAAACAAACAATGTATGTGCATATCCTGTTCATTCCTGTAAGAGGATGATTTCGACTTAGGAACTATAACACCGCTGCCACCACTCTCTCAACTCACCTATCACGTTGATTACAAACTGGCAAGTGGCGGCATTGCCAGCCCAGTCTGTCGCAGTGTAGCTGACGTTGTATTCTCCAATCGGGTATTCAAAGCCATTCCCGCGGGGTCCATTGAACACAAGAGACACGTAGCCAGATGAATCTGAAGCGTTCGGTTCAATCCAGGAAACAATCGCGTAAGGCAATCCAGGTAGTGTGGACACCGACTGCGAATCTGGACATCCAGTGATGTTTGGAAGTGTCACATCTGTGAAGAGACGTTATTGTCATGTCAGTCTACAAGTGAAACCCAAATCATATTGTTACAAATATCACAGTCAGAAAACATTTCTACAGTCGTGATGATTTGATGTCACAAGGTCTAGAGTTTAAGTTCACTTTCTTTTTGAAAGTGCCATTTAAGTGTTAATAATAATAATAATAATAACTATTTCTTATTGAGCGCTTTTACAGGACCTGATCAAAGCGCTGTACATACATCAACAAACCACATTCATAAAGCATAGGAACATACTTAGTAGTTACAATTGAAATAGTTCAGTCTTGAGTTTCCTTCTAAACATTTCCTCTGAATCACATAGACGGAGTTGTTTTGGTAGAGTGTTCCAGACAACAGATCCAGCATGTGAAAATGTACGTTCGAAAGCTTTGGTTTTTGCTTGTGGGATTTGTAGGACTGTCTTATCATTTTGTGACCGGAGTTGATATCTGGTGGCTGTAGGGGTGGTTAGTAGGTTGGATAGGTATTGAGGAGCGGTATTCATCATGCATTTATAGACAAGAAGGGCTAGTTTGAAATCGATACGCTCTTTGATGGGGAGCCAGTGTAACTGCTTCAGTAAAGGAGCACTCGGGGATCTTCTCTTTACACCAAGCACCAGGCGAGCCGCTCGATTTTGGACTTTTTGGAGTCTTTTCACATCACTGACATTCATATTTGCCAGCAGAGAATTTCCATAATCAAGCCTGCTAAGAACTAGAGAGCGCACTGCATGGTTACATGCATCTTCTGTAAGATACTTTCGAACATGAGATATGTTTCTCAGATGGAGGTTTGCTGTCTGGCACACTCTACTGACATGATCTGTCATCGACAGTATCTGGTCAAAATGAACACCTAGATTTTTTACAGTGTGTGATACATTGACAGTAGTGTTTCCAAGCCGAATGCTTGTATCTCCCGTAGGGCGTAGTCTACTAGATGAGAAAACAATGCTTTGAGTGTTACGATTCTCCAAGGACAACTGAGGCATCTTTGTACAGGGCCGATATAAATTGTGTGATGAAATCAAGTGGATTGAGTATGAATTGAAAAGGTATCACGTAGAAAATGATTAGATCACTGTTACGTGTCTCTATTTCTTTAAAAAGAAGGTTTTCATTACATTCACACTATAACCTGTATGCTTTCACGTTAAGTAGGAATTGTAACAGTTAGCAGTACCAATCACAGAGAACAGGGATTTTGCGCGTCTATTTGATTCCAAGACAAAAACGTTTTCATATGGGACAACGAAATCAAGTGTGAGGACGTTGAGAGTTGTGATACCAAGGTAAATGTATTGTTCATCACAGTCACTTGTCATTGACGCCATGATTTTGAAATCATTTTGAGAATTATCGATTTAAAAGTTTTCCCACAAGAAATGCGATGTATATACATTCAGTCACGCAATAACAGAGAGCAATAGATGGAAGACATTTGTACCTCGAAATATGTCAATGTTCAAATGTATATTTCTTCTACGTGCTTATATGTCTATAGTATTTTTTGTTTTGTACTAATTTTTACAAGAAGACAAATGGAACAGACTGACAATACAGACGAAGGGGAATATCAGCATATTCATGTTTTGTTTTTTGTTTGTTTTTTTTGGGGGGGGGCAGTAATTGTTTAAAAGTTTCTACGAAAAGTAGAAACTTTGAAATACTCACCTTCACAATTTCTACCTGGATAGGTAATATTCTGGTCATCAAAGCCTTCATTGCACTCACAAGTAAAATTGCCGTCCGTGTTGATGCAGGTAGCGTTGGCATGGCAATCGGCCATCGAAAGACACTCGTCAATATCTGGTTACCAGAACAGATAGGGAAAGAAGTGCATTTTTGTGATTTCTATTTGTAGAACAAAAAATAGTGCTGAAAACTGCTTGCCATATATAGTGGCGAGCCAGTTGATTAAAATTGAATAAAACCTGAGCTTTCGATCCTAGCATAATCTACGTCAGAAGCAAAATAGCACACACGTAGGATACTCATACGGACTACACACAACACGCGTAGTCTATAGGAAGAACAAAGGGACACAACAAATAAATCCATAGAGGTAAGTTAGAGGGCAACAGGGCAACAGGTGAGAGGAGGGGGATGTAAAATGAAATGAAAAAAATGAAAAAAAAAACAATGAAAAAAAGGACATCGTAAGTGGAGTTTGTTGAAATGCGCAGGATGAGAAATAACTGTGGATGTAGTCATTTCCCTCCTGGATGCATGCTAAATTGATTCCATTGGGTTGGATTGTGCGAAATTGTCTCATCCAGAGCTTTTCTCTGCTGGTTCGGACTGTGTCTGGAGGAGAACCCAAAGATTCGATGCCCTGTGGAATGATGTATGTGATAGGGTGGTTCAGAGAGGTTAAAATGGTGGCCAACTGGAGTGTCAAGCTTGACTGTGTTGACAGTTGATCTGTGCCCATAGAAGCGTTCTCTTGAGCGTGGTCTTGATTTACTCTACATACTGGATCCTACAAACTCTTCAAGTGATGAGATACACAACATTGGTGGTGATGCAAGGTAGATTACCCTTGGTAGGCGAGAGGAGCCGCTAGAGTTACTGGCGAAAGTGTCACCCTCATGGATGTGTATATCACAAACACCTGTTGGCTGTGAATTTGAAGATGCCATGCTGATGGGAGAAGAATTATCAGCAAGCATGGCGAGAGAGGGTACTTCAGCTTCAACGAAAGACCTCTTGAGGTTGCAGCACGCGTCTTAAGGAGTATCATTCAATTCGCTTTAATCTATTTACTTATTTATTTCCACAAATAAAAAGAAAAACATAATTCAGGGGGATAGTTTATCAATTCAACTGTTAACAAATATGAAAGGAAAAATCGTTGAGTGTGATATAAATATAAATACGAATGCAGAGAAAAATGAACAATGCACTCATTTCAATTGTAACAAAAACAGATAAATGATATGGCGATGAAACGGCCTGTATAGAATGCAAATAGAAGTGTACAGAATATGGTTATTGTCATGAAGGATATGGATGCAGATTGAGATGGAAGATGGTCACAAAGGGCATTCTGTCGATAGTGTCTTGTTTGTTAGTTTTTGGTTTGAGAACTTGAGATCTGGGGAGAGAGTGATCTTTATCAATGGCTTGTTAAACTCTCCTGGCACCATAGCTCCTAGGCTCCTGGCTCCGAAGCGTCTCTTCAAGTGGCTGGCATGGGAGGAAAAGTCAGAACTGAACTCCGGACGGACGTCATCTCCACTAGACCACCGAGCTTCCACACGATAGTTTTTGTCATTTTCGCTTTTGGATTTATACTTTTTGTAACATCTGAATTGAAATAATTCCATCCCACCTGTTGTAGCTGTAGGCCTTCTTGTTTCAGGTGTCGTTTGCTC
Organism: Diadema antillarum; assembly: GCF_040938485.1. NCBI lineage: Eukaryota > Metazoa > Echinodermata > Echinoidea > Diadematoida > Diadematidae > Diadema > Diadema antillarum. Next base: position 182,372 of record NW_027272218.1, read on the forward strand.
GGTTGTGTCGACTTGAAGTTACAACTGGAGTAGTGTCATGTAGGTCTTATTTTAGAATTGGATTTACAATACCAAATATTTACCAATACACAGTGAAACTTCGACTTCTGTTACTGAATGTTGAATCCTGTAGTTATTTGATTTAATCTTATCTAATCTATTCCGTTTCTCCTACCCGTTGTCATTGAACTTGTCAAAGCTGTTGTTAATTCAGTTGGCGTGGACAGCGTTGTTGCAACTGCTGTAGAACCTTCCAATGCTATGATAGGAGTTACAAAGTACAAATAAATAACATTGCTATGTGAAATTTCGAATTCTCTTAGTGAATGCTCAGACATAGCTACCCACAGTTATAGTCTTCTTACAATTAATATTTGTCTTTGAATATGATTTATAGATCCTGACGTGATGGACAATCTTTTAAAGTAAAACGTTTGTCAAAATAATTGAAAACAATTTTCGTTGAAAACATGAACATGCTGATAAATTGTTGCTACTATAAAGTTGAATTTCATTATCAACAAATTGTTGGCGGAAGGCGGGAGGGAATGGCAACAAAGATATTAGTAGAAATCCGGGAGGAAATCTTGAAGACCCCTTTAGATTTCAAACACTATGTGTAATGCTATTTATTCCCTGTTCTTTTTTGTAACATCTCATATAAAGGAGTTTAGCAGTCCTACCTGTTGTGATTGTACTTCTTTCAGCTGTTGCTAACTCGGTTGCTGTCGACTGCGTTGTTGCATCTGGAGTAGTGCCATCTTATGTTGGAATAGTGTTGTAGTTAAAATATCAAGCAGTTGCTTTGCTAAGTACTACATATGCTTTTGCTGAATATTCAATCGTAGTAACGCACTTTTTTGTCTTGTTACAATCTATTTTCGACGTTATGATGTATGACATGATCTTCATTTCATTTCATTTTTTACAAAAAGTTTTCACTTTCATCCTTGACACTGTTGAATGTGAGAATTCTGATTGAAATTAATTTCACACTTAGTTAATCAATTGTGAACTTTTGTCATTCGATTTTCTGCTTTGTCATATTTTTCATCGAGTGCGTTTCAAAGTCGTCCGTCACGGAAGCTGAGCTGGAAACTGCAAAATCAGCATTCATATTGTCAAAGGTTCACTTTGCTGTAATTATTGCCTAAATCGAATGAGTAGGGCCTAGTTTAACCATTCCCCAATGTTTTTAACGTTTTTACCCTCACTTTTTCGAGGATGCTTTATCTGAATCTGTATGATGCCATCTTGAATCCTTGAGGGTTTTAAGATAATTATTATTCAAGATGATGGCCAAAGGGATCGCTAAAATTGCATTATCATCTTATGAAAAATGAAAACAAAAATAAAGTTAAACCCTATACAAAAGGTGGTGAATCCGAATTTGAATGATGCAACTTTGGCATTCTTCAGGATTGTGAGATGTTGAAGATGGTCGCCACAAATAGAAATTCCCATATATTTCTTTTGAAATGGTTAAAGTTTTAAAATGTTGATGGTCTCAACCTATATCGGGCATCCTGAATCCCAATCTGGATGAAGGAACTCTTGCACCCCTGAAGTATTTGACATGTCCAAAGATGGCCGCAAAAATGTTAATAAAAGTATTTCCTTATGAAAATGTGAATAAATTGGAAGCAAGTTGGTTGTTTTGTCCTATTTCGAGGGTTCTGTTAATGCAAGTCTTGTATCATTGAAGTTTTGAAGATGGCGGCCAAAACGAATATAAAAATCTTGAATATCTCAAAACCTCAAGTATTCAGCACCCTCGAAATAGGGTAAAGCCATCATTTTCCCATTGATTAATTCACCATATATAAAGAATACTTAAATTGAAATTTCAATTCTTGGCTGCAATCTTGGATATGTCAATAGAAAATCTTAATTTTTATAAGATTTGGATCATCCAGATTGGGATTCAGCGCCCTCGAAATAAGGTAATATCATTATTTTGAAAAAAAAAATGACCGGTAAAACAAGGTTAGGCCCTGTATCTGAAATCAGGCATACAAACACACTTTCCTTTACGCATTTAGTTATACCTATCCACAAAGAAAAAGTCTTCATACATGTCATATAGGCCTTTGCATTATACCGTACATGTACGTATATGATGCGATCTGGTCTTATCAGCTGATTGTATAAATGCAACACCCGAATTTGATGCTAGTATTCCTAACTCGCTAAGCTACAAAAAAAAAAAACCCAGATTGTAGTGACATATTGACGCATTGGAATGCTTAATTTCTGAATCTGATTGCTAAAAACTAATATGAATGACATTTCAACAGAATTAAACCTAAAATTCAACGCATTTAGGTTCTCAAAGCGAAGTTGAACTGAAAATTGATGAAAGGAAATGAAGATGTGACGAAAATGGGCGGGAAAGCCTGTACTGCTTAAATAAGGAGAACACTTTTTGTCGAAAAGATGATTTATAATAGGACCAATAGGCATACCATTATCAACAGGGCTAATAGGAATTCACCCGACATTATTATTATTATATATATATATATATATATATATATATATACATACATATTAAGCAAAGCTCTATCATTATAGATTTTATAAATTCCATATTGAAATGATACATATCCAATTCAGTCACAACTTTCTAATAATGTGATCTGGCAAAAAAAAAGGAAAAGAATAAGAAAGAGAAAGTATGCATCAATTGTTTCCAAACTCACATGTATGTGGAATGAAGAAGATAGTAGATAAACATCCGTAAAAGAGCACTTTCGAGACCACGAGACATCTCCAGTTCTTAGAATCCATTTTTCTGAGTGAATCATGTGATATCCGGTTGTCGGTTGCTCTTCTGTGATGACGTCTCCTTGAAACAACGCAAATTACAAGGGCAATGATATGGTCGCATTTATGTTAGCCATTAATGTAAGTAAGCTTGTTGCACAGGAGTATGTTATGTACATGTTTGAACAGGTACCCCCATATTTTTTTTTGTGAGTGTGGTGAGTGCACCTAGCAGCTGCCTCCCACAGCTCTCTCTACTTTTGCTCTGCTCATTAGTTTCAGCTGGAATTTCTTTATAAGGCTGTTGCCAGTCTGATTGCACTAGTTTGCTGACACTGCTAGACAACTTTGGTGCATGGATTTTGCATTTGAACGTGATATTTTGGAAATCAACTTTTCTGGCTTCAGGCTGTATTGGTCACAGCACTGCAGGGACCTGGAGCCTTTACTTCTGTGCAGTAGGCCGTACATTGTTGTTCACTCAACTGTACACTCAAGACAGCAATGCCTTGCACCATTAGCCTCCTTTCACTGGTTCTTTTGTGTTTGTCCATCAACCTGAATGTGGACTTTGCTTCTTCATCTATTCATGGCAGGACAGTGAATAGAAGCCATGACCATCACCGCCATCACTATGCAGGGAAAAGGATTCTATACTACAGCAACTCCACCAGCACATTTCGCACTGAGTTGACAAAAGCTGGTGATGTACATCCCAATCCGGGCCCTGGTGAAAACGCTAAGGATCATGGGCTTTCTTCAGCATTTTCTGCACAGGCCATTGTACCTAGGATAAGTACAGAGTCTGGATCGAAGAGTATCCTACAGCAGACACTTGGCAGATCTGAACTCTTTGAACTACAATGCATCCAACGAATTGACCTGGGTACTTGGAATACCATTAAAACACTAGGGATCTCAAGTAGGTCACAAAGGTCCCACCACCAGGCTACGGACGTTGTCAGATGGTTCTCTGGAATGCCAGATCTCTTAATAACAAGATGCATATGGTGTCAGACATGGTAATCTCGCAACATGTGGATATCTTGGCACTCACTGAGACATGGCTCACAGGAGACGCACGTGATGATCGAGCCCTGTCTGATTTTTCCACTGACCTCCCTTCCCATCAGTTTATTCACTCACCCCGAAAGGAGAGATCAGGTGGTGGTGTCGGTATATGCCTTCATCGAAGCTACACTATCCTCGGAAAGGATGTGGGTACACTTGAATCTTTCGAATACATCAATGATTTGATCTCTGCCAAATGTCAAAAGCCTCTTCGTCTGGTTGTAGTTTGCAAGGCCACAGAGAACAAAGTACCGAAGATTAACTTCATCCATCGTTTTGGATGAATTTGCAGTATTTCTTGAACAACTGGCATCTGAATCCGACCATCTTGTAATCCGTGGTATTTTAATTTTCACGTCAATGATGATAAAGATCGAGAAGCTCTTCTGTTTCTGGACTTGATATCATCAGCCAATTTTACACAGCACGTTGACTTTCCTACCCATCAGAAGGGCCATACGTTGGACTTAATTCTTACCAGAGCCTCCGATGATGTCATTTCCCAAGTTCAATCATCGCAGTTTCTTCCATCTGACCACTCATCTGTCAGCTGTTATGTTAACATCAGAAGCCGGATCTATTGAAAATTGATATTAGTTTTCGAAAACTTAAGCATATTGATATCCAGGCTTTCCGGGCAGATATTCTTGAGTCCGAACTTTATGAGTCACCCGCCTCAGATCTTGAACAGCTTGTTCTCCAGTACAACAGGGTACTTCAAGCTCTTCTAGAGAACTATGCCCCTCGATCACTAGACGTATATCTGCAAGACCGCATTCCCCTTGGTTCAGTGATGATCTTCGCCATATTAAGCAGAGGGTAAGACAACTGGAGAGAGGATATCGTCACTCCCGAACTGAAATCAATCGCCAGATCCTTAAGAATGAATGTCATTTCTACAGCAAGCAACTTGCCAAGGCAAAGCGGAAGTTCTACTCCGAGCAGCTGGACGACTGTGACATTCATCAACTCTTCCAGAGAGTTGATCGTCTGACTTCAGCCGGTGCCAAGAAGGTCCTCCCATCTGATAACAACCCAAACGAATCTCTTGCCGATCGGTTTTCTGATTTCTTCATCGACAAGATCGATGTCCTCGTCCAGTCATTTCAGAAATTACCCTCGGATAATCTATCTCACATCACTTTTCAAAGCACTCGGCACTGTTTTCATGCTTTTTCTCCGATACTGCAGAGACAAGTTCAGAAAGTTATGAGAGAGTCTCGATCAACCTCCAGTCGACTTGATCCAATTCCTACTTGGCTGCTAAAGAACTGTGTCAATGAATCAACTCCGGTTATTACATCCATTGTCAACGCTTCCCTCAAGGATGGTCATTTCCCTGGTTCTCTGAAGTATGCTCATATAACTCCGATCCTGAAATCATCTAAACTTAGTCCTGATGAAATTAAGAGCTATAGACCGGTCTCTAATCTTCAGTTCCTCGGAAAGGTTATTGAGAGACTCGTGTTGTCTCAATTTCAAGATAAACTGTCAGAGCACAATCTTTACTCTGAGATGCAATCAGGCTACCGGCCACACCACAGTTGTGAAACTGCCCTGCTAAAAGTCACAAACGATATTCTTCTCTCTCTAGACAAAGGTGAAGAAGCAATTCTGCTGCTATTGGATTATTCGGCTGCCTTTGACACATTGAGTCATGATGCCCTGCTTAGCCGTTTGCACGATAGATTTGGACTTAGTGACACTGCCCTAGGATGGTTCCGTTCCTCCCTTACTAATAGAACCCAGTCTGTCGTCGTTGGTGGTTCTGAGTCACAAGTCACCTCCTCTAGCTTCGGAGTTCCCCAAGGGTCTGTGATTGGCCCACTGGCCTTTAAACTCTTCTCATCTCCATTAGATGATGCCATCAAGCACCACGACATAAGGTGTATGACCTATGCAGCCATACTCAAATTTACCTTGTCTTCAAGAAGCAGCATCCGTCTACTGCTATAGTATACAAAGACTTAGTGCATGTGTCTCGGATATCAAGAGTTGGGCAATACAGAATGGTTTGAGGCTGAATGAAAGCAAAACAGAATATATACATTTCACAAGCAGGCACAGGATTTCAAGACCGATTAGCACGATTTCTTTAGATGATACTACTATACAATGCTGCACAGATGCAAGAAACTTGGGTGTCACATTTGATCACAATCTGTCTTTGAAGACTCATGTGAACAATGTGTGCAGATCAGCCTCATTTGCCCTACATAAAATTGGCAGCATCCGCCAATTTCTAACGAAAAAGACAACCCAGAGACTCGCCCAGGCACTGGTTATGTCTGGCATTGACTTTTGCAACAGTCTCTTGTATGGTCTGCCTGATGCGCAAATCAACAAACTGCAGAGAGTTCAAAATTCAGTTGCCAGGCTTATTGCTAAACGTCGTTCACGTGAGTCGGTTACCCCACTACTGAGAGAACTGCATATGTTAAGAATCCGCGAACGAATTAACTTCAAGATTCTTTTGCTAACTCTTAAATATTTGCGAAATATTTCACCGGTTTATCTTCAACAGTTGATAACTGAATACCTACCCTTCCGGAACTTGCGGTCTAACAACAAATCACTTTTAATACCTCTTCCTGTCAATACACAATCTTATGGTTCTGGAGCTTTTCAGTCAGCGTCACCTCAACTCTGGAACAGTTTACCTGAATGCTTGAAACAAACAGACTCAGTAGACAAACTTAAATCCATGTTAAAAACGTATCTGTTTATTGAGTAGTATTATGACTGTGTCTCATGTCTTATGCCGTTTCTGAACTGCACCTTCTTCTTCTTTATCTCTTTTCTTTCTTCTTCTTCTCTTTCTATTTTTTTCTTTTCCCATAGCGCTTAGAGACATTTTATGTAATAACGCGCTATAAATGTTGTGAATTATTATTATTATTATTATTATGCCAAATAGGATGACTGGACTTGATTTTGATTGTAAACTCACCCGCCCCAGCACCCCCCCCCCAAAAAAAAAAAACACACACACACAAACAAAACAAAACAAAACAAAACAAAGCAAAGTCATGGAAAACAAAACGAAACACAGATTATGACACCCTGGATGCGATGCACTTGACACAATTATTTTGGGGCAAATACTCACCAGATGTGTTTGAAATATAAATCGACCATCTCTGCTTCAAATTTCTAAAGAGTTACCAGTCAATACGGATGAACATCATTTTTGAGACATACTTCTCACAAAGGTTAGTACAGGAAAGTATGAGAGTCAGACCACATATGAAAATTGTTCAGTTTTCGCACACACACTAAAATACATAATAGGTCTGCTCTATCAATCTGATTGATAACTTTGTAAGTGTTCCTTGGACTTTGTTCATAGATGTAGGATTTTATGGTTTTTGTGGAGCTGGTAGAAAGGTACAACCACTATACCCATATATGAAATGGGTTCTTTTTTTCAATCCAAAGTTTGTAGGATTTGAACATATTCAACTTTCTGTTCCTCATTCATTAAGACTTAAATCCAAAGGTGTTCAGCGCAGTGAAGACGGCTACGAGCCAAAAACACGTGGTTTTAATGTACAACAATCTGCAACACAACTGCTCTGAAAGTCATATGGGTCACTGAGCTTTTTAGTAGGCCTGAAAATATGAGGGGTTTTGACAGTGATTAAAAAAAAAATGAGCTAGTTGCCGTCAATATGCACATAACCTATGCTTGAGGAAACTAAATAATTCATGAAACTCTGAAAATAAAAGAATTGGCTCTCTTTGAAAAACCTTTTCTTACAAAAGTAAAATCTTGTACAATGTAATAATGAGTTACAAATTATCTCAAAGCTACGAATCACGTTGACTTCAATGTCCCATCTGATCTCGAACCTAAATTTTAGCGCGGCCAATTTTTTTGGTTTTGCAGTGAAAGGTCAGATGGTAGTTGCAATCGTATGTGGGTACTACTACTGTCTATATGAAGCCCCACTGGTGACCTGCATAGGGAGGGACACAATGTGACGAACATGTTCAGATTACATTTACAAAGTGATGAATTATGGTCCAGCCCCGGCTGACAAACATTTATTCACCCTTGGTGCAAACATTGGATGGATTTTTTTTTTTTGTCTCTTTTTTTTTGTGACGAAAATACTGCCAGTCATAAGCTACCCATTAACTGGAGACATGAATTCAGGAAGCACATCTAAGTAGATCTATCTCTAGATTCCTTTTGTATCACAAATGTTTTTCTATAAATGGTCCGATTGTGATGGACAATACCTTGGGTCCTCGCTTGCATTTGGGAGGATATTGTTTTCCCAGGGCTAACAATAAGATAAATATGATAAAGGCACGTTTGTATAGAAGGGGAATCCACCTTTTTCGGAGAGTTTGCTGTTTGCTTTGCCTCACTTGAGTGAACGTGTGGTATAATCAAAGAAATATTTCAAAATATGTAGTACAGGCTGTAAACCATCTGCTTTAGCAATGAGCGAGATGAGGCTTCATATTTTCATTATAATTGTGACTGAATGAGGAGCCAGCGGGAACTATAGGCCTTTATACAACACCTCAGAATGATGTCGAATTGTGATTGGCCAAGAACATGTCACATGACATTCAATAGAAAATACCTACCAAACTCATTGAGAGTGACAGCCATACAATAGGCCCCTGGCATGGGCCTATTGCACGGCTCGAAGGTACTATAGCACGGCTTCGTGGGGGGCCACTAATGCATGGCCGCTCACAGCAGCAAAGCGCCAGCAAACTACATTGTACGTGCTGGCCGGCTGCGCTGCGATGCGCTGCCGGTAAACGGACCAGTCGCGCGCGGCGGAGTACTGCAACGTTATTGTGTACGCGCAGCTACTTTACCTAGCTAGTTGCATGTATTGCGGCCTACATGCTGTGTTTTTAGTTTTGACTCTGATCTGCTACGTGGACCACAGTGATCCCAAAATCAAGACTTCATTTCAAGTTGAGAAACCGTAATTTGATTATTTTTCTGTGTTTTTATACAAAATCATTTTCGGAAATAGAGAAAGTCTAGACCTACTACTAGATCTACCGACATCTCAGGTAGGCTTAACAGTCAGGCCTAACTCGATCTAACGTTAGCGTAGAATGGGTATAGACCCTGCGGAGTTTGTGATTCCTGTGACTGTGTGGTCGAATCATGACGAGTGTTTGAAAGCAGTACACAGGGTGGTTTACAATTCTCGGCCTAATTGTTACATTTATTTTTGGGCCTTCCTGAGTTAGCGGTCACTAATTTAGTACTGTGATTGTGGACAAGGTGTTGTATAAAACGAATAATTTATGATTTTGTTCGTGCATTGGGGCACGTAATACCGCACTCGGCGCGAGATTCGCCACTGGTCTATTCAACGCGGCGCTACGCGCCTTGTTGAATAGACCAGTGGCTTATCTCGCGCCTCGTGCGATATTCGTGCCCTATGCACTCACAACTCATAAATTATTCGTATAATAGTTGCATCTTTTCTTTTCTTTCTTTCTTTTTCTTTTTTTTTTTTTTGCCTTCACTCGCCAAATTTTACCCTTTTACCGGTCTCCTTGCATGGCTTTTGATACACAACAACAACGACAAAAACAACAACATCAGACCCGGGCGTCTCGCGCTCTTTTGATATACAACAACAACAACAACAACAACAACAACAACAACAAAACAATTACAACAGACCGGGCGTCTCGCGCTCACCTGAGTATCCGAAGTTCCACCTTCCACGCATTCTTGAAGATTATTACCTTTAAAGCATAGCAAACTTGAGGGGGGGCAGCTCTGACGACCTCCAGGGGGTATTGTGTCCATTGGTATGTCCTATCACAACTGGCATTTCTACCATGTCTACCTGCCAAGCATGTAGAAACTTTCACCATACATTTAATTTGTAAAAAAGAAGATGAAAATGTTAAAACCTGATCCCCCATTCGGTTCTGGGCAGATGGGGTCACCCCGGATCATCCACAAGTAACTTTACAGGTACACTCCTGGATCTATTTACTCATTTCTGATTTTATAGAAGTATTTCTGATTTTATAGAAGGGTTTGTGAGTGTTGTTGTTCTCATTGTTGTTTGTTTTGCTTTGCTTTGCTTTGTTTTGTTTTTGTTTTTGTTTTTGTTTTGCTTATTCAAAATGCCTTTTAAATTTAGTAACAGATCTGACCATGTGTTGCCAAAAAAAAAAAAAAAAAAAAGATGACAATGTGAAAATAAATTAGACCTCTTGTTGGTGCCCCCACAACGCCCATCCCGGGATCTGCCATGGACACCCTATCTATTTGATCATAACACTAATCTGGTTCATTACTTCTGGTTCTAGAGAAGATTTGTCAAGTTTCCTTAATTTCATTTGTGCCCCCCCCCCCCACACACACACACACGCACACACTTTCTTGACTTTGTTGCCCCTGAGACTCCCTGAGAAGGGAGTGGTAAACATTATTTTTGCAGAAATGCATATACTACGATCAAGCGATAAAACATACCTGCCAAATTAAAATGCGACTACGCATTTTTAAGAAGAAGACGAAAGTGTGAAAACTGGGCCGCAATATTATTCCCCCGTCCACTCCATGATCTGCCATCCACAAACTTGAAACTACAATCACCAATCACCTATACTCATAGCACTAACTTTTCTAATACCATCTGCTTCTAGCGGAGATTTTTTAAGATTCCTCAATTTAGGACTTTACTTGTCATCACTCCCCCACCTCCCCCCCCCCCCCCGCCCCCGGGGATATTGTGCCCCTGGGGCTCACAAGGAGAAAAAAAAAGTCAATATTGATGTAAAAATTGTATTCATGTATTCAATTACTCTAATAATGATAGGCCTAAATGACAAGTTTGATTGAGTTTGACCATGCATCTTCAAGAAAATGATATTGTAAAATTTGGTCCCAATATGAACCCCCATAGGATCCCAAGGGGGCACTCCCTTTTAAAAAGTTTACCACGACGCAAGACAGACTACGAACACGAAGGCGTTTAACAAGGTAACGTATATTCTAACGTGTACCATTTTAGTACTGAAATTCTGCAAACTATGCGCTCGAAATGTACTCTCGAACTTTCGGGCAAAAGCTTGTTTTCAGACTTTCCCCAAACGAAATATGTTCGCATGCTTACTTTAATACCAGCGTACAAAGTAACGAGGAAAGAATATGCGTATAACGTTCATCCAACGGATGCTGAGCGGATCAAACGAATGACCAGCGAATACCCATCGTATGCATAACATAATGACTTTATTTATAAGGGCATCCCTGTCTGTACGCTTCCTTGTTTACCAAAATATTCAACAATATCCTTACAACCCCATCCACAAAGTCTCTTTAGTAGTGTTATTAAAAAGGAGAAGTCCCTTCAGTAGAGTTATTGAAAAGAATTATTTTCGATGCATTTGGGTGTCTCCAAAACTATTTCATTAGCGTTTGTTTGCAAGAATTTTCATAAAGTGCACACGAAAACAAATAACCGAATTGGTCACCTACCTGGCTTTAAATGAATCATATTTTTACAGATTCTTTAACCTCATTAATAATGGGTATGTTTGAATACCGTCAAGGTATAGCTTCAGGGAACTAACAAGCACAATCTTCTATCAGTAAGAATAAATTAGATCAAAGGTTTCTGAATTCAAGTATGTATTTGGTGCTGATCGAGCTGAAATTTTATACTCGAATTTTCAATGACAACACCATTACTACATTATTCATGACGCACTTGTTATTCTATCGGTAGACCAGCATCAGGCTCATCACATGAACTTCTTGAGAACGCTGAAGTAGTTTTGAATATGCTGTGTATTCGTTGCCCATTAGAAAGTGTAAAATTTATACTTCGTGCATTCGTTTCGGCAAATGTGAATATGGTCGCTACGAACAGCGGACGATTAAAAAACGAGCATCAAGCGGACAAAATGAATACATAGCGCATTGATTGATACGTTGTTACCTGCTCAGTATTAAACGTGCCCAATTTTTTTTTTGAAAAAAAAAAATCGGCTCCAGCTTATCTCTGCATGCGGAGCCTTATGAACAGCTAATGAATGCAACGACCAAAATTTTACTAAATCCATGGTTATAGCAGCGGATGCGCACGTATCTTCAAATTTTCGAATTCGTTGGTTTGATATAGTGTATAGTGTAACACGGCCTTTACAGGGAAATTTGAACATAATCAAGGTGAAATGAAAACAGAAATATTATTTAACTTAACATAAAAACAAACAAAAATAACTTATGGAGTAGGTATCTGTATCAAAACAAACTGATTTAGGCTTACCTTGATTTCTGGCGTTTGGAAGAAGATGAGTTTGGCGGTAAAGTGTTTTGCATCTCTTGAGTGAATGGAAGGGGCGTTTTGTGTGCAGACGGGGAAGGACTGTGGCGTGTGGAAGTGGGGATAAGGTCAAATGTTGATGACGCGAAGGATCTGTTGGTGATACAACAGCTCCATCGTACAAAAAAAAAACACGAAACAGCTAGTCTACAATAAGAAAGAAATGAAGTATCACATGACTGGGACTTTTGATAGCCCACACTGATAGTCATCCGATTGGGGGAAAGAATAAGTTTCGTCTTTTTTGTGATGAGGGAGGGGTACGATCCGGGTTGGAATCCCTGAATATACACTGCAAAAAGTCGGTGTTAGATAGTGAACACCGAGCTGGCGTTAAATTTTCGGTGCTCATTTATGGTGTTAAATTAACACCTCCGGGTGTCATTTCCAAATATAAAACTGTTTTTAGAGGAGTTTCTTAGTAACTGCACTTCTTGTTGATTTTTAATTTAAACAAGACGATCAAGAATTTAACATTAAAATACTAGATTTTTGAAAAAATGTGAAAATAAATTTACACCACAGTAACGCCAGCTGGTGTGGTCTCTTATTGAAGGTGGACGGGTGTTACACCATTGATATTAACATTAACAAATATCAAAGTAACACCATGTGGTGTCATTTTTGAATTAACACCAGTACAGTGTCAAAATATTACCAGGTACAGTGTCAACTTAACACCACGAATTGTCAGGTGAAGACTTTTCAACACCATTACAGTGCATTTTCAACATCTGTGGGTGTGGTCCTCTATTGAAGTTTGATTGGTGTTAGATTTAACACCCATGGTGTTAAATCTAACACCGATGATTTTACAGTGTACCCTTAGGGTACAAGTATACCTTAGAATACTTTTTCTATAAATCTAAAATTTTGTGAATTACATTCTCTTGATAAACAGGCTACTTTTTGTTGTTGTTGAATGAATGTCTTTCAGAGAGATTGGAGGGGGAAGCAGTTCAAGCATATCGATTGTGTGCATAGACCGGGCGGCTGGGGTATAGCCCTCTGTAAACTGCCTAATATGGAACTCGTCGAGTTTCGTGCAGGAATTTCAGAATCGCGTAGAATAGGGGCTAACACAAGGGAAACAAAGCTGACACTGGCTTTTTTGCTAAAGAAAAAAAAACGATCACCACGCAGTGGCGGATCCAGAGGGGGGCGCAACCGGCGCACGCTCCGTCCCCTTTATTTTTCGTTAAAAACAAAAGAAATAAAAAGAAAAAAATGAAATGAAAACCCGTAAGTGCCACCAGAAATATTAGTCACGCCCCTCCCCCCCCCCCCCTTTACAGAATTCCTGGATCCGCCCCTGCCACGTTTAGGCAACATTAGCACAGGCTTGAAAAAGCCGCACATCTTGCATATTTGCTGTTGATCAGTCTCCTGCCTGGTTTATTGTGAGAGATCTTTCGTTGAAAACAGACATGTTGAGAAGTCCTTACATTGTTACAGTTCTCCTCTTCTTCTCGTATATGGTATGCACTATTTCAAACCTCTTATACAATTTAGAGGAAAAAGCGTGAGTTCAGCACATCAGTATGATTCACATCTGCCTACAATCAAACAAACAGAAAGGTTCGCCTGGGTTATAAAACTACATGTAACGTGCCAGGCTTATACATACTGTCTGTGGTTGCTACTCATTTTTGCCCAATCATTGTAGTGGCCAGGATTACCAAACTTATTCTTTGACTTTGTCTGACTTTGCTGATTTTTAATAAACTAAATAAAAGAATTACTTTTCGCCAATCACAAGCTCATCTGGACCTTCTACTACTGAGATATATAATCTATTGTCTTATAAGCATTTGCTACTGACCACTATTAAGTCACTAATAAATAACAATTTGATCAGATAGCTCTCTGCTAGTCGACCCAGAATGGTAGCTACCTCCTTCACTGGGGAGATGGCATTAGATAAGCCAGGTTATCTTGTCATGTGGAGTTCAGATGGGGAATTGAGGCGGTGAGTTGGCTCAGTCGGTAGCGCGTCTGTCCCACGATCCTAAGGACCCTGGTTCGAACCCGAGTCTGGACTGAGCAATGTTGTGTGTTATCACACCGTCCCCTCTAGTAAGAGGCAAAACACTCTGTCCCTCGGATAGCACATAAAATGGAGGTCCCGTACGTGTGTGAGAGAGTCACAACTCATGCACGTAAAAGATCCCGTTTCATTCATTCATCGCAATAGCAGGGTGTTTAACCCGGTGAAGTGGTTCCGCATCGCATCCAACTGGACCCCATGGAGACAAGGTATCGTATAGCTGAATATGGGATATCCAGCCATCTCCTCAGATGGAAATGAACAAACAAACAAACAAACAAACAGACCCGGCTCTTAGGCTTTTGATGTAAATTGGCTCTGTCTTGTAGCATTTTAAGTGAGTTGTGGGTATTATTATGTGATAATGAATGTGTCTTTTATGTTCATATTTCTTGTTCAGATCAGGGCCCTTAGAATAGAAAATAGTGAATAGAACGAAAAAAAAAAACAGATGAAAAGCAACATGCTCTCATGATTAGACATTGATATAATGATAACACTTTTTTTTTCGATAAATGAATGCACTTATATTGTTTATGGCTGTCGGGTAAAAAAAAAAAAAATCCAAATATCCGGGCTATGATAATTCACGCCAGACTTCTTAACTGATATTTTTTAAGCGATCAGAGGTATTTCTACAATCAACATGATGTCGCCAGTGCATCAATTGAAATGCACCAAATGCTTGACAGAAAGACATGAAAATGCTGAAGTGTTGGTGTATCTATTACACTATGCTACAGTGTCTCCTGAACGAATCACAGTCGATGTGTGTCGCCTCCATTCACTAGTTACGCGAGATCATTATGGGTGAACCCTATTTCGCAGAGCGTGACTGTCAGTATAGGAGAACAACGTGCGCGGCTTGCTGCTGATACGGGAAGGCGGTGTGTGCAGCTACTCCTCGTGACGCCTTGTTTGGGTTAAAAAATAAAAATAAAAAGCGTAAAGGCGACTCGAACAAAGGCAATTCCAGGGAGACGATCTTTCTAGTTCATGTAAGCCACAGAGAAACTTTGGCTATTTCCGTGTTTAAAGCTGCTATCAGTTCAAATTAATATTTCTTTTTGCGTAGAGTTGTTTTTATTGCAACTGACTGATAAATTGCCTTACATCGACCTAAATAGGCACCGAATAGGTAGCCACTATGTCGATGTAGGGCAATTTGTCAGTAAGCTCAAATCAGTGTTTCAAAGTTCTCATGGGAGTTCAAAATATTAGTGTCATCAGCAAAAAGTCTAGATTTGAAAGTTATGGAGGAATTGTTATATCATTAATATGTTCAAAGAACGACATATGCCCAAGATTGATCCCTGGGTAACGCTATATACAATGTCAAATATCCGAGTTTCAGAAGATTTAAATGAAATATATTGCTTTCTGCTAGATGAATAATAAATCCTAATCCATCCGGTCAACAATCCATGAAAGTGTTAACCCCAGAACATCATATCTTTTTAATTTGTATAAATCAAATAACATGACCTATGCTGTGTGAAATGCTTTCAAAAGATTCCTTAATAATTATTCGAATTAAACGGTCTTTAAATGATAAAAAGGACCAACGAGTTTGACATAAGGCGAAAACGGCCCACGAGATCGACATTACATTACTGGGATTAGTGTGTCGGTCTCGTGGCTTTGTTTGTTTAGTGTTGAACTCGTGGGCCTTGTTTATTTCGTGTCGAACTCGTGGGCCTTCTTTGTTTCGTGTCGAACTCATGTGCCTTGTTTGCCGAGTGTCGGACTCATGGACCTATGCTTATTAGTGTCGAACTCATGGGCTGTATGAATCGTGGGCTGTGTGATTCGTGATTGTCGAACTCATGACGTGCATCCAAAACATTAGCGAACTTGAATACATCATTAAAGGGATAGTTTAGTATTGGTGGAGATGAGAATTTGCCTTTTAACTTTTTTTCGAGATACCAGGAAACCACTTATGAAATAGTACAGAGGATACCATTCTAGGAGGAATTCAAAGTTTATTTGATGAAAATCGGTTTTGATATGGCTGAGGCACCCAAAAACAAAGTAAAACAAACGATCGTAATAAAAGCTGGGTCCCATCTTCTATGAGAATCGCTCTTTTTTTGGATATCTCAGCCATTTCAAAACCAATTTTCATCAAATAAACGCTGAATTCCTCTTAAAATTACATGCTCTTTCATATTTCATTAAATGTTTTTTATTATCTTACCAAAACATGTTGGAAATCTGAAGTTAGGTCTCAACTGAAACTGTACAATCCCTTTAGTCTTTCTTGTAGATTAGCTTACGAGATTGACCCACACTTGAAAAACAAGAAAAAAGTAGAACACGCAGGTGTAAAGCCAGCATAATTATGATTAACCGTTATCTGATTTACTACACGTTGGGTTAAAAAAAAGCAACAACATTGATAGTGACAAGAACTATCACGAGGGCAAACTTGGGCAAATATATTGGGCTGTTTGTGTCTTTATTGCAAATATTATCCATGCTCCTTTCTATTATATCAAAAGATGTTAAGTTAGGAACCGATCTAATAAATCATTATAATACGACGTGATTGCATCAATATTGACTAATATAAATATATATATATATATATATATATATATATATATATGTATATTTTCTTTTATGAGAAACAGAGGATCATATCCCATTTCAGTATGACATAAAGAATCCTTAATCAACAAAAGTGGTAGGCGAATGGATGGAATACAAATTCATATGCAATGAAATCACGCCAAACATAATTCTTATAGGCAAATTTCAGTTAAACATCTTTTTGTCATAAGGCATCATTAGTTTAAATCGCTTTCAAATCGATGAAGCCGTGGGATTTCAGAAATTATGTGTTAGTCAGTGGAAACGTTTGTGCATTGTAACACATTAGATAAGGAATACACAGTTTTAAGGGGGAAAAGAATATTTATTAACAAAAGACGACACAAAGAATGGTTTGCTTTTCTTTTTGCGTCATCAGTGCGACAGGGGCACTCTCTTGAAAGCGAAATTATTAATTCATACGTATAAAGTATAAGATAAGAAATCTCCGATGAAAATCAATAGCATTAGTCTGAAATCAACAGCATTAGTCTGAAATGATAGACGGAACAAGAGATTTTAGACATATTGATTAAAAAACTAGCATAGAATAAGCATGTGGTGGTGATGATTTGCCAGTATTGCGTGAACTTATACCTATTTATCTAAACCTTCAATTTCGTTTTCAACACACTTGATAAAAGTTTGGATACACCAGTGACGGAAACACGACAATTTGTCTCTTTGTACCTCCTTCAATTTGTCCACACAATAGTTATTTCCTTCAATAAAAAGGAGAGTTTCCATTTCGCAAGATCACAGTAATTTGTATGATTCTTTTTAAAATACACATTAGATGAAATAAAAAGGAATTCGTAGGTTACAGTCTCCAGTTTTGTAGGTATAAGACATGCGTAGGTATAAAACATGCAAACTCATGAAATCATGGAACCGACTGGTATACTGGAGGCCGATACATTCTTGTCTTATTATTGAGGAAATACTTTATGAATTGAATGTAACTATTCCCACAAAACAACGCAGTCCCCTCAGGTTTCCTCTTTTGTGGCTGTAATCGATGTCGTTCATTGTATAGAGATAATGAACTATCTTTGCGGTAATGTATGGAACGCCATTAAGGAAACAATACAAAATTCATTTCACTCCAGCCAATATTCATTTCACTTTTAACAAATACATTTCACTCACAAACATTGATTTTACTTTATATAAAAATACATTTCACTTTTCACAATAATACATTTCACTTTTAAATTAAAATTCATTTCACTTTTGAATTAGAATTCATTTCACTTTTCACAAAAATACATTTCACTTTTGAATTAAACTTCATCTTACTTTTCACAAAAATACATTTCACTTTTGAATTAAAATTCATTTCACTTTTCACAAAAATACATTTCACTTTTACATAAAGATTCATTTCACTTTTCACAAAAATACATTTCACTTTTAAATACAAATTCATTTCACTCTTCACAAAAATACATTTCACTTTGGCGTACCATATCACTCAGACGAAACCATTTCACTGCGCTAAAACCATTTCACTCTGATAAAACCATTTCACTCCGATAAAAAAAAAATACGTTCCTCTTTTTTCCCGGCCAAAAGGTGGCGCCAGTCTGAGAGGAGTCACAGTGCCATGGCACTTAGCACTGAGCTGAGGTGAGTGGCCGGCCAGCTGGCCGGCTGGCTATGCAGTACCTAGATTTAGCGCGCTACGCTGGCGCGGAAGCGACGTGAGGCGAGCTACGCAGTCGACGGTCCTCGCCTCGGCCTCACTCACTAATATGCACGCTCGTGCCGTTACATGCATACTACATCGAGAATTGAATCTACGCCTGACTTGCTGAATAATTAACGTGTGTTTTACAACGCTTTTCAACAGCGATGTTGTGGGGTAAGTTTGATGTCTGACTTCTTGTGATCGACATGCTATTTTTTCCGGTTCAAAATGAGTATTTTTTTGCCGTTTAAATAGTATCTCGAAGTTGACATAGTATTTTTCCTCTTTCAAAACATTCCCGTGTTTATAGCTGGCTGCTGACCCATCTAAAAAGGGGATTGATGTGATTTTTGTTCATCAGGTCGGCAATACTTCGTGCTTTACGCAGATACCAAGATCGACGGTGCCCTAGAAGCATAACTTGTTAAAAATTAGGCCTGAAGATTGCATTTTTAGAGGCCAAATAGTGTATTCTAGTCCTCCGGAAGGTCACGTGATCGCATCTAGTGCGGAAGGGGACTTTTTCGGACCGTAAATGCACCGTTGTTAACGATCTCTGCGGAGGTGCAGGGTCAGTCCCATATATTGAAATTAGCGTTGTTCATTCGCTCAATTGGAACTTCGTGATATCTAGCCCCGGAGACCGCGCCGCCACACTGCGTGTGGCGGCTGTCGCAGTTACGTGATATCGTGTGTTGTGTACAGTGAGTCAGTGTAGGCCGGTGGCGGTAGGCCTACAATTGTATGTGGCGATGGCAATTTATAAATTTGAATTTACAACTTATTCACAAAAATTGTACAGTGTACAATGTGTATGCTGTCTATAATAAACAGGGTCTTAGTCTTTATCTCTTAGTAGTTAATTATATGATTTAGGCACCTACTCATCACTTAATACAAACAAGAACAATATAGATTCAATATTATTATTATTATTAGTTTTTTTTTCTTTCGCATGGAGAAAGAAGGCACAAGAGCGATTCTAGTATTTGATGTAAACATAATTTTCATGACATGTTTAAGAGTTGACCCGGCTGCAATGTTAACACTAATAGAGTACCAGGCTATTTGAATTTTTCAAGTTGGTATACAGGGTGTCAGTAAATATAGAGATGTATTATTAGTCTTCCGCATCTACAATTTGTAACAATAAAGTTTACGAGGGTGTCTGAATGAATGCAATTATTCTCAGAATAATATGAAGAGTTTGTTCGCAAAAACCGATAAGTCCATATTTGCCAAATGGAGATATTTGCGATTAAAGGTCAGGAAAAATAAAGAGAATACTAAGAAAATTTTTGCTTCTTTTGACCATAACTTCAAAAATGCCCTTTTATATGTAGTGACCAATATCTCATTTAAAAGGTGTTATTTTGTACTTTATGACAGAGACCGTACTTGAAAATCTTCAAAAATGGACTTATCGGTTTTTGCGAACAGACTCTTCATATGTTTACCATAGTACAGTGCATGTCTGTAGTTTCTCTCTGCTTGAATTGGGGTTTACTCCAACATAATGTTTTCGGACATGTTATTGTGAATAATGGTTTATAATATCATCTATGATTAATTTTCTCTATTTGTGTCACATTGTATATGTAGGTATCCCCAGTACCTGACATCACACCGATGGAACATGCATATTTAAGGTGATTCTCTTCTCTGTGGCCTCCAGGAAAATCTGCATGACATAAACGCGAAGATCTACACTGTCAGTTCTATAGTGTATTTTGTTTTCTTGGATGCACACGTACCATTCAATCTCTGACAGATTTTTATCAAGGAGAGCACTGCTGTTTTGCAAGCGCTGAGTGACTTCCTCACAAGAATAGAAACAACTGATTAGTACACCTGTCAACTTTTTCATTTCATTGAAAAACCTGGAGCAGTATGTGATCATGATAACCTACCTCAGAAAGGTGCTAAATATGTGATATGATACAATAGGAAGAATGAAGTTGATATACAATTGTAACATATTACAGTATGCTACTGTATATCAACTTCATTCATCTTTACGGTAACATTTTTAGTAAAGAGGATGTACATGTATATTCTTTGAAAAGCACGGTTGTTGTAGTAAATGTGAAGTTCGACCATTACAGATACATCAATGTGTGGAACTATGCAAGATAGTATATGTTAAATTATGTGCATTTAAATTACTTTGGAGTTTGTACAGATGGCAGAATTATGAGCCCTGATTAAACTAAATATCCTTCATGATATTCTTGATAAATGTTATGGAAGCAAGTACATTGTACAGTATGAAGTAGTATCTGGACGTACAGCCATTACTCGACAGGGGCATGTCTTGTTGCTGAAGGTATGAATTTAATTTGTACATCATCACTGAAGCACTATAAGAGGTTTAGTTAGTACATGTATGCATGTTTTATTGCTAATATTTTGGTTGTGACCCATTTCAGAAGAGGTTTCAAAGATGTAAGAATTCTGTTCGATCAGGAAGATACACAAGGTATGTCACCAAAAGGAATTGAACGGTCAAGAAGGGATAAGGAAGATGAAGATTTTGACACAACAGTTAGATAGATGATACATTACATTAGTACTTCCCCCAAATCAACCAAAATTTTGAACATGTTCGCATTGAACGGGCATGCTCTTATTAGATACCTATAAAGAAAAATTGTGGACCTTGTGAAAGGTAAGATGAGCAGATTATTATAACACCAGGGGGGGGGGGGGTTTCATGTTGGCCTGTAGTCTACCCCAGGGTTGTCGAGTGTTGTTACTGGTAAGGGGTTCGAATACACATTTGTATCATTCACTCAGTCATAACCATGAAGAGAGTGACACACAGATATTTTAAATGTGTATGATACTGCTTGTGTACATGTACTGATACATGTGTATTCAGTTGACAGAGATGTTGGGATGATTAGTTTGCCTTTTGACATTTCAGATAAGATTATATACAGTCAATGCTAAAGTTGGGAATGAAAGATTTCTTCACATAGATGTTTTGCAAGATGCTATAAGGCCAAATCTAATCTGTCTGCTTCGATTTCCAGTAATATTGATGTTTTAAAGTTACTTAAAATTTTTTATCTGTTTAGTTTCCAGTAAGTGAACTTCATACATTGGCGGATCCAGTTAGGACCGCAACTGGCGCACGCCCCCCTTTATTTTTTGTTTAAACAAAAGAAATTAAAAGAAAAAATGGGGGGAGGGGTGCATGCGCCCCCCTTTAATTTTGTAAACGTGTCCCCTCTTTACGGAATTCCTGGATCCGCCCCTGCTTCATATGTAGTATGTACACTTCTGAATTGTTGATGCAGCTGCCAGTTCATGTGTTTGAAACATTGGCAGTGTGACCAATAGATACATTGTACTTGCCTTCAAAGTATTTAAGGGCATATGTACACCTTCAAAACATTCTCTGCTGTTTGGACTGTCGATGAAGTTTATATATTTTGTACATGTTTCATTTTGTTTCCAGTAAGTACACTTCATATGTATACATGTACACCTTCAAATTGCTCTTGCAGCTGCCAGTTTACTGTCACCCTCTATTCATGTGTGTGAAACCTTGGCGATTTGAATACTATAGTAGATACACGTATGTGTACCTGCCTTCAGAGTACTCAAGGGCATTTGTACACCCTCAAACATTCATGCAGTTTGAACTATTAATGAAGTTATCTCTGTACATGTATCATTTGAGTGAAACCTTGCCAAAAGTGTAGATGGCATGTAATTTACAGAGTATTGCCTCAAAACATTTGTGGTATTCTTGCTTGATTTTATTCACTTACATAACATTCAAGCCATATTCACAACTGTTTCATGTTTGTGCAACATCGGTATCAGTATAGTTTGTTTATTGCCAGTGTTAAAATTTGCCGGCATTTTATTTGTACAGATCTGCTCCATACAATGTAGCTCTGCAATTGTTCAAACTACCTGGTACATTCATTTGCTCTTGTCTTATTACTGAGCTTCACCAGAAGAATTTTTTTTTTGAAATGTTCACTGTACATCACTGTTGTAGTCAAGACAGACTGATCCTACTCGCGTTCCTACATGTACTCACAAGACCGCTGACAGTTGTACCTTTCGCAGGTCTCTTACATGCCACTTGGCTGGAGACTGAGTCCAATACCACCACCAAAAAATGAATTAAAAATAATTAATAAATGAATGAATAAATAAATGAGAGTTATAAATAAAAAAAATGAAATGATCTAAAACTGCATTTGACTATACTGCTAAAAAGTAGATAAAACTGTAGACTGCTTATGCAGCTCTTACTTTAGGTATTATTTTTTTGTTGTTATGTGTGTGATACATTGTCATGAAGATTGGTGGATACCTTGAAACTTAACTGCAATGTAGTTCTTTCAACACTTACATGTAATAAACAAATATATATATATATATATATATATATATATATGGAGATGTATATACATTTATAAAGAAAAAAAACTTGTGGATTGTGCTCCTTTCTCTGTTGTTATTAATGAAAAAAAAGGTATTTTATTAATTGATGAGAATGGCACGTGCAATAATATATGTAAATTTCTCTGCCTAGTTAGGTAGGCCTATAGTAATAGAGTGAAGTAATGTAGTGAAGTCCTTGGGATCAACAACTTTCTTTTGTTATATCAAAATGTTATAACCAAGCATGTAAAAAAAAAGTGGATAATGTAAGCGGAATTTTGATATAATGTAACTGTGTTCACTTTAGCGGAGTGAACGGTGTAAGTAGTGGTTATAATATATTTGAGTGGATGCTTAGGATGCTTTAAATTGAGAGAGAGTGATGTGAATGATTGATGGCAGAATGAAACTGAGAATCAGACACTTCCTGTTGACGAAATCAGAAGGGTGGACAAAAGCAAACAAAACAAGCATACATTGTATTATGAATAACAAGAATAAGACATACAATCAAAAAAAAGAGGGAGAGAGAGAGAGAGAGAGGGAGGCCCAGCAAGAGGCTGTAGACTATTAGTACGTAATGTCTAATGACAGACACAAGCACAGTATATCACAGCTAGACGCTCGAAACTGACCACGTGTATTTACGCTGGGGTCGCTCATACAGTAACACACACGTACAAAGGCATCGAGGGCACACGTCAATTTCTATATGTGGGACAGTACAGTACTTCGCGATTTCGTGCCGAGAAAAAAAAGGAATGACATCCCTATGATATCAGCTGGCTGCTGACCCATCTACAAATCATCACATTACACTTTTAGGTATCATCTTAAAGCTGAATAAATTTCCTTTTACATGATATAACTTTTGTTGGTGCCCCACGATGAAAAAGAAGACTTTTAGGAGAATTTTAGAAGAATATCTGTATCCATTATTTCCGGAACATCTGCAATTAGTTAGCCACGAAGTTGATAATCTTTCATGTCGTTCTTGGAAAAATCAACAAAATAGCATCCAAGTTTTAACCTTTACCTATCAAATAAAAGAAAATTCATGTGAAAACGTAATTCAGTGACCAAGATATGAGCATTTCAAAACGATTCTCCAATCGCGCTCTATGACTTGCGGGGTCAACTCGCGTGCGAGGACTTGGATATTCTAGACGGGTTTTTTCGGGCTTGCCGACTGACTGGCTTCTCAGTAAATCTAGGTATAGTACTGCATGCATAGCCAGCCGGCCAGCTGGCCGGCTACTCACCTCAGCTCAGTGCTAACAAAGTGCCATGGCACTGTGACTCCTCTCAGACTGGCGCCACCTTTTGGCCGGGAAAAAAGAGGAACGTATTTTTTTGTATCAGAGTGAAATGGTTTTATCAGAGTGAAATGGTTTTAGCGCAGTGAAATGGTTTCGTCTGAGTGATATGGTACGCCAAAGTGAAATGTATTTTTGTGAAGAGTGAAATGAATTTGTATCTAAAAGTGAAATGTATTTTTATGAAAAGTGAAATGAATCTTTATGTAAAAGTGAAATGTATTTTTGTGAAAAGTGAAATGAATTTTAATTCAAAAGTGAAATGTATTTTTGTCAAAAGTGAGATGAAGTTTAATGCAAAAGTGAAATGTATTTTTGTGAAAAGTGAAATGAATTTTAATTTAAAAGTGAAATGTATTATTGTGAAAAGTGAAATGAATATTGGCTGGAGTGAAATGAATTTTGTATTGTTTCCTTAATGGCGTTCCATAGTAATGTAATACCGTATCCCAGCCAAATTATGGGCAATATGAACTCTCAAACCTGAATTCTACATTATCCAGTGTGTACAGTTTTTACAACTCTTTGTCATCGTCATCTTCGCAGTTAGAAAACACAATACAGTTAATCGTATTCGCGGGTGACAATCTTACGGTACGTACAGGCCTTATACTAGGTGTTTCAAAAAACATTTCCCACTTTTGATCATTAATAGTTCTAAAACTGTTCATCCGATAAAATTGTCATTGATATGAGTAATAGCTGAATAGTGTACAATTTTGTTGAAGGTAATTAGAATGTGAAAGCATAAATCAGTTTCATGAAATCTAAGATTGATTTTGAAGAAAGGTTTCAGATTTTGGTCAAATTTTAACCCTCTGTACAAAAATGAACTTTACACAGAAACCAATGATGTGTATGTGAGTGTGTGCTGACAATGGCCCTGAACAATGGACATGCCTGAACCACCTGTTGACAAGGCGTCAGTCTGGCGCTCCCTGGCACATGAATGCTTAATCAATAACTCATGTTGATTGCCCTGGGCACTGGTAGTCTGGATTCATGCACGGTAAAGGGTAAAATGCATGCACATGGAAAAAGTAAGTACATCTTTCCATGTGCTTGCAAACACCACATTTCATTCCAGCTGGCAATCATTTTCAAATTTTGCTTCACATATCACTAAATTTGGGATATAATTAAGCATAAATGATCTAAAGTTCCTCATTTTTATACAACTGTCTACTAATTAAATAGTCTGACAAATTTTCGCTTTTTCGATAAAAAGAGGTCATTTTTGGTAAAGAGTTCAGCAGCATTTATCATTGGACTGATTTGTTTCACAGTAGATTTGTTTAAGGCTCCATATACACAAGTGTATACTCTAATTGATTTTCTTTGCTTCCTGTCACCATGTTTACGATAGAACAGAAGGTATTCATTATAATTTCGTTTTTCAGAAGTAGGGAGAGCACTGTCGCGACTCAAAGACAGCATCAGCAGGTGTTTGACTTTACACAGATACTGCCAGAGGCTGACTAAAGACTAGTTGTGACAGTGGAATTTCTCATGAATAAATAATGAAGCATTCAAACAATGGCCATTGTTCAGGACCATTGTCAGGGTGTTAACCACACACTCCCATACACACCCATTGTCCCCTGTGCAAAGTGAAATTTTGTACAGAGGGTTGAAAATAGAGCAAAATCTGGAACCTAACTGTGAAATAAATTACGGATTTCATGAAATTGATTCATGCTTTCATATTTAAACCACCTTCAATCAAATTGTACAGTATTCAGCTATCACTCATGTCAATGACAGTGTTATCTAATATATAGTTTATGAATTATTAAGAATCAAAAGTGGGAAATGTTTTTTGAAACACCTAGTACTTGTCCTGAGGAAGGTGCTCAAAGATAATCTATTTCGACCTGCATTTCTATATAGGCCTAGACTTCATAATAATGATGTATAGTCCATGGGCCAAGACCCGAAAAATGGGTTGTTGGTACCATCTGAGGTGGCACAACCTTTTTGGTGTCAGTTTGTTTGTCGGGCATAGATATGCTTATCAAGCTATGATAGCATTTC
The DNA here is from genome assembly GCF_040938485.1 of Diadema antillarum. Taxonomy (NCBI): domain Eukaryota; kingdom Metazoa; phylum Echinodermata; class Echinoidea; order Diadematoida; family Diadematidae; genus Diadema; species Diadema antillarum. Next base: position 208,634 of record NW_027272218.1, read on the forward strand.
CAAATGAGTAGCTTAGTCATGATAAATGAATTTTTAACCAATTTGGTCTCGTTTTTATATCCCTATACTTCTGAATCGAAACTAAACCGCTATACAAAGAAGAGCACTGCCTTCTGTATGTCCACAGGTGTTCTGTTGTAAACGCGGTGCACTTAGTCTTTATTCAAGGCAGCGAAGGGAATATCCAAAGGGTTATGATGTCCACAGCTGTCACGCGGTGCGCTTAGTCTTTATCTAGACCAATGTACCGTTATCATATCTAAAGTTCCTCATAAAAGGGATTATCTATACTGTTTTTATACTACCCTATCAACAAATACATCAGTTTTAAACAAAAATCACTCTGTTCATTTACAATATCATTCATTATAATGTATCGTAGTGTACCGGTACATTGTTTTTGCATTATCTTATATTGTTGGAGGGAAATAAAGCGACATTGCCGTGGTATCAGCGTTTTCACCGTAGCGTTTTCGCGGGAAAATGATAAATGATTGAAAGATACGGTAAAATTCACGAGGAATTGCTTTTGTAGTTGTTGTTGTTTTTAGATAAAAGGATATACACTGTATCATACGCTTTGGATATTCCCTTCGCCGTCTAGAATAAAGACTAAGCGCTGTGGACATCATAACCTTTGGATATTCCCTTCGCTGCCTTGAATAAAGACTAAGCGCTCCGCGTTTACAATAGAACACCTGTGAACATACCATAGAGCTGCATTTTACAGCTCTATGGAACATACAGAAGACAGTGCTCTTCTTTGTATAGCGGTTAGTTTCGATTCAGAAGTATAGGGATATAACAACGAGACCAAACTGGTTAAAAATTCATTTACTATGACTAAGCTACTCATTTGGAAATGCTATCATAGCTTGATAAGCATATCTATGCCCGACAAACAAAATGACACCAAAAAGGTTTTGCCACCTCAGATGGTACCAATATCTGGCCTGGCCCATGGACTAGTAGGTGTGATGACTGACTTACTTGACGGTTTCCGTCGTCGAGTGGCTTACTGACTACATGTATATAGATCCAAACGCAATAAATAACACAACCCCAATGGACATTGACGGTGCGACAGTAGAAGTACAGCTGTAATCAGTTAATAATCACGCATGGGTGATAAAAAAGTGGTCCGATTAAACTTTTAATCGTAAAGCCAACTGACGTCATCACTTTGAAGTTTTCGAGAGTACATTATTTTAATTCAACAAGGCTTTATCATTACGTCCATTCTGAGTCTAATTCCTTTTGCGTATACTAAATATTCTTGGGTAAAATTTGCGTACCTTTTCTTGCTCCCGTAATATCCAAGAGAACACCGTTCCCCTTCTCCGGGACTTTGACCTGCAGAAGATAACCTCGGTCTGTGTAGCAAAACCACAACTTCCAGATTTCTTTTCCAATTACGGTTGGGCAACTCTTTCTTTTCTGGTGTCCTCCCACTGGGCCTCCTATTTGATGTTAATTTGAAATTGGTGTTTGGTGGACGTGCGTGCCCCAGCTGCAGGGAGGCACATCCAACTAGCGTCTGCCCTTTTGTCCGCGAAGGCTTTGGAACTATAATAGGGATATTGCATGAGCTCATTATTCAATAGTGCTCGTTAACATGATCGGTGAAGATTTTTTTTCTTTTTCTTTTCATTCAAGGGTGGATGCTCCATTGCTTGTGTGCTCTCTGCCTGCTATTGCCTGAGTTTTGTTAGTTTAGGATCCTTTTTTTTTTCTCTAGAATATATACTCAAAGGTCGGAAAAATGTATCAACCATTCGGGGAACGCCTTCTCGCTGAACTTCTAAGAAATACATTGTAATTCCAGAGATGAATACAATTTCCATGCAAAGTGAATCATTTCTGGTTAACTAGAAATTAAAATTACCCCAAAATGGCAATTTTATTGACACAAAGTTCATGCTTGCATTCAAAAAAATGCGGAATTACATAGCACTAATGATTGCACTATACTGCAGGACATCAGACAATAGACGGTGATTTACTTTTTTCCCCTTTTAGTCAGGTCGCTTATGCCCCTTTTACACTTTCACGGATTGCTTCACGGATGACCACGGATCGTCATCCGTGGTGTTCCGGCATGCAAACTATCTATTTTCCTCTCAATGCCGGTGTGAATACGATCCCAACTGGGTGCCTACACGGACAAGTACGGAGGCTACACGTACAATTAAAGTGCCTACACGAACAGACAAGCAACGAACGCGAACCACAAGGGAAAAGATACGGAGCTAACACGGATATCAAGGAAAAGCACGGATGCAGCTGGGTCCCTTCGCGGTCTTTACACAGATGTCCCTAAAATGTTGATAGATGACATTTACTTTTGCTTTGGATACTTTATCATTCTCGGGCAACATGCCGCCAGAGCTAATAACAGCAGCCTACATACTGTACATGACATACGCCTGGGCTTGTCGACATCAGGCAAATCTCTTCTCGCAAACTCTCATTTCGCGAGAACATCATGACATAAACAAAGCAAAACAAAACAAAACAAATAAAAAAAAAACACACACACAAATCATCAAGGAAATGTGTGTGGGTCACTGAAGCTTCTCAGGCTACAATTACTCGAACAGTATGAGGGGTTCCTGGCTGTACCGATGGGGGAAGATGTGAGCAAATTTCATGGACTTTACGAGCTTGTATTGGCAAAATACACGAATTTCTCATCCCGGATGGAGCCGATGCTAATACGGACGTCCCGATGTGTACACGGATTGTCCCGGAATGAGTACGGAGGCAACACGGAATAGCCGGTGCCTACAAGGAAGGAATACGGCGGCAACATGGAGTAGACGGTGCCAACAAGGAAGAGTTCGCATTGATTTTCATCCGTGATGTCCGGGATGAGAAATTAAGCAAGCTTAATTTTTCCCGCGGACATGCCGGATGATCAAGGATAATGCCGGATGACTTCACGGAGTCAACACGGTCATGCCGGAAACAGTACGGATGATCCCGGATCGACGATCCGTGGTCATCCGTGATGCGATCCGTGAAAGTGTAAAAGGGGCTTATGTGAAATTACCGTTACACGGCGGATAAAAGCATCAAATTTAGCACATGGATTCCTTGAGGACTATGAAACAATATTAGAGTAGGAGCCTTCCGGGAATTTATGAGAAAAACACTAAAAAGATCAAATTTCAAAATGGCCGACACTTAACTGGCAAACCCCTCACTTTTCATGTCATATGGGCAATATGATGACAATATACATGTATTACATATTTTTTTATGTTTGATTTGGTTTAGAGCCTTGATATGGACATTGCAGTAGGAGCAATGTTTATATACTTGCGTAATGTAAAGTACCATCTAAACTGCTGGGAGAAGGGTAGGGTAAAAGGGGCGGGGCACACCCCCTCCCCTCTTAAAGATATAGGTTTTTTTTTTTTTCGTTTTGCTCTATACACCGCGGATAAAAGCATCATTGGCGCACGGATTACTTGAGGACCATCAAACAATATCAGAGTGGGAGCCCTCCTGGAATTCTTAAGGAAAACACACACACATACACACACACACACACACACACACACACACACACACACACACACACACACACAGAATCAAATTTCAAAATGGCCGACACGTCATACCCCTCACTTTTCATGTCATTTATGGGTGATGTTATTCTAATTTTGGTTTGGTTTACAACTGAAGTTGAATATTGCGGTAGGAGCATCATTTCTATCATATTCTTGCGCAATGTAAAGTCTAGGAAATGCTGGGGGTAGGGCAAAAGGGGAGGGACCCCCTTAAAAAAATTGTTGGCTTGTTCTTTTTTCTTTTTTTTTTTCGTTTTGGTTGTATACACGGCAGATAAAAGCATCAAAATTGGCGCAGGGATTCATTTGAGGACTATTAAACAATACATTAGAGTAGGAGCCCTCCTGGAATTTTTAACAAAAACACACTTACACGTACACACACACACAAATCAAATTTCAAAATGGCCGACACTTATGGCAAATTCCCCGCTATGCCATATGGGTGATTCGATGACAGTATTTGTATATCTTTATCTTTGGTTTGGCTATACTTATATGAACCTTCATTATAGACATTGTAGTAAAAGCATTGTTTAAATTTAACTCCGGGGGGGGGGGGGGGGGGGGGAGGGAGGGTAGGGCAAAAGGGTAGGATCCCCCCCCCCTTAAAATGGTTGCTTGCTGCTTTTTTGCGTGCTTTTTTTTTTCGTTGTGCTTGTATACAAAGGAGGATAAAAGCACCACATTTGGGGCACGCATTCCTTGAGGAATATTGAGCAATATTAGAGTAGGGGCTCTCATAATATTTCTAAGGAAAACACACACACACACACAAATAAAATTTCAAAATGGCCGACACTTTTGGCAAACTCCCCGCTTCTTTTTATGTTTGATTTGATGACAAGATATATTTGTATATTTTTATTTTTGGTTTGGTTAGGAGCCATAATTTGGACATTGTGGTCGATGCATTGTTTACATTTTTGCGTAATATAAGCTGGGGCGGTAGGGCAAAAGGGACGGGGACCCCTTAAAAAGTGTTGCTTGCTTGTTCTTTTTCGTTTTGCTCTTACACTGCAGATAAAAGGTTTAAATTCGGCACGCTGATTCCTTGAGGACCATGAAACAATGTTAGAGTAGGAACCCTCTCATCTACAGTGAAACCCCGTTATAACGAGGAAACGCTTTTAACGAGATGATCAAGTCGGTCCCATTTTTCTTTGAGTGTAAACCTATGGTAAAACGGATCGCTCGGTTACAACGAGTTCGGTTATGATGAGATTTCGGTTATAACGAGGGCATCTTCGGTGAGTCATGATAAAGAAACACATAAGCAATTTGATCGGATACAACGAGGTTCCATTTCTTGACCTGCCGCTTTCAAACACGCGAGACAGACGAAATATTGAAAACCAAATTCACGCTATCCTTCTGTTCTCTTTCCTTCTGCAGAGTCATTCTGAACCAAAGAGATTATACCTATAGAGTAAGTAGTCGCCATACGCGTGCGTACAAATAGTGCGTCCAAAATTGAAGAGGGAGCGCACACTCAGCTCCTGGCACTGGATCTAAGTCTACGTTCAAGTCATATCTTCTCATATCATATCTGGAATGATATGTTATTCTTCATTACACATTTTCTTTTTCATAATCACAATGTGGTTAATTGTTTAAATATTAGTTTCTACGATGATATCACATCATTTGAACCATTTGGTAGAGTCCAGACCTTTTTGTTATTCCCAAAATAAACAGTGGGAACTTGGGTGTAGACTAGACAGTACTTGAGCATTATGACGTTTGTTTCGCGTACATTCCCACTCACGCCATAAAATCAAACAACATCAGCACCATTATGACGCTTCAACATGACCATTGTGACGTCACAACAAAAACAACGCAAGGTCACTGCGCCGAATATTCAAGTCGAGCGCATTACACAGTGCGCTGCCACCTACTGATTAATAACTGTACAGGATCCGTGCAATGGCGGCTCCCACAACGCAAAATGGCAGCTCCCTCGCGCGGCTGCCTCCCCAGTGCCGTATATTAAGAGAGTCTGGCCAACTCTGTTTTCGGCTGATGTGTTTTGAAGCCTGTGATTGGTCAAAAGCTGGTCCCGTGATCTACAGGCGCCATGTCGTTACCAAAGTCAATCACACGGGCGTGAGCAGAGTTCATACGCAGTGCCCATTGTTGAACATGCGCAGCTACGCGTTAATATTGCTTGCCTTTGGGACATCCCCAACATCACACCCCTTCGAAACCGTCTGGACCATCGATGGGAGAATTTTCGCCATCAAGAATGCGAACGGAAAGGAGGAGAAGCTATCCATCGACTCCGCGAAAGACCTGCGGAAAGTGGGCTGGACAGTGGAGAAGATCAAGGACATCACTCGCCACTAGGAATGCGATGGCAACAAAGAAGAAGTGGACTTCTTATCGATAAGTAACTTAACTGATTCATCATTTCCATCTGATATTCAAATACTAGGTCTAAATGTGTGTGGTTTGCATTCTAAACTTGAATTGGGTATATTGTCTGAAATTTTTTAACCCATCTGCATACTTTGATTAATTAACCACATACATACTCAGTCAAGATTTTCATTCATACATACATGCATCTTTTCTATTGTTGTTTTTACTGCTGATTGTAAATAATGTATATAGTTTATCAAACGCATTTCGTTCAAGAATTTCGCAAATTATATCAAATGTATATTATCTACTGTGCTTTGCTGTTGATTTGTAAATAATGTAAATAGTAGTTATAAATTGTATTTTTCTTCGTTTTCGTGTTATCACTCTGTGCCATGATTTGATTTTCCCCAATACTCTATATTTGAGTGACATGGGAAAATAAAAAAAAAACATTGTCAAACATTGTCAAACATTGTCATTGTCAGTCACGGTGCAGTGTCCTTGCCGTTGTCTATTTTAGTGAAGTATACGAAAGATATTTTGATATCTTACTGCGATAAACTGAAAATTCGTCATGCCTTCCTGCGCAGCATGGCGTTGCGCTAACCGATCGACCTGGCTCAAGTGTAATGATGCACCGCTTTCCGTAAGATCCAAAAACGAAGGAAAGAAGTGATAAATTAGAGTGTGACCGGAAAACTATATGATTTTTTTTTTCTTTGGATTCCTCGCGGTGTCTCTCAGACTATCCAAGTTTTTATTCACATTAAGATTGTATGTCACCTCTATGACGTACGAAGTGTCGCCTGAGGCATTTGTCTGTCCTTCATTCGTAATCAATTTTGTTGAAACCATTGGCCACGAAACTTGACATGATTGTGTGCATGTGGGAGTGGACGAAGTTTTTTTAGCATATAACATTTGTGTAAGCATGCTCAAAGTGAACCGTCAAAATCATAATGGTTAAAATCTTAAAATACTGCCATTTCCCCCATATCTGTATACAATTTCTGAAGGTGAGCACATGTATTTCCAGACGAAACTTACTGCCCGACCTTGATTCTCTTGTGATTTTTTTTTTTTTTTTTGGGGGGGGGGGGTGGGGGGTGGGGGTGGGGTTGGGGGTCATGGGAGGTGGCAAAGGTCAAGGATCGATGTCGGGTAAAATGTTAAAATTCTACTATCTATTGTTGAAATATTATTACCCAGTTCATCTCTACCTTGGAGATTATACCCAATGCACAAATTTAAAACCAAACGCGGTATTTGCATGTCACCATTCGTACACAATGACGCATGGGGAAAGATTTTGGCCATGATGGTCAAAGGTCAAGTGAAAATACTAAAATGACAGTAATTTCCGCAGATTTGTGAAATAATCGCTTAAAGTATTGCTCATCAACTTACGAGTGAAAAAATGCTCAAATTCCTTAATACTTCTCTTTTAAATAAAACTCATCCATTTACACCTAGTTCAAGGAAAGTAAACACTCGACGCATTAAATTTTGTGACAAATTTTTCTGCCAATAATATGTGAAACTGTCGTGTAACATTGTCAAGGCGTATACTCTACATCTGCTAAGACAAATGTAATATGGCGGAGGTATACCGGTCGCCATTTGGACATTTTCATTTTTTAAAACTCATTTCATATCCAGTCAATGGTCCTGATCATAGTTTATATTTGGTATGGATGTCACTGAGGATATCCCTCATGATTATCATGTTATCCAGGTATAGATTGTGCTTGTTCAATTGTTCAATTACAGGTCTTTTTTTTTGGAAATTATTTTTAAACAATTTGAGATCATTTTATGACATATTACCATTATGATTACGCACTTGCCGATGACTTTTCATGTTGTATATACATTGTACATAGGTGTATTCCTCTTGAATTAGGGCCTACTTATACTAGTAGGCCTTCATGTCAGTTTATGGTACTAAATATAGGATGGTAATTGATGGTTATTTATGTGCGAAACAGTAAAACTGTGAAATCCGTCTATCGTCTGTGCACAGTACAGCTAGAATTGTAAATATATATACATTGCATCATTTTGTTGTACAATATTCTTGTTCCCTGGACAACTTGCTAAATAAACAATATAGCATAGGGGGCCTACAGTCTAGTGAAAGTTTACGACACGACATGCTGTGAATTCTTCTTTTATTTATACAGCAATAATTTATCATATTTATATTCAGGAATTACGTCCTTTAAACAGCTTCCCTATTAAGTTTATATACCTGTGTGCTTGTGTCTATTTGAATGTGTAAAAATGATTGATTGTTGGCTTAAATGTTCAACATGGATGGAATGAATGAATGTCCCTCCCCCAACCTACACCCTTTCTCTCTCCCTCTCTCTCTCTCTCTCTCTAAAAAAAAAAAAAAAAAAAAAAAAAAAAAAAAAAAAAAAAATCAAGCAACACAGTGCCTTGCGCCTTTGGGACGCCTGCGCGCGCTAACCCCAAAGCGCACACGCTAAAACCATAAGCGCACTGTACGCTGGGTAACGACATGGCGTTCAATTTGTGAGTTGGCCAGACTCTCAAATACGGCACTGTGCCTCCCCAGTGCCGTATATTAAGAGAGTCTGGCCAACTCATAAATTGGACGCCATGTCGTTACCCAGCGTACAGTGCGCTTATGGTTTTAGCGTGTGCGCTTAGGGGTTAGCGTGTTCGCGCAGGCGTCCCAAAGGCACGGTGACGGTGTTGCTTGACTTTTCTTTCTCGTAGACAGTGCAGAGAGAGAGGGAGAAAGAGACACGAGACCGACATCAATAATAGGTCCATGAGTCATACAGCCCACGAGTTATACGGCTCAGGAGTCATACAGCCCATGAGTTCGACACTACGCACAAAAGGCTCATGAGACCGACTCTAAGCAAACATAGCCCACGAGACCGACACTAAGCAATAAAGGCCCACGAGACCGACACTAAGCAAAGAAAGCCCACGAGACCGACAGTAGGCAAAGAAGGCCTACGAGACCGACAGGATAAACAGCGCCATCTACATGTCAATCACCTGTACAGGGTGTTCCATGATCGAAAAAATAACATACTGGCGGGTGTAATTTCGTAAAGCTATCAATTGAAAGATGGTGACCATCTACATAATTATGAACATCATCAAATATGTATTTCTACATACTTCTGGGGGGGGGGGGGGCAAGTGTGTCAGGGAGCGACATTGTTATCAAGTAGAAAATTGAATTGTATTCTTCATGCCCCCGCTCCCCCCCCCCCAAAAAAAAAAAAAAAAAAAATAGAAGAATTAGTATTCTTCACCCCTCAAAAAAAGACAAAAACACAAATGAATTTAATAGAGGACAATAACGATGTATGAATTAATTTTAGAGCATTGATAATGCCATCGTGCTATTTTTAATAGGCTTTCCCAGTTTTTAGCTAGAAAATGGACAAGATATAAATTTTACCTCTTCTCTTTCCCGATTCACTAGTTACTTATTCTATTTTAGATATTCTACCCTCCTGCTTTGTCGTTTTGCAGTAAGATCTATTTGTAATTTTCTCTGTAACTATGATGTAATTCTATTGATTAAAACGTTTTATGTCGCAGGGATTCACCTCAATTTTGTGGCTTGTGTTATTCTCCTCCGAACAGTACATTTTATCGTGAAGTACAATAGCTGTTTTCATGGATATATCTGTTTTTTTTTCCGAATCCCTAACGCTACCTTAATAGATGATTACATGGACCGAAAAATATATAACTTTTTACTATGTCTTCTCAGTGCTTTTCTTCCTATTAAACCCAAATCAGGCTCTACCTTTTGATCATATTTCTGAAAAAAATTTAAAAACTTCAAATATTCATTATCACCTCTCACCCTGCGGTATGCTATAAAGTTGAAAGCCCAAGGTGCCCAGGTCTCTGTTCATAAGATAAAGATCTTATTTCACGTACTAATTTTGCAGGTCTCCGTTGGACATTTTCTAAAGCTAATACAAGTATTTATGTTGTTGTTTTTTTCAAATAAGGACTCCATACCGCATGGGCGTATTCTAAATGAGGTCTTACTAAAGCTTTAAATAACAGTAGAAAATTATCCTTATTTGTATAAACAAAATGTTCGTCTTTGTTTTGGATCTGTCGGAAAGCGCTGCATCATTGCTCTAAAGAGCCAGGTCGGTTTGCGCAACGCCATGCTGTGTAGGAAGGCATGACGAATCTTAAGGTTATCGCAGTAAGATATCAAAATATCTTTCGTATTGTACCTTCTACTTCAATAAAGCTGACAACAACGGCAATGACATATCCCCACTGCATTATGACTGATATTCAGGGGAAGTCCCAAGGCAAGCAATATTAGAGCGTATAGCTACGCGTAATCAACAATGGGCACTGCGTATGAGCTCTGCTCGCGCCCGCGTGATTGACTTTGGTAACGACATGGCGCCTGTAGGTCACGGGACCAGCTTTTGACCAATCACAGGCTTCAAAACACATTAGCCGAAAACCGAGTTGGCCAGACTCTCTTAATATACGGCACTGTGCCTCCCCACTGGACTACGCCCTCTTGTGGTATAATCTCTTTGTTCTGAACACATAGCGCGCGCGTGTATGTATGTATGTGCATATAAAACACGTGAGCCGTAACGTAGCGATCCCCATGCCGTCTCTCCATGATCTCATGCGGGAAGAGGAAACTAACTGTGCTAGGCTCAGTCGTCCCGCCGTTATCCCTCTTTTATCCTCCTTTATCAGTGACAAATGCTGAGTACCTTTCTTTGCATGTTTTCTTATAAACCATCCGATAAGACACACGGATACCGTCTGATGTTCTTCAGTCTTTGAACATAATAATTTGATTTTTTCTTTCCGAGATACTCGTAATCGGCCTACTTGATATTAGCTCAAACCAGTCCGTAATGTGAAAAAAAAAACACATTCAAAAATGTTTCATCCAGTAAAACAAACTGGTGACAGAACATTGAGAAATATATTTTTGGAATGCATGTGCAGCTTATCATAATCCTCTCCATATTAGTTCCGACTTCCGGTTGTTTTGCTGGTTGGGAAACATTGATGTGTACACTATACGTAAAAGATTACAGCCGAAATAATTAATGAAATCATCGTGATGTTCATTATTATTTCACACTGTATCTTACAAATGAATAATTTTATTCTTTCAGAATGGTCCGTTATAATGAGGAAGAGATAGGCGTAAAAAGGATCACGAATTCAACCACGTGTACCTTTCAAGAACGCATGTATAAAATGCGAAGAGATATTGGGGAGAAAAATACAAAACGCATTTTCAACCCCTGCTGGTGCAGACATTGAATACAGCCTAAATAATTAATGTAATCATCGCGATCCCGCTGGGCGCACACAGCGTAAAATAATTTTGAATAATGCATGTTGCTCTGCTTGCACCCATGTTCAGAAAAAAAAGTAACAAACGTTTTTAATACAACATGATTTTGTTTATCAAAATTTTATACTGTGTTTCACAAACGATACTTTCATTTTTTCAGAATGGTTCCGCAAAACAAGAGGAAGAGATAGGTGTAGAAAGGATTACGAATTCAACCCTGCCGTGCACATTTCAAGAACGCATTCACAACACACGCGAAGAGATTTTTCGGAAAAACAAAGAACACGTTTTCAACCCCCTTTTTGTTTTTTCCTTTTGGCTACGATATTAACTCACAAATGAATCCTTTTTATTCTTTCTCAATAATAATGATACATTTACTTGTGTAGTGTAATAACGCAAAGTGCAGACATGGAATACAGCCTAAATAATTAATGTAATCATCGCGATCCCGCTGGGCGCACACAGCGTAAAGTAATTTTTTGAATAATGCATGTAACTCTGCTTGCACCTATGTTCAGAAAAAAAGTAACAAACGTTTTTAATACAATATGATTTTTTTAATGAAATTTTAAACTGTGTTTCACAAACAATATTTTTATTCTTTCAGAATGGTTCAATACACGAGGAAGAGATAGATGTAGAAAGGATTACGAATTCAACCCTGCCGTGCACTTTTCAGGAATGCATGCACAACACACGCGACGAGATTTTTCGGAAGAAAAACAAAGAACGCGTTTTCAACCCCTTCTTTTCTTTATTCTTTTGGTATCAACTCACATATGATTCCTTTTTCTTCTTTCTCAATAATAATGATACATTTACTTGTGTAATGTAATAACGCAAAGTGCAGACATGGAATACAGCCTAAATAATTAATGTAATCATCGCGATCCCGCTGGGCGCACACAGCGTAAAGTAATTTTTTGAATAATGCATGTAACTCTGCTTGCACCCATGTTCAGAAAAAAAGTAACAAACGTTTTTGATACAATATGATTTTGTTTAATGAAATTTTAAACTTTGTTTCACAAACAATATTTTTATTCTTTCAGAATGGTTCAATACACGAGGAAGAGATAGATGTAGAAAGGATTACGAATTCAACCCTTCCGTGCACTTTTCAAGAATGCATGCACAACACACGCGAAGAGATTTTTCGGAAGAAAAACAAAGAACACGTTTTCAACCCCTTCTTCTTCTTTTTTTATTCTTTTGGCTACGGTATCAACTCACAAATTATTCCTTTTTATTTCTTTCTCAATGATAATGATACATTTACTTATGTAATGTAATAACGCAAAGACTGCTCATAAGTTTGATTCCTTGGTATGCGACTCCACGCTTATGTTTTTCTTTGTTTTTAGTGCGTACGGTTATAACGAGTAACCAGTTACAATTCGGCGGTCCCACGGACCTCGTTATAACGGGGTTTCACTGTATATGTTTCTGGCGACTGGCCTGTCTTGCGAGTGTGACTGCGATAGTGATTTCTAAGCTTGAGGAGACAGGTCAAATGATATTTTGCTTCCATTGTAATGACATCTCCTCCGACTATTCTGGCCATTAGTAAGGTGTCATTGAGCTTTGTGATCATGTCAATAACATTTTTATCAGCGTCGGATGTTGACATTTCATCCTCCACCCTCTGCTCCTTTCTCACAGAAGAAACATTTTTGAACATCTCTGCGCTTAGTGAGCCTTTTTTGGTCTTTATTTGGAGTGTGAACTCTCTTTTCTTTGGCTTCTCCACTTTAGATTTATTAAATTGCAAATGGTAAGATCTGTGCCATTGAGCAGAGTTTGTAACAAAGCTTTCAACACTTTCTTTGTTCCAAAACAGAGTTAAACTGGAACAGCATTAATGACTCGGAACTGTTCGACATTCGACAGGAAAGACTTGTAGGGATCGGTCTTGTCACCACTTGCCCTTGAACTCTTCAAGGGACACTTCAAGGGTTCATCGGTGTCTTGCTGGCAAATCACGCAACGATCCCACTTAGGCCTAATTACCATGATGGATTACATTCTGAAAAGCAAAAGTATTGGAATTTAATCCAAATATCGTATAAACCTTTGAATTCCATTCAATCATTTCACGTAAGGTGGATTGGAGTAATATTGTCATGTATTTGGCAGCAAAGACATTTTCTGGTGAAAATTGATCTCTATAGGTATGTACATTTACGATGCCTTGGGCTGTTACAGCAGAAAACACATGTACATGATAAAGGTAATCCTCTGGGGGGAAAAGGACAAAGCGACTATGCCAGTCAGCTAGTTTCGTTCGTCTGATGAAACATTCTGCAAAACAACCTCCCTCATCCCACAAAACTTCAAACATCTGTAAACACAAATATAGATTATGGCCAACACAACTATGACAAGACATCGTGTATGATTATCTGATTCAGTGAAATTCCTGGTAAAAGATAAAGTTCACCCATAATCTCAGGAGGGAAGTTTTCGGTTGCTGAGACTCATATCGATGGCACAAGAAGAAAGTAGTAGCTGAATGTAGTCTAACATCCTCACCAGTGGTTTCTAAGATGTCTGTCTTTGGCTGTTTCTAGATGAACAAAACTTATCTCAGCATGACCTTCCATACCACAACAGGAAGTTGTTCGTGGTTTAAGTAATTAGTTAATCGATGACCATTCAATTTCATGCCATTTAGAACAGATTTACGATGGGAGTCAAATAATGTTTTCCAAAAGACTGCAGTACAATGCACCCCCATTATAACAAACGTCGTCAGGACCGGCAGGTTTTTTTTTTCCCGTAATATCGAAATTTCGTTATAACCGAAGAGCAAAGTATATAAAGATATAGATGATAGCTTTTTTTTCTTTTTTTTCGTATATAACATGCTATTGTGAACAATAGTCAACAAGGCGTGACACTATAAGTATCAAGATCATGCATACAAGATCATACATAACAACTCATGGCCTAATCAAGGGTTCACAGCAGCTTAAGAAAAGAATAATGACAAAAACAGAAAAGCGGGGCCTAATGAATAGTATACTATACAATCTGCAAAAGATGGTTGTGGATGCGACTCTTGAATGACTGAGACCCTCTGTCACTAATCATGCCTACAATGTCTTCTGGTAAGCTGTTCTAGACTCTGACTGCAGAGTGTACAAAACTCCTGCCAGTTGAGTGTGTTCTGGACTTGGGTTCCACGAGAGCATGTCTCAGAGTTGACACACTAGAGCGATTTGTTCTTCTCGTTGTATAAGGTGGGGGAACCAGCTTTTTCAGGTCTTGAGGGCAGAGGCCTGTCTGCATTTTGTACAGGGCAACTGCAGCTGCAACTTGACGTCTATGGTGAAGCGAAGGAATATTGAAGTTGGAGCGTGCCTCGTCCTCATTTATTCCAATTATGCGTAGGGCCTTCTGTATACGATCAAGTAGTTGAAGTACTGTGGGAGATGCATTCAGCCAGCACAGAGAGGCGTATTCCATGATACTTCTTATCTGGGCCTTGTACACTCTGGCTCTCCCAGGGGCATCCAGTTTAGATGCTATCCTCCTAAGAGCACCAAGTCTCTGTCCAGCTCTGGACGAAATGTTCCTGATGTGCTTATTCCAGGTGAGCTTCTTGTCAACCGTGATGCCCAGTATCTCCAGTTCGTCTACCTCGGTGATTTTTGTGTTTCTAAAGTGCAAGTCTACCCTCGATGGTTGTCTCTTTCTTGATATTGTTAGAGCCTTGCACTTGGCTGGCTCAAAAGACACCCTCCATTTATCAGCCCATTGCTTCATGTTTTCCAGGTCTCTGTTTAGGCTTGCATTAGCTGGCTCCGCTTCTTCTGATGATCTAATTTCACAGAACAGGGTGGAGTCATCAGCATACAGATAAAGGGCATTCTCACAGAGATCACCCAGGTCGTCAATGAAGACTGAGAACAGCAGGGGACCTAGAACTGATCCCTGTGGTAATGAAGCATTGATGGATGTAGTTGTGGATGACTGGCCTGACAAGACAACCTTTATTGATCTATCTGACAGGTAGCTTTCAATCCAGCTGAGCAGTTTTCCTCTGATACCCTTCCCTTCCAGCTTGGAACAGAGGCCGTTGTGCCAGACTTTGTCAAAAGCTCCCTTAATGTCCAGTGCAATCAGTCGAACTTCATTCTCTCTGTCTAATGTGTTAGCCCATTGTTGAGAGAGGAGGGTTAGTAGATCTGCAGTACTGTGGTGAGGTCTAAAGCCAAATTGTCTGTCTGAGATAAGATGATGCTTGAATAAGTAAGTCTGAAGTTGGGATTGAACAATCGACTCCATAACCTTGCTTATATTACTCAGAAGAGAGATTGGGCGGTACATTGCAGGGTCTGACTTTGAGTCCCTTTTGTGGATCGGGATGACGTGCGCCTGGTGGGGAAACATTCCATTTGAGAAACATAACTGGAAGAGGCGGCAAAGTGGTCTTGCTAGTTCTGCACTACACTCTTTGAGAATTCGCGTTGGAACTTCGTCAGGGCCAGTTGCTTTGTCTGGTTTGAGTTTCCTAAGGGTTCTTTTGACGTCTTTGGCCCTAAAGGTGATGTTGTCTAGCACATGTTGTGTATCACCCTGAACCTCCGGTGCAGAGTCCCTGGCATCATCAAGATGGCACTTCTTGGCAAAGGTTTGGCTGAGAAGCTCTGCTTTCTCCTTTGCAGTAGTGTAAACCTGGTCTTGTTCCTTCAGAACTGGTATATCTACATTGGTATTCTTTCCAGACAGGGAATTCACCTTATTCCACCATTCCCTGCTACTCAGACTTCCATTTGTTAGATCTTTTTTCAGATTCTCATCGTGTTGTCTCTTAGCATTTTTTCTGCCTTGTTGTATACAGCTCTTGCTTCTTTGAATTTCTGTCTGGTTTCTTCTGTGTTGTTTTTTCTCATTTGCTTGTAGAGCCGCCTTTTTTTTGTTAGCGGCTCTCCGGCAGTGATCGTCAAACCATGGTTTATCTCCTGTCTTTTTCACAACTTGCTTGCTCGGGATGTGAATATCCATTGCGGTGTGAATGATGTTGGTAATATTGCTGCATGCAGTCTCTGGGTCAGTACTGAGGGCTTGGTTCCAGTTTGTAGAGGAGAAGAAACCTCGCATTCCCCAATAGTCAGCTTTATCGTATCGCCATACCTTCCTTTTGTAGGGCTTGTCTCTGAAGACTGGTACCTTAAACTTGACAAAAACTGGGTTGTGATCTGACGTACCCAGTGTGGCTAGCGTTTCTGTAGTGACAGTCATATCAGTCAGGACAAGATCCAGGATTTGGTCTTCTCTAGTGGGCTCATGTACAGCTTGTTGTAGTCCAAGAGAGTTGGACATTTCTTGTGTACGTCTACCAGCAGTATCTGTAGTGTGGCTGCCTAGCCATTCTGTGTGATGTACATTAAAGTCTCCGAGGAGGATCACAGACTGGGCATGACATTCTGTTAGTTTGGAGAAAGTGACAAAGTCAAGATAGTTGATAGTGTCGCTGTTGGCTGTTGGCTTTTGGCTTTGGGACCTGGTTTTTAACTTTAAACGAAAACGTTTATAATGACGAAAATTATTACCGCGTTCGTTATTACAAGGGTGCACTGTACCTACAAACAGTTCAAAATCTTACTGCAAAATAATCCAGTGTAAAATAAGTCTCAGATTATGGGAGAAGCAGGGACAGATGCAGGAATTCCATAAGGGGGAGAGGCGCCTTTACAAAATCAAAAAGGGGGTACGTGCTCCCCCGCTATACATTTTTTTTTTTTAGTTTTATTTCTTTTATTTCAACAAAGAAG
Organism: Diadema antillarum; assembly: GCF_040938485.1. Taxonomy (NCBI): domain Eukaryota; kingdom Metazoa; phylum Echinodermata; class Echinoidea; order Diadematoida; family Diadematidae; genus Diadema; species Diadema antillarum. The sequence goes on from NW_027272218.1 coordinate 225,715, forward strand.
GGGGGCCGGTGCGCCCCCACCTGGATCCATTATTGAGTATAGGAAAACTGCTTATGTCAGAAACTATTTTCTTTTTAAACTGTGTACATATATTTGATTGGTATGTAATATATGTATATCATATTTGATCGGTAATTAATTCCACCAACTCCATGTATCATATGGTTTGATGTTGATCATGGTCTCAAGCTTACGTTTAATATTTTCAGTCCATTAAAAAACATAAATCAATTCACAACAGATCTGAACCTATATGTCACCACATTCCCCTATATATTACGCAAATACGGTATATATCTATCATAAATAGAGAAATATTGAAATTCAGCATTTTCACCCTTAAAAATCAAAACAATTCCAGAGGGCTCCTACTCTTATATCAATGAGTAGGTCTTAGGGATCACCTCTCCAAATTTGGTGCTTTTATCCGCCCTGTAACGGTAAGCCCAAATTCCGACATAAAGCGACCTATTTCATCCTCTCCGTCCCTAATACGTGTATAATATTTCATCTCACTACTGTGGGTCTGGGAATTCACCATAATCATATTTTGAATGCCGTTCCCTTCACAGTAAAGGTAATATCAGAAGACTTGTTTTTATCGCGTTCATCAGATAATTTTTTCCATCTCTCCCCCCCCCCCTCTCTCTCTCTCTCTCTCTCTCTCTCTCTCATCTGTCTGTTTCTACCTCAGCCCAACTGAATACACAAACAATTGGTCTTTTTTATTGACATTACATAGCATTGTTTATATGTATACACGGGTTGATGGAAAATTTCGAGTTTGTCCATTTAGCTGTATTCTATTCTTCGCAAAGAGGAAGTTAATGTATCAACAAGGTCAAATAGTGGTCATGTGTTGATTTGTGCATTTGTTGTGTGCGTATGTGGGTGTGAACGCCAGAAAACCTCCTCTCTTTCATACATCTTACTATAAAGCAGATTTGTTTTGCACATTAGGCCCAGCAAGAATATGAAAAATTCTGCATTAAAGACACTGTCAAAATCGAATCATAAACGGTGTATGTATCTTTTATACAGTCCGTGTCAGACACAATTGTTAAAATGCGGCACTCGCTATGTTATCGCTCCTTCAAAGCCACCGGGGCAGAATGCATACTTCACTTCAAGAGAAAAGGGACAGAACACTATCGTGTGCAATCAATGATTTTGCCTTCGGTAATTTTTGTCTTTAAAGGGACTGTGACTGACTGCACAGTACTCGTTGAGGTGGGGATTCATGTTTTGAATATTCTTAAGTGAGATAATGAGAAACCTTTTACGAAATATGAAAGAGCATGTAATTTTAAGAAGTATTCAACGTTTATTTGATGAAAATTGGTTTTCAAATGGCTGAGATATCCAATAATAAAAGGCGACATGCCACAACTTTATTAGGATCTCTTTGTTTCACCTTGTTTTTGGATATCTCAGCCATTTCAAGACCGATTTTCATCAAATAATATTTTGATACACCTTAGAATTGCATACTACTCTTTGGCATCTCATAGAGTGGTTTTTGAATATCTCGCAAAACATTAAAAGCTAAATCCTCACCTTGACCAGAACTGTACACACCCTTTAACAGTTCGACCCTTCCCCTGAAACATATACGCATAATTTCAACAGGATATACACCGTAAGCGCTCAGTCAATTTTCATTCCTTTCATGCTTCCTTGCACGTCCTTTTGTTCGCAGATCCCTAGAGTACAGCCTGTTATGTTTCGTCTATTCATCGTTTGATTTATGGTCTTTAGTTGTCAAATGGTCCATTTGTTCAATCTTGCACACAGTGTACAACCATTCACTATTCATCTTCGACTATGTTCAGGGTAAACATAAATGAATTAAGGAAGTAGACATTCAAGCTTCGATAACAATTATGTGATGAGAATAATGTACTGTGATAGACTTCAGGAAATGAACGGAAAATTTCATGCCATTTAACTCTTTAAAAAATGGTAAAAAATAAACAAAAACTTGTTGACATTATGACAAAATGAAAATCACGAAGTAGTGTATAAACGTTATACTAATTCAGAGATTTCAGTTTTCCTGATTCACCTTTCACAACACACCTGGTGGAATGGGACAGTGATAAGCGAATGGCTGATTGGATCATGACACTGCAGTGCACGATTATCTTTGGTGGTGATATACCATGGAATATCAATTCTTCTAAACGAGTACAATGTATGTTGTACAGGACATATCGCTGCGTACACAACACTTGAAACAACAGTGAGACAATGCAAAGATCGTCATCTCTCTTTCTCATCTTTGAAACAGGAAGAAAAAAAAGGGATCATAGAGTAACCTTGTACACTCCATGCTTTAATCCAATACTCCAGATTTATTAGAGATGGATTATTCATAAAGGCTGCAAACACTTTGATACAGTAACGAGTAATCATGATTACTCGAGCAATTGCACATATAAAATTTCTAACAGCCATGCTCAAGGTCTTTTTATGATTATTAGAGAGTGACCACATTGTTGTTACTTCTTTAATCAACTGAGGTGAATATCTACAGCAATGAACAATAAAAAAGTAGGATCACAAGTCACAATGGTTTGTCGTAATATAAGTTTCTACATAGAGAATAAAGTCTAACATGGTTCACATGAGACATATAACGGGTGAAACACAACATTTGGTTGTTATCAGAGCATCACACATCTGTCAGATGCCTTAGAAATGTTAAGTTCAAAAACTGTGTAGGACTACTGGAAAATGGTAGTGAAAACTAGCAAAGAATCAATAAAAATATAACGAACTATGATAAAGTTGTAACATATCTTACATACGTGATTTCCATTTCTCTCTGTCCATTTCTATTAAAGCATATCATTATTATTTTTTTTTCCTAAAATGGACAGTACAATTTTAAGATGAATGAAATTCCCCAGAGATGAGATTATAAAAGGTTTAAAGTATTCTAGAAAATTTTAATTTTCAAAACCATATGGCTGTTCAATTGTAAATCATCATGTCTGGACAGAAATACTAAACATAAAAATCGATTCCCTCATCCTTTCAGTGGCTAACCCATTCACCATGAAAACCTGATTAGATAGACAAAAGTCCACTAGAAGTCCTACCGTATCTTGACAATCACATTGCAATATCAGGTTTCTTCCTTTATCAGTAAATAAACAGTGGTAGACCTGCAGAACCACCTTGCTATGAGAAGGTTTGTTATACAATTGACCCCTTTTTAATGAGGTTCCTCGGTACTTCCAACAAAAACTGAAGTGAATTCTTTATCCAGAACTAGCCCTACATAAAACTGGGTCAATAAAGTTAGAGGGGTATTCATGTCTTACCCAGGAGGTGCTCTATATTCCATTTGAATGATAATGAGATATAAGAGGTGACCAAGACTGAGACTGTCATTAATATAGATTTAATGGCAGTGACACTAGGGGGTACTGTGTTGTTGTTGTTGTTGTTGTTGTTGTTGTTGTTGTTGTTGTTGTTGTTGTTGTTGTTGTTGTTGTTGTTGTTGTTGTTGTTGTTGTTGTTCGGGGGTGGGAGGGGCTGCTTCATTTCCACATTAAATTCCATAAGTCTATTGGATTTGCATGTCGGTGATGTGATGAAAGAGTAGGGGCCTATCTTTCTGAGGTCTCCCCCACAGAAACTCAAAGATGAAGACAAAAAAAAAAAAGACAATTGAGCTACAATCAATGTCTTCTGCAGATGAAGAGAAATCAAAACCATATGTAGCAGATTTAATTACACAATGTTAATCTACATTTACATTTCATTTACCTTTCCTCTTTTTATTTCATCTTTTTCATTTTTCCCAGTTTGCTGTGGATATTATCACTTTAATTATTTGGATACCTCTTCATTTGGTTGTGGTGGATAAGAAATAACAACTAACATTTTCTTGGTTGGCTCGGAAATTGAAATAAGGAAACCATGAAAAAAAGAAAGACTACCTACGTATGCATCTAGGCATTAATCGTATATTCCATCTCTGTTATTCTAAAGATAACTGTCATTTGCATTCATTTTCCACAAAATCTCAACTTGCATTCATTTTCATCACAATTTAAATTTCATTTCAATCTATTCAAATGATTTACTGTTTCATCAATATCAAACTGTATATACATATTTTTCTTTAGTACAAAACAGTATGTAGTAAATGGAAAACACCATCAACTTCAGTGCAAATTCTCCAAAAGAGAACTTCACTTGTATTGGTTATATCCTTATAATGCCTTGGTAATAAGAATATACATGAGAACAAAGTCAAATGACTGATCTGTAAAAAGGAGATCAAGTTATTGATATCACTCTAAGATGGCACATGTGTTGAATGATTTAATGAAAAATCACGACAACTTACTTTGAAGATCCATTCCAGTGGCATAAATGAACAACAACAAAAATATAACATAATAGTAATAATAATAATAATACTAATAATAATAATAATAATAATAATAATAATAATAATAATAATAATAATAATAATAATAATAATAATAATAATAATAATAAAAAACAACAACATTCCGGTCCCAAAATGCCTCAATTACAACAAGAATTCAGTCCAACGTGTTTAATGATGAAAAATGTTTTATGTACAACTGATAAACAAGCTTTCTCTCCTCACTAGATAGGTATGTACGTGTGCTGCTGATGTGATATAGGACCCTAGAGTCCAGGAAATCAACCTGTGATTATCACACATAATGTGGATGATGCTAAATACTTTTTTTTTTATTTCTATGTTATAGTCTTAATTGCATCAGTATAAATGTTTCTTGCAAGTAGAGCTGTATCTGCATGTGGTGCCTCTAAAGCAGTTGTATATTTAAAGTTTTACATGCTTCATAAACAGGGGCCAATGAGTTTCACATGTGATGAAGTGGAATTAGCCATCTACCGGTTGCATTAATGACACTCCATTACTGTGCTATTACTCTTTTGAGAGTTCATACGATGGGCAAATACAGCGGTCATATTCAATCAGGATCACTCCTTCACTGTTCTCCCCAGAAACCCCTGCCACAAATCATTACCCCATTATTATCGGGTATTTCACTGTACATCTGGGTCAAGGGGAACAGAGCAGGTAGAGCATCTTGTTAACTACATGAGAACCTCATTATAATGACCTAAAAACAGGTCAGCCAGCATTCCCACATCCAAATCAGGGAGATTCCACGAAGCAATCAGGGAGATATCTGTTTGTTACATGCATTTCAATGGGCTAAAAATAATTCCCAAATCAGAAATATTTTAATATTCTCTTATTTAGACATGAACAGATTTGACATTTTCAGGGAGACTCCTGCAGAATCAGGTAGACTTGGCAGCTCTGTAAAAATCATGACAATTACCTTGTTATGTCACGCTACTCTCTATATCAGGGTAAGAAAAACAACAAAAAAGAAATAAAAAGAGTTGGGACCTGCAAAATCACCTTGCCATAAGAGGGTTTTGCTATATCACTTGCCACTTTACAATGCAGTTCAAAGGTAAAACACACACCTGGCATCATTCAAAGTGATGTTTATGAGTCACTTTAAAAGACCAAACAAACGAACAGAAAACAAATCAAAGTCTTAATTAAGGCTTACGGCACTATCCCATAAGCCATTATGGCTTCAGAATAAAATGGCGATAAATGACTCCTCCCATTTTTTTTTTTTTTTTCTGTCTGTTCCATTTGAGTGCTCCATCCTTGCACATCTAGTCTTGGTCCAAGACCCTCGGATTCCTCAGATTGTTGGTTCTAACCACCTTCAGATTGGGGCACTGGGTTAAGGAGTTGGCACAGGTTGCAGACACACAGGTGTAGTCCAGATTCAGGAGTTCCAGATACTTGAAGGACAGCAATGAGATGCCTTGGGAGGGGAAAGAGAGCATATGAATACTTAAACAGAGTCTTTGCTGATTTCAGCTAAACCCAGGGGTTTGCTAACGATTTAGCGGTTACAGGGTTCATACAGCTTCTACTTTCTGAATATATTCAAGTATATGTCAATGTTTACCTGAATCTGTCAATGGATTTCTGTGGTGAGAAATGAAGATTTTTCACACATACATTGTACATGTAGTTTCCAGCTTTAATTTGATTGTACAAGGTATCTACCACTGAAAGAAACAAAAACTGAATTGTAGTCAATTGTGCAAGTGTTAACACTGCATCTTAATTTAGTATCTTGAGCTGCCATTTTCAGTTTTGATATTTGTTTCCTTTGGAGGTTATGATAATTACTACTTAAACTTTTTCATTTGATTTGACAATGCTGTGGCATAATCGTGTAATGCACAATATGAAATATAACACACATTCTCTGTATTTCATTACATGGATTTTAACAAAAACAAAGCTTGGAGAAGAAAAGGTCTCCCCAAATGTTGGAAAAGCTCTAAAAACTCAGCATCAAACATACAAATTTTACAAAGCAACTGTAAAATCTAAATAAATAGAATACAAATGGAGTGCACTTTGCACACGGGCACAAAAGTAGCTTGTAGGTGAATGCTTTGAATACTTGTCATATGGATGGTAAATCTAAGTTCAACTTAACAGGATAACTTACCTCTGTCTGTGAGGTCAGTTCTGCTGAGGTTTAATTTAGACAAGAGAGCACATCCATTGAGGGCGCCAGATAATAAAAGCTTATCAGTGATCCTACAATGAGAAAGTAAGTAATAACAATGACAAAGTGAGTGAAGGAGAGATGGGGGGAGTGGTGGGGTTGGGGGAGACAGATGACTACAGTATCATGCAGTTCATGAATTACTGTAAAACGAGGAATGTTCGCGTGCATTTTAATTTCGCGAATTTCGCGAGCGCCAAGATTCTCGAAATTAAAATGCAGGCGAAATTTCTTATCTACACTATATGCATTGAACGCAAGTGGCAAATTTGCGAAAATTTCTTGCCACGAAAAAAGCCGTCGGCTCCAATTCGCAAAAATTTTGTGCCGTGAATATATCATGTTTTACAGTAGTGTGGTATCTTGAGCTGTAGGAAATTCATCAGTAGGCCTTCTTCTACATGCATACACACATAATATACACTACCCTATGGGCACCTACAAATTGTATGTTGACTCAGCAGCTGAAGACTGAGTCAGTTTGGAGCACATTATTCATGTACCTACACAGAAGCTGTATACTTTTATCAGTGAAATTTAACTTCCTCACATAATCCTCAGAGAGATCAAGAGCCACATTACCAAACATCACATATGAAATCGGCAAAGGTAGTATCTTGCTCATCAGAAGTCAACACATATGTTACGTATTCTTTCCCCATACAGTATCAAAAGATGCAAGCATTACAGAAAACTTGGTGTTGTATGCATTTTGTTAGAATTAGAACATATTATCGTACTGAATTGGCATTGAGGGCATAGTTTTTCATTAGACAGAGAGATGTCAGCATTTGTGGCATGGGAACCAGAAAGGCTCTGCCTGTACATTTCTACTGGAGATTTTGTTTTAACATATCTGTTCTACGAGCTTTGCTCCTAATATCATCTAAAGTAGAAAGCAGCATCCACACAAGCGACTTAATTCAATTTCACTGTCATCCTCGTGTAGAGCAGAAACTTAAATACCAAAGTTTTTGAAGAGTCACAACCAAATCTTGGTGTTGAGGCAGTACCTTAACCCTATAAAGCCCAAGGGGGGGGGGGGCACATTGTGCCCCCCTACCAGATTTTCGTTTGCCACTCCTTCGCCCTTGATCCGATTTCAACCAAATTTGGTGACTTTTCCTAAAATCTTATTGCGAACATTTTAATATATAATTTAGCTATATTTGGTGTTGCTGGTTGCCATGGCAACCATAAAGTGACAACCATGTCAGTCAGATTTTGCATCTTTTTTCTGTTCCCATTTCTTTTAACGGCATTACAGTGTATGAAATGGGTGTTTCTTGGCTGAAATTTGTTGATGGAGCAAAATTTGAAGTAATTATGGTCCTGGAAAGTTTTTCTTATTATTTCCTTTGTTTTTATGTGACAAAGGCATAAAACAATAGATATAATAGAGATAATTGAAAGCAATATTTTCTAAAGATTGCCCTTATATTTTGAGTTATTTTGATTCCTTCACCCAAGTTATGCCTCTAATATCATTAGTTTATCATATTATCAATTTTGCAATCTCAAAATTCCAGTATTATGCAAATATGAAATGTCATAACTATATATGTACCCATCCCAAACATTTCATCCCAGGTCTCATAATGTATCACTATGTTGATATGAATAGCACCCCCATGTGGTGACCTTGAGAAATTTCAACCATGACAACTAATAAAATTCCACTTGCTTATCATTTGTGGCAAATATGAAAATGATTGGTCTTTAATAAGACATATATAATGGGGATAAAGAAATTATAGAGAAAAATCATGTTTTTAGCATATTTCCTATGTATTTCTTTATATTTTGGTAAATAGCGCCCTCCATGGGTGACCTTGTGAAAATTCAAATGTACAGTCATGTAGAGTATGAGTTACTCTACCAACGTGCCAAATATGACAATGATACATCAAATAATAAAAAAGTTATATAGGGGGGGGGGGCACAATGTGCCCCCCCCCCCCCCCCCCCCCCCCCCCCCCTTTGGCCTGCGAGGGGTCAAAATAGCTTGGGCTTAATAGGGTTAACTCAAATAATCTAATTACAGATGAGGCATCCACATTCATTTCTCCAAAGGCCAGTGTGAACTATTCTGCCCCAGTAATGCCCCCACCCACTTGTAATGTTTTGTTCCTCACCACATTATTGTCTGATACGCTCTCTTTCAATTCAACCTACGTATCTCTCATTCTTATCTCTCTTTGGACGGATGCTCCTCCTTTTCTCATTCTCAATCCACCTTCCTGTTTTTAGATGCACATGAACGACCTACACTTTGTGTTTGACATGGATATTCAGTACACATCCAGAGACTTCCTCTAGGCTAAAGCCAGAGATGCAAATGAAATTAAGTGAGCTGCTACTACCATCTTGTCATCCCTGTCATGCTTGTTGTTTGCTTTATTTCTGAAACAATAAAATCATATAAATATACAGTGTTGAACATGACATAATTGAAACATGAATCAAGGTTGAAGTATCAAAACACATGCTTGCTGGAGATTTCTTTTCCCTGCATTAATTCCAAATTCATTTTTCTTTTGTTTTTGTCTGTTTATTTGTTTGATGTGTTTTGTTTTGTTGTTTTTTTTTTTTGTGGTGTGGGGGGTTGTTGTTACATGACATTGTTTAATGATGGCTGCCTTGACAGGAAACTCACTTGGTTGCTGCCATACTAAGGACTAGAAGCATTTTCAGCTTTCCAATTTCTTTGGCTCCTTCATCATCGACATCTGTCCTGTCCAAATGAAGCTCTCCTAACATTTTTAACCCTGTTATTGACCAAAATGGGGAAAACACAGTAATATTATTTATATTATATATACATGTAGATGTATTAAATACATCTATGAACTAGAGAAAACATCATGGACAGATTCACAAGCATGGCGTTAAAAAAAAGAAGAAGTGAAGAATGACTGTGTTTGAGGGGAAAGCAAAAGAAACAGTGAGGGTTATTACACAAAATGTAAACAAAACAATGAAGTTTTTGTCACTTTCAGTGATCATACATAACATTGTATACTGTCTGTCAGAGTTTTCAGAAATATGTGACACAATGACTACTAATATAGTTTTACAGTAGAGAAGGCATACCTACGTTGCTATGTGTATTACTTCGTACTGTACTAGTATCAGGTCTAAACTACAGATTCATTAAATTCTTTGCCTTGTTAATCAGGTCCTGGGCACAGTTTCATGAAAGTTGTCAGTCTCTGACAATCACCATCGTAACAGTCACTGACCAGAGCTTCTCGGCCAATCAAAGCCAAGCATTTTAATGAAATATTGCCAGAGACTGACTTGTCAGAGCTAACAACTTTTATGAAAAAATGCCCATGGGAGCATTTCACAGAGCATTTTGTCAAATATTTTTTTCTGACAAGCTGTTGGTTATAAGAAAGGTACTAACATCCTTGTATCTAATTGGCTGAGAACAAATAGTTGTCCAACAAATTTGCGGAACAAAACAGCAAAACGGCTTCATGAGCGGCTTCATTAAATGCCCCCAGATCTCTCCATTACCCGTTGGCTTGCTATCTCATTGTATAAAAGGTTTGCAAACGTTGTGAAAAATATGTCCCATTTTGCTGATGTCTCATCCATTAAAGTACAATGTACAACATAAGATTCATGTTGACATGATATTGTCCCATAACAGCACTGTTCTCTTTTTAATATCTGAGTCCATATCATGTGTATTTGGAATCAAACATCAAAATCACACACAAGTGCTAGATTCCAATGAATTCCAGGTCAAATTACAGATATTTGCTCTATAAAAAAAGAAAAAAAAAAGAAAATTGAAACTTAATTTATCACAATGTGATGAATAAGGTCATTGCTCAAGAAGATAAAGGGTACCTTTCTTTCGTAACAAGAAGATCTGTACCATGCCCATCACTGAGGGGCACCTCCATCGAAATATATCGCCTTACATCTGACAACACTACCGAATCCACATCATTAAACAGACATCATGACATACTGCAGGTTTGGAGAGCTCTAAGGAGGTCACTTCTTACCAGTCAAATGGGTCATGCCGGCACCAGTAATCTTGGTATTCGACAGATTCAGCATCTGCAACCTGGTGTAAAGATTGACCCAATAATGCAAAGCATTAGTGATTTTCAATATCCTTTTTGTAATATGTGTCCAATTTTAGTACAGAAAACAACAGGATTTCAGATTCTCCTTCAATTTTTTTTTTTTCCCAAATAAGTTTTGCACAAATAATAATCTTTTACATATTCAATTTACTTGTAGTTCATTACATCAAATCATGTACTCTAGTACTTGAACAGCATGATGACTGATGTGACAACAGTCTCAAATATGCCTGGCATGTTTTCTTAAAAAAAAAAAAAAAAAAAAAAAAGTGAATGAATTTAAAGGTAGATACACCTGCACCAGTAATCTCAGATAGTAACTGTTCGATTATATAGCACATTTTCAAACATGAAAATGTAAATAATGCAAAATATCAAACAATGGCAAACATACATGTAAACATGACAGAACAATAAATTATAACAGCAATTGATTTTAAATCAAGTTTCAGATTTTCTGCAATGCTCAAAATTTTATGTGTGCAGTGCTGTTGAAATGGTGCGAATGCTGCACTTCTTAGGAAGTAATGTCTTGGAAAGGACTTTAAAAAAAAATCCCCTGTTTAACAAAATGAGTTTCTATATAGGTTTTCTATGCCTAGTTGAGGCCAGAGAGTGTGGCAACACATGTCATGAGGGACGATGATGTTGTTCATACTCAAAAGTTGTTGGAGTGTCTGCAGATAATTTTCAGTTTGCATGACAATTTGAAATTATATGAATATAAGTATTGTGACAAACCCATACATAACATGTGATGACATTAACATCAGAAACATGAAGAATATTCCAATCTCAGGGCTTAAAATGATTCTTGTGAGATGTCCAGTCACCTCATTCAATAGCATACAATTGTATCAATCACAACGGATGGGAACATTAAGGCCCCCCCCCCCCCCCCCCCCCCCCCCCCCCCCCGGGTCAGGTATCAACTGGACAGTCATTCTTACGTGGTCATGTCTGCCAAGTGATGTATCCCTTCATCTGTTACATGGATGAAGTCTGCCAAATCCAGTTGGGTGAGCTGCATGCCTGCATCGAAATGTAATGAATCATTGAAAAAATGAAATAAAATAAAATAATAATAATGTCTTCTTTTTCCAGGGGTAGCCTCTTCAGTGTTGCCACTGCTCTATGCGTCCAGAGGGCCCTGCCATTATTATTACCCTGGCATTGCCAGGTACTATTTATACACCTGGGTCGAGAGGGACATGGTGGATAAAAACATCCTGTCCAAGGACGTAAGCACTAGGCGGGATTCCAACTCGGGTCCTCTAACTGGGAGTCGGGAGTCATATCCACGATGCCACAGCACCCCACAGTGGAACAAGACAACACAGTCTGATCATACGGCTAGGTTTTGGCAGGCCATCAGAGGTTCTAAGCCACAAATCAGTGGCTAAAAAAGCATTTTTGCACCAGTTTCTTCTGGACTTGATTCAGCATCACTGGATTCAATCCAACCTGAATCTGGATTTCAAGGACCTACTAGAAAAGTACATGACACAAATCAACTGTCTTATTTCCACTGCTGCCGACACTATTTCATTGCAGAGTATATTCTGTTTCTCATAGACGAGGTTATAATATGATCAATATATATACATGTAATATATTTTTATGTTTAAAAGCAAGATCATTATACACTTTGTCATTAATAAACTCTTGACTCAAAATTGCCATCAAATCACTACCCTAACATGAGTTAATAAACAAATCTTCATTTACATTAGCCCAATCCCTCAATCTCTAGTTGCTGTCAAATTGTATGACTTTGCTGATCTCGTTACGCCTTATCACTTTCTCTACCATCCCTATCAATATTCTTGACATTCATGCAACCTTCTTCCTTTATATAACCCATCCTGTACAATCTTTCATAATATACAAGTGACGATGTACACTGTAATACAACCAAGGAATGCATATGACACCCAACTATTGTTTTAGTTGGGTTTTCTTTTCATTGCCTTTATTCAACATTTGAAGGAATTATCTTTCTGATCATTCCCTCTCCCATTCCTGAAGGGTTCACACGGAACAATGAAATGTTGCACGACTTGATTAATCAATTAATGTGGGTCACTGTAGGAGATGTAGTATCACATATCTCTACATCTTACCAGCAATGCTCTTCAGACCAACGTCTGTGACTGTGTGGCGGTCAGGAAGCGAGAGTCTAACCAACTGCAAACCTGAAATCAGGACCATCCAAAACAAAACTGATCACGTCAGGATTTGCAAACAGCAATTTGATTTTTTCTTAACCCGTTGAGGACGGTTTGATTTTTCTACAACAAGCATTTCCCATAGACACCTGCCTAAGTATACTCGGGCCTCATCCTCAACGGGTTAAAAATGAAAGAAACAAAAGAAAAAAAAAACACAGAACAAAATGCTTCTGCTACGATTTCTCTGTCAAAGGAAAAAAACAAAAAACAAAAACAAAAACAAGAAAGAAAGAAAAAAACAAAAACAAGTCACACCAAAAGGTGGCACCATAGATACTGGTCTGATAAATGAGCAACAGAGGTAACTTGTGGTGTCTGGAACCCTGAAATCCTAACAACCCATTGAAGATTTAATCTTTGTTCCATACATTACCTGCATGCTGTTGTATAATTGAATAAATTGTATCCAAAGTTATTATAAACATTGTGATCAGCCTTCCATGTCATACAATCTACTTGACCACACAGAGACAGTACTGATTATTCATGACTTGGTCCAGCCACACTTGCCTTCCTTCAAGAACACAGGCAAATAGCCACATTTAATGCATGAGCATAATACTGTGTGAATCAGGGTTTGTAGGATAATATCTTACGTGGGTGAATATGCGGTCAGGAACAAAAATAACAGAATGAGAAATGATAACCATCACCTCACTCGAGAGAAAATTCAGCAATTTTCCAACCTGAAAGCCATACTGTATAATATTTTGCACTTTTTGTACAGGGGACACTAAAAATATGCTGAGTTGTTAATTTTACAAAATTCAGTTGATTCACAGAATTCATGAAAATACTGAAAAAACTGCAAACATATGACATGTCCAATGAGTGAAAATTTCAAAACGAATCATGCACTTGCTCCTATCTTCAAACACAAGAAACATCAAAAATTATTCTCAGGAATCTTTTGTAAAACATAGCTTGCTTCTGTCACTTCTTGTGGTCAGTGAAATCTGTACCAAATGTCACTTTGACCAAAGTATGACAGAACCATGATGGAACTGCCATAGAGCATTAGCACCATCATGTCTGTTTTGCAGTCAATAATGCATGGGTAACGAGAATCTGTAATGTTCTTCCTCCTTTCACTTCCTGATGTACCCAGGGCATGCATTCGACTATGCGTCTTATGACTATCATACACTAAACTTCCACCTTACATTGTACATGTATGTCCTGTCTCTGGGACAGAGTTTTTAGTTAACCTGTTGAGGATGAGTGCCGGAGTATACAAAGAAGCTGAATTCTTACACATACACAAAAAGAAACAACAACTACACGTACAAAACAAACACATATTTTTAAAAAACACTACCAAGACTGCTGACATCCAGATATGAGAATTTGTGGAGGTTCCATAGATCAATCAGGCAATACATGCTAACTAGATGAATCTAGGTACAGCCAAAATGATTCTCAAAGCAGAGAGGCTTTGAACATCTCTTGTCGGGACATGGCAAAAGAGTTTTCAGGGAGCATTTGCAGAATTAGGGACACTCAAGAGTCGCTCAGCTTGTCCCTACAGGGCCTCAAATCATATATCTCTCGATAAACGGGCAGACCTGCCACAGACTGAGCCAGAAGGCTGCTCTCCATCTGAAGCAATAACATACCTTGGAGGCAGGCGAGGGCTTCGTCCCCCATCGGACTCTCGATGTTGACGATAGAGAGTGCCTTGAGGTTTGGCAGCCGGTGCAGGTTCAACAAGGCCTCCTTGGTCAAACGGTTCCTCGCCACGTTGAGGAAGACGAGGTGAGTCAGGTTACCCACATGTTCCAGAGTCTTCACCTGGTTTGACCAAGGAATACAGTGACATTTACCTGGCACACAGTAAAGAGAATACTGATGAATGAGAAGACTGCACTCTGTAAAGCCCTGTGGACTACAAACAGTTAAGACTATGAATGAAGCTGAAAGTTTCACAACACCTTTTCATACAGCACCTTTCAACTATGTCATGGTACCCATAGAATTTTCAAGCATACGTACATCCAAACAACTAGAAGAAGGTCTTCAACAGTATTGCACACACTCTATTCTCTAGGGAGCATTCCAGCTGCTATTTAGACTCTTTTGGTAATCAAAAACAGACACCATATACCGTAATGTTGGACTTTCTTCTGGATTCTTCTAATCCACACAAACATTACGTAAAGTGTTTTTCTGACTAAAAAAAAACCAAAAAAACACTAGCCTAGAAACCCTACAATCCACTACCTATTGTCTGAGAGCAAAACACGTACTGCAAATGCAGATATTTTACGTGGTACATTGATTTTCATGTATTTCGCGCTACTTCTGGCTAGCGCGAATTCTGATACAAAAAAAAAAATCCCCACAATTTTCTCTGCACATCTTTATTAGGTTGACAATTGTGCAGCGCAAATTCAAGAACCTGCTAATGTCGGCGGTATATTTCATAACTGCTTGGCACGAAAAGGTAATCATGCAACTTACAGAGTACACTTACAGTAATCCAATAGTCCATTACCTATCTATACTATTTCATGAATATGATGAAAGGTAGCCCAACATTGATTTGGTGTAAAAGATATACGTTTGTCTTAGTTCTGACTGAATTTCAAACAAGTAGCCAAAGAAGACTCAAAAGGCGATCACATCATCATCTCCTTTGATTTGCATACTTTATATGATATAATTATGCTTTGTGAAATCTTTATTTTTGTGAAATTTGCGAGTAGAGAGCACACCAAGAATATTAGGTCACATAAAAATATTATTCAATCTGATCACAACATGCATGTGACGAGCATGCATACATGGGTTTGTACTCAGTACATTGTACATGGACATGGTTTGTGATGAAATTGTACTCGGCAATCTCAAATAAGACGACTTGGGAATTTGCCAGAGTCCCTTCAGTCTAACCTGCCTTAGCGGCCACCTGTCTATAGTGGTCACCTGCCGTATACGGCCACGATCAAAGGCAATTCCCTCCTCCGAGAAAAAGCATGTTATAGAGCCTGTCTATAGCGACCACCTGTCTGTAACAGCCATATTTTCATCTCCCATGTGTGCAGCGGCGTAGCCAGGATTTCATCTTAGGGGGGGCGGTTAGTCTGCGAGGGAGCGAAGCGACCGAGCCCGAGCGAGCGGAGCGAGCGAGGGGGGGAGGGTGTGGGAGGGGGGTGTCCTCCCTCCCACGGTAAGAACTTTTTGCATTTTGATGTTGTAAATGGTGCAATTTGATGCATGTTTTTGCGCGTTTTATCGACGTGAAACAGTCCCGCTTGTTTATGGTAGCAGTTTATTTTGATGTAGATTATTATTGAACAATTTGCCTATAAAAGGGTATAATTTAGATACACTTCTTGTATTAATTCTTTTCACTGAATATCATGAACGCGACTGAACCCGAGCGAACGGAGCGAGCGAGGGGGTAGGGGAGGGTGTGGGAGGGGGGTGTCCCCCCTCCCACGGTAAGAACTTTTTGCATTTTGATGTTGCAAATGGTGCAATTTGATGCATGTTTTTGCGCGTTTTATCGACGTGAAACAGTCCCACTTGTTTGAGGTATATAGCAGTAAATTTAAGTTTAGATTATTATTGAAAAATTTGCCTATAAAAGGGTATAATTTAAATACAATTCTTGTATTAATTCTTTTCATTGAATATCATGAACGCGACTGAACCCTAGCGAGCGGAGCCAGCGAGGGGGGAGGGGAGGGTTTGGGAGGGGGGAACCCCCCTCCCACGGTAAGAACTTTTTGCATTTTGATTTTCTATGGTGCAATTTGATGCATGTTTTTGCGCGTTTTATCGACGTGAAACAGTCCCACTTGTTTAAGGTAGCAGTATATTTTAGTGTTGATTATTATTGAACAATTTGCCTATAAAATGGTATAATTTAAACACACTTCTTGTATTAATTCTTTTCACTGAATATCATGAACGCGACTGAACCCGAGCTAGCGGAGCGAGCGAAGGGGGAGGGGAGGGTGTGGGAGGGGGTGTCCCCCCTCCCACGGTAAGAACTTTTTGCATTTTGATTTTCTAATGGTGCAATTTTGATGCATGTTTTTGCGCGTTTTATCGACGTGAAACAGTCCCACTTGTTTAAGGTAGCAGTATTATTTTAGTGTTGATTATTATTGAACAATTTGCCTATAAAATGGCATAATTTAAACACACTTCATTCTTTTCACTGAATATCATGAACGCGACTGAACCCGAGCTAGCGGAGCGAGCGAAGGGGGAGGGGAGGGTGTGGGAGGGGGGTGTCCCCCCTCCCACGATAAGAACTTTTTGCATTTTGATATTGCAAATGGTGCAATTTGATGCATGTTTTTGCGCGTTTTATCGACGAGAAACAGTCCAACTTGTTTAAGGTATATAGCAGTATATTTTAGTGTAGATTATTATTGAACAATTTGCCTATAAAATGGTATAATTTAAATACACTAGTCTTCTTGTATTAATTCTTACACTGAATATCATGAACGCTGTCTGTTCAGCAATCAAACAGAAAAAGCATGCACACGAGGGTGTAGATAGGGGCATATCCCCTGCCACACGAAGGTGATTTTGCGTTTTCAGACCTGAAATTCAGCGATCTGGTGCAAATTTTTGGTGCAATACTTTTTGATCGAAGTGTTAAAATCACGGAATTTAGCTCTTATTCCGAATGTGCACCATCTGGGTGTATGTATAAAGTCTAGTGAGGTAGAGCTTAGGGGAAGGGGGATTCCCCCTCCCGCTCGTGGAGCTTTTGCGTTTTTAGAATTGAAATAAAGCGATCTGGGTATAGCCACAGTCTACTTCTATGCATGGCGGGGGGGGCGAGCAGGGAGAAGGCGTGGGCGAGTGTTATCTCCACCCTTCCCTTCCGATGGAGCTTTTGCCTTTTTAAGGTTGAAATTGAGATATCTCGTATACGCATATTTGATGGAATCAACATTTGGGAAATCACCACACACAAAAAAAAAAAAAACTGATGGGGGGGGGGCTGAGGAGGAAAGGGTCGATTAAAAGGGGAAATTCCCCTTATACATGAGGGAACCTTGAGTTTTCGGAATATAAGAGATAAGTCTTGTGCACTCAGAATTATTCATAATTTCTTGTAAATCTAAAAAAAGTATACTTAGCTAGGGAAAGAGGCACAGAGGGGGAGGGTTTGGGAGGGGGATACCCCCTCCCAAGCACGAGAGATTTTGCATATTTTGAATTGAAATTCAACGATCTGGTGCACACTTTGAGTGAAATATAAAAAAAAAAATCTTATTTGATGAAAGGTTGCAAAGGAGACCCGCTTCATGTGCATGCATACAGTATACACGCATTTTTTTTTCCGCCTCCCAAATCCCCGGTCCAAATCTTAGGGGGGGGCGACCGCCCCCATCGCCCCCCCCTCCCCTGGCTACGCCAGTGCATGTGTGGCCGCTACAGACAGATTTGACAGTATCAGAAAAAAATAGACTTGCTAAATGTATGACATATACAGCAGTTTATACAGGTGGGATTAACATCATTCATTCATGATATGATGCAAAATCTTGCAATCTTCTTATTCATCAAGTAACAAATATTGGTGACTCCTAGTATAACGAAGTCCTCCTGAATGGCAGTTTTCTTTTGTTATTCCGAAATGTCGTTATAGCTGAACAAATGAAATGTACAAAGATATTTAGATAATAACTTGGGGTTCTGAATTTTTACTTTGTCATAACGAAATTTTTTTAACTATGTTTACAATATAATTTTCATCGGAATGCACTGTACTGCCTTTGTTTGATTTTAGCCTATTCCCATCAAACATAGAGTGTTTGCAATGGCAATTTTCAATCCTACTGAGTAATTGGCTTGATAAGTAGGGATTGTCTCTGTTGGAGAAGCTTTCAAATTTTACAATACCGCATGCTGTTCTCATGCTGAAATTGTCTGACTGAATAATAAAATGGTTCAAACTTTGACAGAAGAGACTGGATACACTGTGGGCATTAATCATTGCAACAAATGCATCCTGTGTGGCACTAGCTTACATTAGCCAGTGGTCTTACCTGAGTGTGTTCTACTGTCAGATTCACAATGGGAAGTCCTGCATAGAATAAGAACGTACAAGGAAGACTAAAAATGTATATTTACCTTGATTTGTAGTCACCAAACATTACATTACAAAAATTTATATAAAAATAACATGTAACATGCTGTTAACATCTTCAAGGGCAACCCCAAGATATTGCACAACACACACACACACACTTTATGTAGGAACAGATAGAAATTAGTACCTGTCATGTTAGCTTAGTGGCATTCTATTCTACCTCCTGATATATACATTTTTGTTCCATTCCACACCAGAATCAGTCTCTTCATGGCCATTTTTTCCCCTCTCTCTCTTTGGCATACATACCACATCACGTAAAAGGCTTTAGGCCCCAGTTACATATAAACAAGGATCCCCTAGGATCTATACGATAGTTCGCTCTGGATGGAGCGTCGACAAAAGTTGATGACTGTGCACACGGTATCATCACGGCATCTACACGGAGCTTACACGGACCATGCCAGACCCACACAGCAACTGCATGGTCCATGCCGAAAGAGCGCAACGTTTACACGGACCAACACCGCAGATACACGACAGCCACACAGACCATCCCGGGTTGCCTGGCCAACATGGCAGGCCCTGGATGACGCCGGATGTTTTTGACCACCAAAAGTTGCCGTGTTGGCCTCCAGGATGTCCAGGGATGTCCAAGGCGTCAACATGGATCTCTCCCCGGATCATCCCGGATCATATCCGGGGTGATCCAGCATGTCTATGTGACTGGGGCTTTATTCAATGCAAGTATACAGTTGGAGGAAAATGTTGCACAATTCTGTGAGATATACCTATATTTTTGTGAATAGCCACAGACATGTTGTAGGGCTAAAGAACTTACTAGCAAGATACAGCAAAGCAGTGTCTGTTATTTTGGTCTCGTTGAGGTTGAGAGAAGACAGCCCTGGAGGCGGGTCTGCCGTAAGAGTCTCAATGCCATCATCAGTCACTGACGTGCCCCCAAGCAGCAGCACATTCAGCATCGGAAACTCTGGAAGAATGAAATGTCCATAAGGATGAGCACAAACCACCCCAAACAAACTAATGTGGATAAAAAGTTTGATAATGGTTCCAAAAACATTGATCCTAATCCATGCTGACCCACTGAGACCTGAGAGACTTTGCTGCAGAAACTATAATCATGTAATGACTAAATTGGCAGTTCTTAATTCTACTGCATATCTTACATGAGAGAAAGATTTGGTGGCTCTGGTTGAATTCACTAAGTATGCACAACATCAGAAAGCCAGAGTTTTTTTTTTTTTTTTTTTTTTTTTTTTTTTTGGGGGGGGGGGGGGGTTGTTTTTGTTTTTTTACAAAAGTGTTGCCAATTTAAGTAAACTTTACAAATCTAGCGATTAAGAGGTGTTTGAATATTCAGTGGCAGAAAAACAAAACTATATGTGAATACCAAAGGACTCAGATGAGAGTGATTTATTACTGTACTCCACAATACAGTAGTAGTAAATAGTACACAAATATTGACTGCTTCAAGGGGCACGGTTACAACTATTTGCTCAGAGGTGATTTCCCAACAGTGCTATGCCCCTCAGCTTATCTCAGGGCAGAGTACTGTTGAGAAATTATTGAGGGCAAATAGTTTTAGCAGGGACCTTAAAAGAAGCAGTTGATATTTGTTTTATATATCGCATCCCACATAATTTCAGATATTTATGAGAAATAAAGGCATTGAAATGAAATTGTGCTCTCAGAGAAACTACATGAAGTATAATTTCAAAACGTGCAAATATAGATATGCGCGCAAGATTTGCTTATGTGCAACTTGAAAAACTGCTAGCTTAGCTGACTGCCCAGCAGTGCAACGAAAACTAGAGAATGCACATTCGACCACTCAGAATGGAGGCTTCATCAAATGAGGTAGATGATAACAATCACGAGAAAGAGATACAGCACCAAACCACCAAAATGTGGTTTCTTGGACTTGATGTGTTATAAGTCAGAACGAAGAGTTCAGTGATACAGCTTAGAGTATACCTGAATATTGAAGACTTGGTAGTGTCATATAATACAGAAACCACTCACTCTTTGGTATTACATGCACCACAAATACTCCAGCAGTGTTTCGTGGTACCATATTAAGCGGACTATTTGGTATTAAGTTGTCACTTCTTAAAGTTTGCTGCTCTTAGCTGTACTTTTTGGCCTTTATAAAAAAACAAATAAAAAAAACGCTAACCTGATAGATTTCACTGTTATCAATCTATGAGCTATATGTCATTTACAATTTTAGTGTCCATTTCAATAATATCCAAAAATTGCTGTTTTACTCTGATCAAAACTCCTGTCAAAGAATACCTTCACAAATTCACAGAATATCACAAACAGATAGAGAACAGGGTGCATCCAATAATGAGTCATATAATATTTCATGCTTTTGACTGTACTCAGTATGCTCTTTCAAAATTTTGATTTGATGATCAAAAGCAACACACACCACATATCTTTCCCCCCACTGTCAAGCTATATTAGATTATTTCAAAAGAGACAAAGCATAAGTGATACATAATCATAACTATCTTAATGTTATGAGTTATATTAAATGCAATGCATAATGAGAGCCAATATGGCTCTTCATTTCATCCAAACTTTTTGTAGTTGATATTCTGTCATAATTATGAGGTTCAATTTCACAGGAAATTTGGCTTGACAGCAATGTGTAGGCCTACTCAATACTTCTGGGGTTAGCATACGAAGAAAAAGCAGAACATCAACAACAACAACAACAACAACTAATACCTTTCACCACATTGAAGATTTTGTCGGTGAGATTCTTGTTATTGCACAAGTTGAGCTGCTGAAGTTTTTTCAGACCTGTAAGACAAAATGCAAAAGTTTGGCATAGCAATCAGCAACATTTAATTAACAAAGAAAATTCATTTTACATGTATATCTGAAACATTTCTTTTCAACACAGAACTGAGAACAAAATGTATATACCAGAATCATAAAGGTTGAGAATTGAATATTGCAATTGAGGAAAGTCCATTCCAAAAAAAAAAAAAAAAAAAAAGAATTACAAAGACATAATGTGTGCACATAGCAGCTAAAGTGGATCAGAAATGATGTTAAAGGTAATCACTACAAGTTGTTCTCAATGTACATTGTACAATCAGATTTATCACACATTTTTCCCTTCCATAGCAACAATGAAGTCTCCTTGATACTTGTGTGACACTGCACCAATTAGAATGTACAATTATGCACTCTACATTCAATCTAACAATATGCCATCACTCTCATGTATCATGTATGGTTTATATACTGCTGTGTGCTCAGGAGGAAAATAAAAGCTGAGAAAATAAGTATATTAAAAAAGACTGGCTCATTCACTTTTAATACATACTACTTCTTCCAATGTTACAAATTTTGGGCGCAAACACACATACATGTACCGACACACACATACACAGCTGTACTAACACACAACATACGATGTACACACACACAAAACACACATGTTTAGTGCACCTGTACACTCACACACTTTTGAAAGTGGATAGTTACGAAATAAACATTTTCAAAACGTTTGTAACATTCAGACTTGCTTGTGATGTGCTGCAGCCCTTGGTCGGTGATGAATGTACAGGATGCCAAGCTAAGATGGGAAAGGTTGACGTGGGGGCGCACTGTCTGCATCAGATCATTGGTGGCATACTTATAGCAATCTAAGTTGAGACGTTGGAGGTGGCTGCACAGATGGAGAGGAGGAAAGATTCAGGAATTGTATTTTTTTAAATTCATATTTATATTTTCATTTTATATAAATTGGGTCTAGGGCAATTACTCCCTGGGCAATTACCCCAGACCCTTCCCCTGATGATAACCCTAATCCTAATCCTGAACCTAATCCTAACCCTAACCCAAACTCTAACCCTAAACCTAAACCTAACCCTAATCTTCACTCTTACCTTATCACTAACCAGTATTTAGACGGGGGTTATTGTCCTCGAGGGGTAATTGCCCTGATACGATATAAATTCATATTAGATGGTTTACATAAATACCGGTCTGTGATTGGTCATAATGCAATCACATGACTAATGCAGTGAGGATCAAATTTGTCAAACTGCCAGCAGTGGCATCATAGCAGGTAATATAATTCAACAAATGTGACTGGCTGCTGATGAGCTACAATGAAATGATGGGTATTTATGTAGACCATTCAGGGGAACAAATTGCCTTGCTTATTGATGTAAGACGACACTTGACAGTCCCTCGGGAGTTATATTTTCCCTTTAAAGATATTTTCACTTAGTACTGTGTGCTCTGGGAAAATACAACTCCCAAAGGGATGTCAAATGTTATATTACACCTCTACAATGGCAACATCTGTCTAATAGATATTTTCACTGCCAGCATTCAAGTCAACTTTGCATATTCTGTGCTTGTTCTGTGTGATGAAGAGTACCTTGTGAGAAATCATTTTGATGGATTTAACACCAATAAATGAACTACATTCGATTCTTTTTGTATAGCTAAGCAATACCTTGACACTAAGATGAAAACTTACATTTCAAATCATTCTTATTTGACAGATATATCAGTTTTGACAAATATTTCACAATGTTAGGTCACATTTATTCTTCAATGCAGTATGTACAGCACAAAGCTAAGACAATCGCATCAAAGTTGCATCACAATGAGTCTTTGTGTACAAATTATGAATTGACAGATATTTCTTTAATACACTCATTATCTCCTGAAAGAGCAAAAGGCAACATCATCGGGTTTTTTTTGTTTGTTTGTTTGTTTGTTTTTGTTTTTTATTTGGGGGGTTGGGGGAGGGAGGGGTTCAGTTATTAATATCACATTGTAGAGCTTGATCTTCTCTACATTATAGTGTTAATTTCAAACTATTTTTATATCAGTAAAATGTTAAAAATCAAAACCACACGGTCACTATATTACCTGATTTTTAGAACAATTCTTACATATTTACCCACTTTTGATTTAGTAAACTTTTTATTTCATGAACATTGATTGTTCCATTTCTATTTAAGCTCAAATCTTAGAATGCCATAGCCCCCTTCTGGTTCTCAGCTAACAATATGAATAAAGGTCTGTGACATGAAAGAACAAAAAAGTCATAAAACACTGTTTAGAAATTTACGGTATGAGTATGAGTCATTGTCCCAAACCTCACCAGTGGGAAAACCTACCACGGAGTAAACATCATCAGTGTCTTGGGTCTAAGGTGACCGGTTGTCTTGAGTTCTTTTAACAGCTTCTCTGCAAGGTTGGGAGGGACCGCCTCCAGCTTGGTGACTCCACTCTGGGGGTTCTCCAGCCGTTTGCAGGAGCACTTGATGCACAGGTTAAGCAGACTTGGCACCGGCTTCTCTGTTGGGGGAGACGTTGGCGCAGCAGCTGGGGTGGGGCCGGTATTGTCCAGTCGCTGCAAGGCTGCTGCAGCTGTATATTGGGGGGGGGGGGAGGCATTGAGAGGTGTATATGAGAAAAATAGACATACTAGACAGTCAACAACAGGCAGAGGATGATGATGTGGCTAATACACTCCAAAATTTAATAACAGGCTATCCAGATAGACTTCTAGGCACTACACTCCGGAAATTTTGTCATCACTTGTCTGCATAGATTTGATTTCATCTATTTCATGCATTTTGAACATTAAATTGTGCTATGATGCTTTGTTCCCATTTACCACATCATTATCTCCACAATATTTGCCTAAATTGCAAGTTTGACAAAGCTAACGAATCAGCTTGACATGTTTCATGAATGGCCTAGTCAATAACCTCGGTGTCATATTCCATGCATAGCTTGTTTGGTATTTCCATCATGGTCACATCCATACCTCCATTCACTTTCTGGTCACACTTCCTCATGTTCCCACACTCAATCTGATATTTTAACAGCCACACAATAGTCCTGCCTGTGTTTCTCCATCAAAACAATGCCTTATCTAATTTTCTTACTATGTATAGTCAAACCTGTCAATAGCGACCACCCAAGGGAGGGGAAAAAAAAAGAGTGACCTTTATAGACAGGTAGCCACTATGGCAGGTTTGACTGTATATCATTTACACATCATACCACTACATTGCTTGTAGACACAGCATTGTAGATTTGCCTGGGACATAAAAAAAGAAGACTCCTCCACCAGAAAACAATAAACAAACTAGAAAAGCACTCTGAGAGCGCAGACCTCCGCCAAGCATGCAGCTCATTGCCACCACTGATCTTGTTCTTCCGTAGAGATATCAGTGATTTCCATCCATAGGCCCTACGTACTTATAACATTGTGTGCATGAAAAGTCGCCCGATTTCCCAATTGAAGCCTTTGTTATGTCATAAACCCTCAGCTGCACAGCGCGCCTCTCCCTAGCAGAAACTAGAGCACGCACTTTAGTGCGCGCATTCAAACCTCAAATACGTGCAGCCTGAACCCTCAAGTTCATTGACCCTACCTGCCAAAATGTCAAAAATCCTTCATAAATTCCCCAAAAATTCTCGGATCACTACCAAAAGTTAATCGTTTGGTACTTGTGTCATTCTCAACCTTTCCTGCAAGTTTTATCCCAATCCGTTAACCACTTTTTGAGTTATTTTGCACACGGACAAACGAATAAACTACCTAACTAACTAACAAACAAATCAACGGTAACGAAAACATAACCTCCTCCCTTGGCGGAGGTAACTAGAGAAGCACTCTGAGAGGGAGACCTCTGCCAAGCAGTTCATTTACATCCAAAGAGCTTATAATGAGTGGTGGTGAGGAGAAAAATGTCTTTGTTTACACCACTGATCTTGTTCTTCCATAGAGATCATAGAGATCATAGAGATTATAGAGATCAATGATTTCCACCCATACGTATGCATGCTGAAAGTCGCACGATTACCCAATATAGAAACCTTTTGTTACATCATCAACCTCCAGCTGCGCAGCACGCCTTACCCTAGCAGAAACTAGAGCACACACTTTAGTGCACGTATGAAAACCTAAACAAGGCAAGTGCCATAATGTGTCTCGCCCATTCGCGTACAAGAAATTGTACGCGAATGGGATATAACAGATTAAAAAAAAAGAGATATAACAGATAAAAAGAGATATAAAAGAGTAAAAATTCATGGCAAAAAAGAAAAATGGCAAAAAAGAAACGGGCCAGAAAAAATTAACATTGAGCCCTTTGAGTTCTTTGACCCCTGCCTGTGACCTTTGACCTTGTGGTGACCATCCACTCCCCAAGGGACATCTACCATCCAAGTTTGTTAACAAATGGACCAATGGATCAAAAGTTATGAAACATAATAGAAACGCGCCATAAAAACTTAACATTGGGCTCTAAAGGTTTGTTGACCCATGCTTGTGACCTTTGACCTTGTGGTGACCATCCACTCCCTAAGGAACATCTACCATCCAAGTTTGGTCACAAATGGAGTTATGGATCAAAAGTTATGACCCATAATAGAAATGCCCCATAAAAACTTAACATTGGGCTCTAAAAGTTTGTTGACCCCTGCCTGTGACCTTTGACCTTGTGGTGACCATCCACTCCCCAAGGGACATCTACCATCCAAGTTTGGTCACAAATGGAGTTATGGATCAAAAGTTATGACCCATAATAGAAACGCCCCATAAAAACTTAACATTGGGCTCTAAAAGTTTGTTGACCCCTGCCTGTGACCTTTGACCTTGTGGTGACCATCCACTCCCCAAGGGACATCTACCATCCAAGTTTGGTCACAAATGGAGTTATGGATCAAAAGTTATGACCCATAATAGAAACGCGCCATAAAAACTTAACATTGGGCTCTAAAAGTTCATTGACCCCTTCCTGTGAGCTTTGACCTTGAGGTGACCTTCATATATGGTAAAATGTGAAACTTTGTATGACCCCTCTTCCCTCAAAGTTTGATTGCAATTGAAGCCCAGAGTAATGAGTTATTGAAGTTTTTGTAGCGTTACGGAAAGACGACCGACAGACGGACAGACGCTGCAGGCGATCCCTTAGTCTCCCCTCACCTCCGGTGGGCTCGACAAAAATGTGCAGCTTGAACTCCGAAGTTCATTGACCCTACCTGCCAAAATATCAAAAATCCTTCATAAAATCCATAAAAATTCCTGAATTACATCCAAAATGTAATCATCTGTAACTTGTGTCGTTCTCTATCTATCCTGTAAGTTCCATCCAAATCTGTTGACTACTTTTTTTGTTATTTTGCACACAGACAAACAAACCAACAAACGCCGAAGAAAACATAACCTCCTCCCTTGGTGGAGGAAACAAAGAAAACGAAGCAAACATAAAATTTGGGCTCACCTATCCGGGCAGGGCTTGGAGCCAGTTCCATCTCTTCTTCATCCTCTCCCTCCTCATTTCTGTGCGGCTGTGCAAAGCCATAGTCAAACCTCCTACCCTCGCCGTCGTTCAGACGTCTTCCCTCGCCCCATGCATGCTGACCACGGCCTGCAGGTGGACAGGTGTATTAAAGTGAGTGAATAAAGTCTTTACAGGAATATCACCAAATTGTTGACAAAAACTACATAAAGACACACAAGTACAGATTTAAGGAGTAAATACATGGTGGAAATCTGTGTACAACAGAAAGAGATGAAAATACAATGTATTAAATTCATTGCCTAGTGAATGAGAATCAGTGAAATATATACAGAGCAAATCACTTAAACATTTCAGTGTTACATGTAGTGTAACAAAACATGCCAGCCTTTCTCCTTTAAAGGCATTATTCACCATTTGCAGATGAAAAAAAAACCCAACTGTAGTGCTTCAAAATGATTTTTTTTTTCTCATGGCTACTAATAAAACACTGATCAATTAAGTGCTTATTTACGTCAATGTAGGGCAACATGTCAATCAGTTGCAATGCTTCAAAATAGTTATTAAATGTGAGTTAGGGATAGAAACAACCAATGTACAAATTTTAGTCAATCTAATCAATGTTACGAATTGTTAATTATATAAAATACGAAAGATAGTTATAATAAAATAATCTTTTCTAGAAGAAATCATCGACAGTTACGTTTACTGAGAAAAATAGTGATATTTCCTTACATTTTTAGGCTTACTGCAAAATTTTGCATGGTAGGATGTTTTGTGATATAACTGAACTACACATATGCATCAAACGTCACTTCTCCCAAAGGTAAACAATACCTTTTTAACACCTGAGCATCCACTGACCATATCACTGACCACTCAGTGGTTCCATAGATGTGTGTGTAGGTGTGAGGTGTGTGATGATGTACTATGTGTTTCTTTATCTACTTCATGTCATCCCTGCAGTACATTCATCTGCAAGTTACCCTCCATGAATACATGATCAACATGTCTTAGACCCATGCACGACAATATGAAATCCCCTGCTACCTTTAGCAAGTACCATTAAATATTGCCAAAAAACCTTCAGGAGCTAAAGGGTTACAGCAGAGTCAGATTTGAAATCTGTGTACCTCTTCCTCCTGGCCATTGTCCTCTTCCTCCACCCAACAGGTCTGCAAAATCATCCAGCTCAGGTGGTTCCTCATCAAACATGTCTGCCTCTTGCGGTATTTCCTCCTCCTCTTCCTCACCGAAAGCTCGCTCTCTTCTTCCGAGTCCAGCCTCATCAAATGCCATCCCCTCTGCCCCACCACCACCACCACCACCACCACCGAAGCCCTGGTCCTCTTCTCTCATTGGCTCCTCAGGAGTCTCCAGGTTTGCTTCATCAACTGCCGCTCTGTTGCTAGATTCCCCTTCCTCTGACTCTGACCCCCCGCCTACTGCCTGACCCCGGCCCCACTGGTGGGGCTGTGGTATGGAAACGGAGGCTGGGGGTGGAGGCATTAGCTCTACCCTACCCCCGGCCCTAAATTCTGGGAGGGGTACTGATGGAGGCTGGCCGGTGTTCAGCTCTACAGGTAGGCTAGGTGCTTGGGCTGTTGTGTGAAGAGAAATGCAACATTCTGAGCATTTCCTCATGTGAAATTATGACACTTTGTACAAAAAGTCTAATATCAGCACAGCAGTGTTCAATATTATTTATTTAAAGGTGTTAGTGTTTTTTAATAATGAATGCTAACTACAGGGGGCATTTCATGAAGCAGGTTGGTCGGATATTTTTCTTACAAACTGTTACAAGCTGCTGAAATCCTTGCATCTGATTGGCTGAGAGCATATTTGTTAGACAACTTTGTCAGACAAAATGCTTCATGAAATGCCCCCCAGATTTTCACATCATAGTTATCATCATCTGAGCACCTCTATGATATCAAACTTCCATTTAATGAGAGCCATATCTAATGAAAGATGCAATTAATCATTTGTTTAGGTGTAAATACAATAACTTTTTTCTGTTCTAACTAAGAAAATAACTTTCAAAAGGTATGCAAAAAAAAAAAAAAAAATGTAATGACCAAACATCAGAAGTGTAGAACCAGCCTCTTCAATGCATCATAGTCGTTTTTAAGGTTGAGATAAATGATAAGTGCAACAGGTACATTGGACTGCCTGAAACAACAAAATAAAAGATGCTTTTATGCCAATTTCTCACGCTTCAAATGAAATCTTTCAGACCCATCTCTGTACACAAATAGCAAATATTGTATTTTCTATGCTCACATATATATCCAGAGTAGAATATGAACTAGTCAAGTTTGATATTTGGTTTTCAAAGTGATGTCAAAAGGTGATTACACCTGCCACAAGATAGGTAAAATCACACCTACGAATTTCCACCAATATCTTTACATGTATCTGTTGCATGCTACTCTTGTTGGGACATACAACAATATACATTTGTACTACACCCTGTCTACACCTTCTCCTTGAGAGATGTACCAGTATAGACCAGCCTTTATAACACAGGTATGCATCACATATTTTCTTGCATTGTTAATATCCACTGTGCTTTATCAGCTACAAACATACCTTGTGATGGGCTTCCTGAGCGAACCACTAGTGTTCCACTTGGTGTCAAGCCAAGCTGGTGCAAGCTTGAAGACAGTTCTTCAATGGAAAACACCTTACGGGGAAACGGCTGAGAGAACACAAAACACCATTTCATTGTATTCAATACTGCCCTACTTTGGCAAAAGGAAGCAAGTGACAAAAGTGACATTTCTCGTAAAAGAACAAAATGTGTCCATCATTTACACTGACGTCAATAGACTATCATGATGTCTTATCTAACATATCTCTTAGTAGGATGAGTGTTTCTGCATGAAATTTGGCCTGGGCCCTGTTTCATAAAGCTGTTTGTAAAGTTACGAACAGCTTACGAGCAACTGGTGATCAGTTCTGATGTGCTATACACTATAATTGTATTTATCAGACTTTCCATAATTCAGCACAAGAACTGATCACCAGTCGCTCGTAAGTTGTTCGTAGCTTTACAAGCAGCTTTATGAAACACCCCCCAGGAAGAATGAGTTCATTATGTGAATTATAAAAACACCAATATCTCAAATTCGGTTGGTATGTCACTTGCTTCCTTTTGCCAAAGTAGGGCAGAATAGCTCTAACCCTTTTAGTGCCAATGAGTCAAATGTGCACAAATTTCACAAACAAACCTATGGACAAGAAGTTACATGTACTATGGCATGCAAAGGATTGATAACAGCAAACTGTATCTAAACATCCCTTTATGTTGCTGTATGTCCATTCATACACAACCCTAACCACCCCCCCCCCCCCCCCCATGTGTGCGTGTGACAAAGTGTACATAATATTCGTACCACACAGCAGCATTTAACATGCTGCTCATAAGTCTCAATTCAAAATACTGTGTTATCACAATTACTCCCTAATTTTGATTCTTAGGTCTGAAAGAAAATACTGTAAAACTACAATTTTTGTGTGCTTGTTTCTTTCACAAATTTCATGAGGAGTCAAGATTTGTGAAAGTAAAATGCATGCAAAAGTGTTTGTCTACACAATACATTAAATGGCAGTGGTGATTCACGAAAGGTTCATGCTTTAGAAAAGGCTGCCTGTTCCAATTCATGAATATTTCTGATTTTAGAGTCCATCCAATGGCTCCAGAAAGATTTGTAGATCAAAAGATGTGTCTTGAGATTGTTTAAGAACAAAGGCTAGAAAACCCTTCTTTACAGATAGAGGTAAAGACTGACCAAAAAACAACAACCACCAATAATATTGATAGGGAGTGAAATGGGGTGATGCTTAGCTATTAACTTTTTATGTGCCATAGTGGAAACCCCCTGTGTGCCACATTATTCTGAGACACCAACGTAGTCATGTTTTGATAAAACATTATGTTTTCAAATCTTTGTAACCTATATAAATTTCTGTTAAGCTGGACAAGAAGGGAGCAAAGTTGTACAGAAAATGCCAAGCTTTGTTTTCGTGTAAATTGTGAGACAAATCTATGAGTGTTTTTTGTTTCAAATGACCAGTAGCCACATTACTGTAAAGGCATGGCTTTTGCACACAAAAAAGTGACAAAAACTTAGAATTTACACTCAAACCTATTAAGATCACTGCTGGATAGTCAATCACCACATAAAATGCAAGCTATATGTGAGACGAACGGAAGCGTGAGAAAAGTTTTCACTGTACTGCGGCATTTGGCGATTTATAGAACGGTTTGGGCGGTTTTGTGGGTTTGAGTAGAATATGCGAAGTTGGCACGCCGTCGACTGAGTCGGAAGTGCGAACGTGGCATATAAAGAGTTAAAGAAGGGTCATTTACCTGCAAGAGTTCTATGTTGTCTCCCAGACTCGGATGTTGTTCCCTGAGCCTTGTTATGACATCATTTAGAGAAGAATCACTAACAAATTGCTCTCTTGTATGCTGGCCTGATGGAAGACGAATCTTTGGAGGGAGAAGAAGACACATGACAGATATCATGATAAAATCACTGATAAGACATACATACACAATTAGCATACACAATTAGAGGTACTGTTTACCAATGGGAGCAGTGATTTTAAAACAAAAATGTTGATACATATGTGTAGGTCAGTTGTAACACAAAACATCCTACCACATAAAATTTTGCAACAAAGTCCAAACTATATGGAGATTCAGGTGTATCTCTATTTTTCTCAATAAACCATAACTGTAGATGGTTTATTCTAGAAACAATTTCATTATAACAATTGTTCATATTTTGTATATTTAACAATACTTAATATTTTGTTTCATCTGCCAATGGTAGATAATGCCTTTAAGAGATGCAAGGATGATTCTAATTGTTTGTAACTACAATTATACATTAACAAAAGTCTTTGTGTGATTTTAAAAGTAAATGCATAATTCTCATGTGATACCATGTCTATAATGTATGTGGAACTGACTACACACTATTGTATCTGACTGTTCTCTATAAAGCAGCTTTCCTCTACCTTTCCCTTCCATTGCTGTTCCATAATTTGCACACAATTTTGTTACAGTAACATTCACTCCCGAGAACATTACCTGCAGGGTGCATGGAGTGACAGATTTTGGCGTGTCCGATCCGGATTTGGTATCTCCCGCCTGTGCCTCCTGTGTGTCCATTCTGTCTTCGGCACCCTCCCCCTTGCAGGACCCTGAAGATGCGGTATCAGCCGATGCTGATGAGGAAAGAGCAGGTGGAGATGCCATAGAGGGCGCTGCACCGGCAGAAGGCACATCCTTTGGTGTTTTGAGTTGTTTGGCCTTGCGATCCTCCTCTATCTCTCTGAGGACCTGTGTGTGAGCCTATTCAAACACCAAAAAACAAAACGGTTACAAACGTTACTTGATTCAATAACCGCTAGGCTCGTTGAACGGTAGGTTTAGTTCATGTGGCCTCTTGAACTGATATTTCAATTTCAGCCTTTAATACCTGTAGTCTATGATGGTTCCTTGTATCATAGACATACAACTCTTCTACCAACATTTTTTGCCTTAAATTCATTTATCAGCATCAAGCATACATGTTTGTGAAGTCAATGTAAGTATTAAGACTAACAGAAGCAGAAATTATTAGTTTCCTTAAACTACACCAAGACAAAGGTATTAACTTCTTTATTTTGGGGTTTGTGCATTTGTTGTTGTTGTTGTTAGGTGATTCGCGTATCCTCTTGGATAATTTTTGATGTTGTTTTCGACAGCAAAATAACTTAAAAAGGGACTATACAGTACTGGTTGAGGTGGGTATTCAGGTTTATTACATTCCTAAGTGAGATAATGAGAAACCTCTTTTGAAATATGAAAGAGCAGGTAATTTTAAGAAGGATTCAACATTTATTTTATGAAAATTAGTTTTCAAATGGCTGAGATATCCAAAAAAGTGATAATAATATGAGGCGACAGGCCACAACTTTTATTATCTCTTTGTTTCACCTTGTTTTTGGATATATCAGCCATTTCAAAACCAATTTCCATCAAATAAACTTTTGATACCCCTTAGAATTGCATGCTCTTTGACATCACATAGAATGGTTTCTGAATATCTCATAAAACGTTAAAAGCTAAATCCTCACCTCAACCAGAACTGTACAGTACATTTAAATCATCCTGCACAAGACATTAGAGTTGTGTGAATAGTTTTCTCGATGACTAATATACCTTGTATGTCATTGCTTTTCCGTAGGATGCCTTTCCTCATCAACTAAACTCTTGTTTGATAGAGAGCAAGAAGTTTCAAGAACTGACCTTCTTTTTCCTCATCCTCTCCTCCTTGTACTTGGCAGACAATTCCTGCCTTTGTTCTCTCTCCCACCGATTCTTGTCCTCTCGCTTTTTGTCATCGAGGGAGTACCTACTGACGACCTTGACATCCTCACTGCTATTTCCAGGGGGAGGTTGTTGAGATGAAGGGGCAGCTGGTGGTGCAGCAGAAGAGGAGGTGCTTGGTATGCTGACTGGTGGCAAGCTGAAAGGGAGGTAGTCCTGAGGCTGAGAAGAGCCCTGGATTGGAATTCCAATGAATAAATCCTTCTTGGTCGTGATTTTCCGGAAACATAATGAGGCCACATAATCAGGCAGTGCTAAAGAAACGTTTACAGTAGGTCTGTCACATACAATGCATCCACAAACATCAATTTCATGGGGCATTGTATTGGCTTGGAAGGAAATTTCATTGTAAGAGCTCAAATGCACATGAAATTGAAAGCATAACAAAGTTTCAGGATGAGTAAACACAGCTATAAACTGTAACAAGTGACAATGCTTATTCACTCTGTATATTTGTAATTGATACCCAAATGACAAAAATCAATACTTGTTTCACACTTTGTTCGTTTGTTGAGCTAAAAATGGATTATATTCCATACCTGTGAGGGCCTCAGTGATAATGTTGGTGTGGATCTTGATGGAATTTCTTGCAGTTTATCTCCACCTTGCAAGAGCCTTGAATAAAAAAAAAAGAAGAAAAAGAAAATAGTGTCGGGAAAGATGTCTTCACATTACAGCTCTACACATTCTATAAAAATAACATAGTGGAACAATGATCTAAAGTATTGTAATGTGATACAAACATAGAAGATCTGGGAAATTTGAAAAATCAAATCCAAGAGTAACTATTACACAGCAAAAGAATACAAGATCGTACTAGAAGATATAGACATCATTTGGTAAACATGTTATTTACCCTGTTTACGCCCTGAATACATAGTATGCATTAAAAGACACATGTAGGTTAGTCGTTGTCTAAGGTGAGCAACCATATCCACGTGAGAAAAACTCTGGACAAATGACATCATACGAAGGGACTACCCATTGTATGTAGGGGCATGACAACTCACACATACTATATACCTGACTTCATCAGTTCCTGCCCCAGATAGATGAAAAACAACATCATCAGACGGTATCACACAGGTACTTTTTGCCATGTAGGAAAAATATTAGAACAAGGTTTGGTCATTACGTTGAAAGTACAGTATAGTGTTTTACTTTTGAAGAAAATTTGTCATATTTGTAGTTTTACTTACCACTCAACTGCTTCATGAACACTAAGCTTGCCAGCTCGAATAGCAGCTTGTCCTCGGTCCAGATCAAAGCCCATGCTAGCCAGAGTGACAAGCAAGGTGTCAACGGTCTAAAGAAAAAAAAAAATATGTACATATGTATACACTATATGCTACAGCTCCAGGTCCAAATTCGTCTTGGCAAGGTTCTCCTTACAACAGCCACCCGCAATGGGAAAAAAAAATCTCTAATAATTTTCAATACATTTAAATAGTGAATACTTAATTTTGTGTATTTAGTTTTAGTTTTTGTTTTTGTGTTTCTTATGACTGGGTCTATGGTTGATATTTTTTTTTTCTTTGTGTGTGTGTGTGTGAATATATTGTATTCCTTGCTTGGGTATGCAGTCTCCAAAGGAATTTAGGGTAAGGATATTATAGATTTGGGCTAATTGAATAAAGGTTAGGAAGATGATGGGTGGCTGTCTCTCATTTTAAAGACTACATATCTGGCTTGGGATGGCTCTGATTGCAAATCAGAGATGCCAAGTTCAAACAAATTTTATGAGTGACATTTTCATGACTCGGCGCCCGTGTGCGCGAGCGAGGGAGTGAAGCAACCGAGTGGGGGGAGGGTGTGGGAAAGGGGTGTCCCCCCTCCGACGGTAGGGGGCTTTTTCAATTTTTAGCTCTTAATGGTGCGATCTGGTGCATACTTAGTGACTATTTTTTCACTTATTTTGAAAGACAAAAGGGAAATATACCTTCAATTGCAACTATCACTTTAATCCTTTGAGCTATGCCCCTTATTATGGGCATCAGTGGTCCCGATGCGTGAGAAAAATGAGTGCCATGCGTGAGATCATGAGACAGACCCTACATGTACATGCGTGAGTCTCATACAGAATGCGTGAGACTTAGTAGCTCTGGCAAATGAACGCAAGGATTGTGAATAGGGAAAGAGAAGAGCAAGAGCTAGAGATAAATCTGTTAGCCTGATCCCATTTATGATTTGATAATTTTAATTTGATATGAAGACGGATATTTATACTCTCACTGCACTCTATGAAGGTGAATGCAATTAAATGAACGGAAAAAAAATTCTAGTGAGATCATAAGAAGGATAAAAAAGTAATCCCCTGGTCAAAATTTCAAACATACATCTCACAACTAGAAGTAGTCTAGAAAAGCACTTGGAGAGCGCAGACCGCCACCAAGCAGCTTGTAAATTTCCATCCATATACACGCATGCTGAAATCTTCTTCTTCTCTTCTTCTTCTTTAATCTTCAAAGAACAAAGGGCTATATAATGCAGCCTATCACCATGACTTGTGTGCACGAATCACCCTTACAGTTTTATTTCCCAATGATAAAGAAGTCTTCCTGTTGTATCTCAGGCAGAGTCTAACTCATCAACAGCTAACTGTACGCTGCGCCTTGAGTGCACACTCAGTTCACTTATTAAGTATCATCCATATGCACACCTCAATTACTTAATACAATGACATAAATGTAAACACAGTTTGAACTCCCTCATTTATTTGTTGGCACTACTTGCCAATGATAATCCTTCCCAAAAAGTTTTACAAAATATCCTGAATCAAGACGGTTACCCAGAATGCTACAAAAATTTAATCATCTGTTCTTTTAGATTATTAGTTTGAACGATTTCCTTTTTGTCATTAACTTTTCTTGTAAGTCTCATCCAAATGCATTCACCACAACTTGTTGAGTTAATCATTTTGTGGCAAAATCGTGAAATAGGCCCCACCGCAGTGCGCATGCACCTGTGCGTTAGCAAGCAAGGGTAGGTCCTAGGGTTAGGGTTAGGGTTAGGGTTTAGGGTTAGGGTTTAAGGTTAGGGAGGGTTGTATTTAGACCATTTTTTATGGTTAAATTGGCCGTTAAATTAGTCGAGGGACATTAGGGAGTCCTTCCGAGAAGAAAGGGAGGACGAAAGATGCTATGCTGTGGAAATCGGCCCCGCCGCTGTATCAATTTCGCGTAAACGCCGTTCGGTGGGGTCACATTCACGAGTATTATACTGTGGAAGGAAGCCCCACCGCCGTGCTTACCTACCGATGAACGCCACACGGTGGGGCTGAATTCACAAGTATAAATAGGCAAGCCGCCGTAGTAGTACGGACACACAGTGGTGGGGCCTATTTCACGAGTATGCCTATTTTGTAAACAGACAAACAAACAAATAAATGCTGACAAAAACACTAACGTTAGTCCACCAGTAACCACTCTACCCCTTGCCGTATGGCGGAGGTAAAAGTCATTAGCTGTTAACAATGGTTAAGCCTTTTTATATAAATTAAACTTAACACCAGTCCGGGAAACCCGCTCATGAGGACCGCTCCCGCGTACGAGGATTGCCCCGCCTCATGAGGACCGCCCCCACGCCTCATGAGGCCCAGAGGGGGGAACGCCTCATGAGGCCCCCCATTCACTTCTTATTCATCTCACATCTGACGTATAAATTGTCGCAACTTTGCACGGTGATCTTTTGTTACACACACATGTCCACTATCCATGATGAAAAGAAGAAAAAATCCTGTTTTTTTTTTCAAAAATCGAGTTTTAATCAACCAATGCAGAGCGCCCATCAAAACGCGGGCGCCAGCGTGTTCGCACAATGCAAGACTGCCGCACCTATATCTAGCGGCCTGATGCGACTAGTAAAATTCATATATGTACTATCAAATACTAGTAAAATTTATATAGGGGCAAGCATGGTATTACCGGACGCATTGTATTACCGGACACGCACATTTTTGCGTACTAATGACATTCTGTACGCGCGAGACTTCGTAGATTAGCCTCACAGAACTTTGTGTGGACCGAAATCGCAAAAAACGCCACATAAAAATGTAAAAACACGAAAAAATTCACATTTTACATCAAATTTATACTTGAGAGACCCGCACCTCTTCATAGTAAATATTTATGCATGTTTGAATCACATTTCACGACTGAAATTCTATGTAATCCCACTCACATACAGGAAATATGCTGAAGATTCCAATAAAACCAAAAGTTCACTGATCGATATCGGAAATTTGTAGCTATCGTCCTCAAACACGAACGATGCGGAATAGTTGTGCGCTAAGGGGCCCGCAGCTCATCACCCGCGCGTGCAGCTCCTATAGACAAAGCACGTAAACTAGAAGTATAGAGTCTAACCAGTTGTCGATTTCTCACAAGGTTTTATTGCGTGAACTGTTCGAAATGTTCAAGACAGACATTTTACCGTAAAATACGAAATTTGAGCCTCATTTGCCGATTTTTTCTTTGTCATCCGCTCGGTGAGAATGTGTACGGTGATTTGTGGGATGAATGATTCTGGTGCAAGGACTAGGTGCGAAAGACCTCGATTATTCGATTACGAAAATCGCGTCCGGTAATACAATGCGATTTAGCACCGCGCAAAAATAGAGGGGTATGTTTGAAGCATATTTTCTAAAAACTGGAACGAAGAATTGACATAAGTTGGCTGAATTCGTGATTTCCAGGAGTCTGTGAATAAGTGGTGTTATTTTTAGCCGAAATTTCATCCACTGAGTACGGAAATCAAAGCCACGAAAAAAAAGCGTCCGGTAATTGGATGTCCCACCCTACGTTATCCATAGATCTATATGATTACTAACATGAAATTGAACACTTGGGACTGAAGCAACACACCAGGAAGACTTGAAGTTATCGTAACTAGATCTACCACATCAGCACTGCACTACTGTATATCCACCAAGAAAGTACTGTAAGATTTATGTTAATTAGGTTACAACTACTTGCCTCATTTGGTGAACTCATGCTGATGGCACTAGAATCTGAAAAATAATTGCTTGAAGAAGAACTAGCATAAATAAGTGTGTGTGTTTGTCGCCACCCACACCTCGCATCTTCCGTGTAGCTAAATGTGCTATGTACACAATAAATCATGTACAAAGCGCACGGACGGGTACGACGCGTCAACGGCAGCTGATTACAATTTTTTTTTTTTTTTTTTTTTTTTTTTTGGGGGGGGGGGGGGGGGGGGGGGGTATTGACGTGAGCACGACGTACGTACGCGGCGGAGGGCATGCAGGGCCCGGGGGGGGGGGGGGGGGGGGGGGGCTAACTGGGCTGTGAACAACCCATCCCCATTTGACACGTTAAAGGGATCGTATAGTTTTGGTTGAGACCTAATTTAAGGTTTCTAACATTTTTTGGTGAGATAATGAGATACCTCTTATGAAATATGAAAGAGAATGTAATTCTATGAGGAATTCAACGTAAATTTGATGAAAATTGGTTTTGAAATGGTTGAGATATCCAAAAAAGAGCAATTCTAATAAGTGTGGGACCCACACTTTATTACGATCGCTTTGTTTTACTTTGTTTTTGGATCTTTCAGCCATTACAAACCCTATTTTCATCAAATAAACTTTGAATTCCACTTAAAATGGTATACTCTGTATCTCCACCAATACTGTACCATCCCTTTATTTTTTTATCGATCTTTCATTTTTCTTTATTTTTCATACAAACAATATACAAGTTAATTCATGACAAGATAACTCAACTTTCATTATAACAACATAGATTCCACATAATGTCAATATTTCGAATGACAAAGAAAGAATTCTGTAAAATTATTTTTAAAAAAAGGAAAAGAACAAACACAAATAAGGTCTAATGGAACAATACACCCCCACCCAACCCAGCCAATATCCGGTGAACCCGCTCACAATCTCACTTACTCAAATGCTCAAATTACAAAATTACAGTGCTGATACTGCCAGTGACGCATTAATTAAGGGTAGGAAAAACAAACCACACAAACAACAAAAACCCAAACAATTGACATAATAGTCTGCTAAGCAAAATAATAAGAATAAAGTTCAATAATTATAGTAGGCCCTACTACACTTAAATTCTCTAAATATTTAGCTCTTTCCATTTCAATAAATGTAGCCCTAATTTTCAAGTTTTAATCTCTATAATTCCTTTTCCTGATCTTTACAATGAAATCATCATTAAAATTTCATTCCTTAAAACGGAAGCACTCCTTTTGATTTAGAAAAATATATAGGGCTAATATCAAGAAAATAATGGAATTGCACATTATTTTGATTTGATGAGACTTTCCTTGGATCCTCGTGGAAATTAAATTCTAGTCACTGATGTCTATTCCCATCAAATCTAATCTGTCTATTATACTCTTGCCAATTAAAGTTCTTTGAACTTGTTCACAAAACAGAAATAGGGGCCTATGTAGGCCAATGTGGATTCGTCTCTTCCTGCTTTTTACAAAAGGAACATAATTTATCAGATGCAAATCCAAGGCACCATGATAGTGACTTGTATTGAAATCCCTTGTTCTGCAAATGCATGTAGTCTTGTTCTTGTTGTTTCTAACATGAACCGGTAGGATTTTTTTTTTTTTTTTAAGGTTTAATTTACTTCCTATCAACCTCATACCATAATGACGAAACTGAAATACTATGCATATCAATAGATTCCAAACGTGCATAGTGTTATCGAACAGTCTTTGAAGGCCTACGGCAGCACGCCCAAACGTAAACCCTGTCGATATTGTGGTTTTTATTGACTTCACGTATTCTTACGTCACAAATTTCCCGAGAATCGCAGGGCGCCATCTTAGGTCAACTTCTAACATAAAAGGCAGAAGTAATGTTTTGGTTTTTACTGGAGAGGGAAGAAGAACACTTGGTGGGATTTTATTGGGCGAATTCTTGTTGTATAATCCCCTTCTGGATACCCATTTATGGGTAAACATTTCATAATATGACTATCCTACCGAAAAAGAAGGTTCAGCAGGAGAAACGAGGGGCGGAAAGTGGAGAAAATCATCAACATCACGGACACAATCCTCATCACCATCATGGACATAACCTAGGCCATTCTGTAGCGCATTCTACAGGCGAATCAAGGGGAGGAGCTCGACCGAAATCCCGAAATTCTCCTCCACGCTGGAACACAAGTAACCCAAGAGACGATAGACTAAGTAATCATGATACAAGGACTAGCTATGATTCTCAAGAAAGGAGAGAAAATGCGCACGGTGGACATTCAAGTAACAAAAGGGCGAGGCACCGGTCATCGCCTCAACATGAATATGGCGAATTCGATTACGAACACGCAGGAGTGTCGTGGAACCAAGCTAATTCTGCGAGCTCTCAAGCGGAGATCCACGGTGCAAGCCCAAGGGACAACGGGCAAGATCAAGAAGCAGATACCGTAAATAGCGGTGATGAGCATGAGGATAATGGAGAGGAAGCCACGGAAAACATTGAAGAGGTAGCCATCTGCCAGATAAAAGCAACTGAATTAACTCTTCCTTTGATTTTCAGTCATATTTACATATTCTAAAATAC
Source organism: Diadema antillarum (assembly GCF_040938485.1). Taxonomy (NCBI): domain Eukaryota; kingdom Metazoa; phylum Echinodermata; class Echinoidea; order Diadematoida; family Diadematidae; genus Diadema; species Diadema antillarum. The sequence continues at coordinate 267,015 of NW_027272218.1, forward strand.
TAGTGTTATTAACACTCATATGGTGTCAATATATTAAATGTCTTTTCTCCTTTTCCCCCGAACTCTAGCTCACTCTCAATCCACTGGCACTGCAATAGAAAACACTAGCTAACGTTAGGCCTAGGCACCTACAGTAGATTCTAACCTGTTATTACTATGTGCTGTATTGTAGCCGTAACATTGACCGACAAGTAGATCTATGTCTAATTCCGCTAAAAAACTTATTATTATAATAATGACACTGGCTGGGTCAGTTTTTCGCTTAACTGACCCAGCCAATGTCATTATTATAAATGAGAAGTTTTTCACAGAATTAGACATACTGTACTTGTCGGTCAAGCCGTAGCAGAACTACAAATGTAGCTGCACAAGAACACCCTTAAACAGTTGGACCTATTTCAATGTTCAACAACAACAACAGCAAAATTGTTATTATTACTAGAAACTTTACTGGCATTTGGTTGAAAAACTCACGACAACCAATCAGCAGAGTGCAGTGTAAGGAGAAGCTAATGACCATGTAATATCAGGGGCCAAAGGTATGCATTTCGCACAGATGGCTGACAGGAAACTCGGGCAGTTTCTTTACTTGGTAAAACGTAAAAGTCACAGATTGGATTATTCAGTGCCTGAATTATCCGGGAAGTTGTTGTTTAATTTCATGGTGCTCATCATTCTGCCTGATTATGCAAGCCATTTGAATGTTATTAGTGTTGTTGATTTTGTTTAACAACTGTTTCCTTGATTTGCCGACAATTTCATTTGTTGTACAATTTCATTAGACTCTAATTGTGCCTGGTTTATCTACACTGTATATTTCCCTCTTTTTTTTTCTTTTTTTTTTGGCTTGTTCCCTTATGGTTGATCCAGTTTTCATACTTTCTTATCCATTCAGTAAGAATGGTGCACAGACCACAATTGTGCAAAAAATATGTATAGACTTTCTCCCAGTCTTGAATAATGATTATCACAATCACAGATCTGTAAGGCTCATTGACGCACTCGCCTTTGGACATCTGACTCTTCACTCACGACCGTCAAAGCTAACAACAGTGTAGGGGCCTTAAGAAAAAAAAGCTGGGCACATTGTAGACTCTGTCAGAAAAAAAAAAATCACAAAAATATACTTCAAATATCAGTACTTCACAAGTATGATCTTGGAAGAATCAAATAATTGAGGAGAGATGATTGATGAATGTCACTACAGTACCTCAAGAAATGGACTTCATTGTCACATCACTTGTATGAGTGTTAGCATCTGTCTTGAACCTCAAAAATTAGCTTGGCAATGGGTTTATCTGTCTAGGGAAAGCCCCTGAAAATTGTTTGGTTGATTCATGGTTCATGCTGTGATGCTGTGATGGCCCTTCAGCTGAATGAAGTTATGAAGATGTAAAGCAGATTTACACAGCTTGTACACCTGTAGCATTTTATGGCTAAGAACACAATGGGTTATAAACTATTGAAATATGGTCAATGAGGAGGTGGGTAGTCATTCACAAGACTGGTGTTGTTTTAAGGTTCCATGATGTTATTTCAGACTATAAACTTGTTGGCATTCACATACAGCTGTAGTGGTTACTTTGGTCTTATCCACTGTTGCTTTTAAAACATTGTGCTAGTAATGTTTTCATTGCATCAATTTTCATTCAAACTAGATGTTTTCCTTCTTTCATATTGAAAGATTTGTTAAAGGGTGAATGTCTTCTTTTAATTCTAAATTGAAAAATCACAATGTACAACTGTACATGTTGCATACAGTACAGTGTATGTGTACTGTAGTGTAAGTTGCAATGTACATTGTACACTGTACAAGTGTACAAGCATGTGCACTTTGTAGCAAATCATGCTACACACTGTACATGGTACATGTTCATGTATATTTGCTCTTAACAACTTTTAACTCGTATGTTCTACTTATGAAACTTGTGTAATCTATAGAAACTGAAATTTTGTTCACAAAACCCATCATCCCTCGTTTCCCACATTCCTCATGTTATTGAGTATGATCTGATTAAGCATGTCTAGCATTTGTAATGATGATAATTGGGTTACAGGATAACAACTTCCTCTTGCCCTGTATTTCTAAGTATCTTTGTGCTATGAGAAAAGGGTCATAAATAGGACAAAAAAGGGATGAAGCATTTTCATACTTACATTTTAATGACTCATCGAGATGTGATTTAGGATTATCATGCAAATATAAGTGTATGAGTGGGGGAGAGAGAGACATAAATCATGTCTTCTGCAATAGAAAATCATATTTCAAAATTGTGACAGATGCTAATACTACATCGTAGTCTCCCAGCAAATTTAAAAACGAAGATGACTGTTGGTACGAATAACCTTTTTCTTTTTCTGCTCATGCGCAAAGTGGAACTCCGAACTGGCTCATTGGTTTCCCCTGCCCAATCATTGCCTTTGCTTTGCCAATGAGAGAAGGATTTACCACTTTCCAAAGAGCCTGACATCTGTAATTTACCCGGCAAGACAGTCTGAGGCTAACCTGTTTTTTAATGTATTGAACACTTTGTGCTTACAATGCATTTTCAAAATCATTAACCCTTTGATTGTTTGTATGTTTGTTGTTGTTGTTGTTATTGTTGTTTTCATATTTGTTTGTGTGTACCAGTACAGTGTATGTTTTTGTGTAAATTTTTTGTGATACTTGTACGTACAACTATAGAGCGTACAGGTAGAAGGCATTGAAGAACAGTGCAAAGCACCTTCATCCATGTTATTCTTGGAAATATAACATGTCTGACAGTGATGCATCTTATTTTGTAATTGAGCCATTGATGAAATTATGATTCAACCATGCCTTTGTTGGAAATCATCCATGCCTAGCGCATTAAAACAACAGATGATTTGTTGTTACTACCTAAGTATTTTGTTTTGTACTCCATTTTTGTTGACAGCTTAGTCACCATCTGTGTACATGTACCGGTAGCTGTTGGTACAGTAGGTATAGTGTAGTAAATCACAGCTCACCCAAAGAATCAATGGAGTTCATGTGATGTGACAATCTTGATTCAAAGCTGTACCACTTATAGTAAAATTCTGACCATGTGCAGTTTATCAAAACTTGTTGCTTACATGAGCAAGTACAACTTTGTATCTTGATAGGGAGAGCCATAATAAATAAGATGTAACAAAGTTTATTATTTTTAATATATAAGACTGAGGATCTCATTCATTATTGCTGTGTAAGGAGCCTGTGTTGTGTTCTCTTGCCTTCAGTTCACTGTGAAACCAAGACTCTCAGTAGTTATTCAATTCATTATATTATTATTCTATCTTCTCTGTTTGGTTTTACTTTGGTTTTTAAGATTGAAGAGCGGTTTTCCAGAGCCCTGAAGGAGAAGAAAGGTTTCATCATCAAGACAATGGTTCCAGATGGTGCATGCCTCTTCAGATCAGTTGGTGAGGCTTTATCTTGTACATTGTATGTTTTTGGATATCAAATTTCTATTTGGCCCAAATTTATTTTTTACATGTGTATATTATTTGTTTTGTTTGTTTGAGTTATTGTGCACCTGTTGTGCAACAGTATTTGAACCAGTTGCATTTTGTTCATGTCATTACAATGTTGTGTGTATGTACAAATATGTACTTCATAGTGGAACTTGAGAGAAGGATGGTTGTATTTTGATATTGTCTGTAGACAAAGAAGGGCATTCATACCATCAAGCACAATGGTACAATGTAGTTGCCTTTTTGGTTCTCAAAAGACTTTACAACTTGTGACTAATGTACCGGTACCAAGGTAATCAATGATCCAATGTCCCAAATTACTTAATGCTATCTTTGCATTCACATTAATTTCTGTATGAATTGAGTGAATGCAGCAATATTACTAAAATACAGTGAAAGGTTGAGGAAAATTGGACAATCCGTTCAAAAATAATGAATTTGCACATTTTCTGCACAGTCACTGCTGGATGAGAAGATTATAGTTTATGATATCATATGCCTAGAAAAATATACCAGTAAAGAAAACTTAAGAGAACTCCACAAAAGCTTTTTTTTTTTTTTGGACAAAAGTACACCTTTTCTTGATTTTTTGACAAAAGTTCACCTTTTCTTGACTTGTCGGGTTCTGACATGTACAAGTTTGTATCAGGGGTAATATTATTCCCTTACCTTCTGGAAGGGGCAAGTCAAGTGCTATTTTATCATGAAAGAATACAGAAAATATGTTGAATTTTCTTGATATTTTCATTATCATTCTATACATGTAACACCACAAGCTTCAGTCTTTTCATCCAGCAAGCGGCTATGGGGGGCACTGAAACTTAAAAAATTCATACATGTTGTTATGTAACTTTTGAACGCATTGCCGATTTTTCCTCAAACTTTCACCGATGTATTCTACTAAAATTGCTTCATTCACTTGCACATGTCTCTGTTGTTGCCAGAGTTTGTTTTATATAATGCATGTAGTCATCCCAAATTCTGCATTGGGCATTAACAGAGGCGAGCCTTTTACACATGCAGTGTAGTGTGTGACACGTCAAATCCACCATACATGTTGTTCAGATGCACGATTCACATGGATGTTGAAATGAGTGAAAACAGACTGGTGTGGCCTCGCCTGGGGCTGAGATATTTTGCTGTGAATCACATCCACTGGGAGCATGACTTGATGAATAACCATGAAAACTATCAATGAAAATGCAGAATTATGTCTACAAAGCTTGGCTTTCTCAAGAGATTATTGTACATTGTAACTATGGTACTGCTCCTGTCTGTGTAGCTCTACGATTGTGTATGTATGTCAGTGACAACCAAAGCTATTGCTTGACATTTGTGAGATTGATGTAAATAGGCACTTTCCTATTGCATTTCCTACCGCAGCTGTGAAGAAATAGATATAAACAATGGAGAAGATATAACAGGAGGGAAAAGAAAAGTGCCCTCTTGGCTTAAAATGGCATGAATCATGAGGGTGTAATCCATTCCAAGAAGGCAGAATGACCCAGCCAGTCCAAACTGCTCAAAGCTGAGAGTGACTGTTGAGGAACTGCTTATTTCCCGTTTGATTGGAAGCCAATCGCAGAGCTCTGTGCTGTACCACTCTGCATACCAGAAAATGTTAGCACTCTCGGTGTTAGTCCAAACATTCATTACACTGGATGATATTCCCACTGGATGGCATGTTCTTGCATTGTGTGTAGTATGCGTTATCAACGCTACAAGCTTACTGCAGTTCCACTTTGTAATTGCCCACAAGTATAGTGTAGACATGTGTACTATCTGACGCTGTATGTGATGTATTGTACATCTTTCAGTGGTGTTTATAAAGTCAATGGTATTTGACGATCTTGATCTGTAGCTCAAGAGAAAATCAAGGGAGATTCATTCACAGCAGTCAGCAACTAGATGCATTTACAATTGTACATTGCAGGTGTACAGTAGATACATTTGTACAAGTACCAATGTTCATACACGATGTACATGTACAACACTTTAATTACAATTTTATGCATTTGTTGTTGTTTTTTTCAGGATAGTACGGCATACATGGCATGCAACATGAGCAAACTTTAATGCATTATGTGACCCACTACAACAAAAGGATCGGAAAGTCGAGGAGGACAATTTTCAGAAAATGACATGACATGATTCCATTACTCTTTCACTTTAATTTCATAAATTATGCGACTCATAAAGGTACTCAGTTGTGGAGATATAGATGATTTTATTAGCGCATGTCGAGTGGTTTAAGAAATCAGCATTTCAAGAAAACCGCCTTCAAAGTTTTCCTTCTGACGCTGTCATGAAAAACGGGAGGCAAGACAGTTTTCCCCTCTTGACAATAGAAGGTATGCTCCTAGCAACCTTCATGCTGTTCATTCAAGCTTAGTGCCAGCAGTCGACGCATGACCAATCAATAACCAGGATGCCTCGCACTGACCAATAAGGTAACTCCCTCGTTGCTAGGGGCGGAGTCTGTCTGCGGCATTAAATCCTAATCTTTGGACACGTTTCTGTTCTGTTGAAAGTCCGAGAATTATGGCCCAGAAAACCGCTAATTTCTTGCCTTTCCTTTGATCATTTACAACAGCTTCCAAATTGCAGATGATAGCTTCCAAATTGCAAATGGTAGACAATACATTACAGTGTACATGTAGACTACAAAATTATGCCAAAAACAGAAATCTGATGATTTTGCCCGATATTGATGATCTGACTTCAAACTTGATTTTCTCGGCTCAGCCGTTGGCTACTTGAGGATCCTTTTGTTGTGGCGGGTCTCTAGTATACGTGTATATAACCTTTATTCTGATTGAATATCAACTCCATTTAAAAAGAAAGTGAACTCCAATGTAGCATGTATCCATGTACTCACACAGCAAGCTGTGAACCCTGGGTGAAATGAGAAAATGAAACTGATCAAGTGCAAAGGTGTTCATGGTAAAATACATGTAGTACCGGGCTTGTGTGATATAAATGTGTATTGCACTCACATCCTCCATGGCTTGTCTGTCCCTCATCATCAGTGTTTGGATTTCTTCCTTGTAGAACATAACTTAGAGCAACAAGAATGGCAGTCACTACACACTGCCATTCTTTATTTTAATGTTGAAAGTAATGAACATAAATGTCAGCATTATTCATACCTTGTATTGTACATACATTACATTCTGGCTCAGAGAAAGCCACTGCCTTTGAGAACATTAAAGGTCCTGTACAATGTGTGGGGGAATTTGCCAATCTTATTAAGAATGGGTCAAGTCAATGGGGGGAGGGGGAGGAAGAAATGGGTGATTGAGAGATGGATAAATGTGTGCATGCAATACTGCCCTTCAAAGGAAATTGGTTTTTCACTGGATTACACAATTAGATTGCAATAAAAAATTCATACAATTCATCAGTATTCGAGTTTCAATGATATTATCACTCTTTGAAGATCTATATACTGCAAAGTTACATTTTTCCTCTCACCTCCCTGCATTTTGTAAGGACAGAATACTCTAAGCTGTAGGCCCTCTTAGTTGTGTCATGAACTTTCCTGATCTCCATTGTTCTTGTCGCAAAGTCTGATATTACAGCATTTTATGGTGTAGTAAATGCAGTGTTTCTATACATTGTACATGCAATGTACAGCATTTTTTACAGTAAATCATGCCTGTACCAGTGAGTGAGTTTGTTAATAATTTGTCTTTCATATCACACTGAAGAAGACATACAATTGTACTTATACGGATTGTACATGGTATACACTACTTCCTCTCTTTTTTATTATTATTATTATTATTATGAAATACTAGGTTCAAGCAAGAAAGAGACCAGGTTTGGAATTTCAGACCAAGTTTATATTTGATAAAATCTTTCATGAGCCAAATTTTTAGGACAGATATTTCATTTACTTTTTAAAGAAAATAATTGCACCTGCCCTACATAGCTATAACTGTAGGTAAAATGTAGAGTTACATTGTGCATGTGGTATCAGTGGACCTATGAGTGTATCTACAGTACACATACCTACATTGTATACAGCAAATGTTTGTTCATTTTATTTTGTGATGATTACAATGTATGCTAGTCCACAGCAGCAAATTTATACAATGTAGGCCAAGCAAATCTGAACAGCCCACTAAATTTAGCAAGCCCATGTCTTTCTATAAAAACAATGTTATGAGCAAATGATATGCAATGTACATGTACTGTATGTTGTTATGTATTCTCATGAATGGACATTGACACCAGTGATCAGCAGTAAGGGCCCATAAAAAAAAAAAAAATTATAATTTAACTTTATGTCATCCTGTGTATACATTGTGGGTACCAAACTACCATACAATGGTATTGTGCTTCTAAAATGGTATGTACAAATGTAACATTTATAGTATGTTCACTTTACACTGACTAGATAGCAGTAGTGCAACTGTATGCTTTAGATACTAAAAAGAGATTTCATGGAATTATTAAATGGAAATAATCTCATGTGTGGATTGTACCAGGATACACAAGCACCACTTCTGCCAACTTGTTACTTGTTGCTATGTATTCTCGCACCAGGATATTGAAAGGTGTCTGTTTCAATGTGACCACCAAGTGAAATGATCAGGGGATTTTAGCTCAGCCTTGGTCATATGACCCATGCATTGTTTCCTACAGTTTTGTACCTTCTCCTGGCTTTTATACTCCATGTACACATTACATACACATGTACACGTGTATGTTGTACATCTCGCCATTACCTTCTTGGATTCTGAAAGCTGTGATCATGTGTGATTTGTCTGTTGATGGTACAATCCGTTGTACATTATGTGAAGAAGTGAAATTCCACTTGCAAAGCACTACCAATAGTACCATTTCATGCCAAGCTAAATGACTATATAGAATCACAAAACATGTCATCACTATTAATAATGCATCAACTAAGCACAAAAATATGAGGAGTTGTTACTAATTAAAGTAGTTCAGCAAAACAGGATAACCTTCAATGTTCATATGTGTCACCAAAAATGGCATCAACTACCGGTCCCACGTTGTAGATGCAATCTTTTCACACGTGTTTGGTTGAAGAGGACTGCAGTACAACAGACACGGCCACGCATGAAATATTCACTAGTATTAAACATGCACATAGGTTTCTTGAAAGAAAAAAAAAATGAGTGGATTTTATGTGCATATGTATAAAGCCTTTAATGTAATACAATTTATGGATTGAGCACAGCATTTTTACGTGACCATGCATAATTCTCAAAGTTTATTATTATTACGATTATTATTTATTCAGCTTTCAGTCACAAATATCAATATTACATTATTATTCAAGATCAGAACATACAATGGAGAGTTAAATGGGTGCACCAGGTATAAGGCAGCCCAGGTCTGTAATAAGCATACAGCATTCAAGATTTTCTAATAATTGTTAATGTCATACTGTAAATATCAAAATGCAGTACGGTGGCATGTACGTGTGTAAAAATGTTCAGTATTACCAGGGGTATATGTAACAGTACACTGATGTATGAAGACTAACACTTTATGCTCGTACAATGTACTGGAAGAATGCAACATGAAGATGATGGCTTCCTGTATAATAACAAGTGACAGTTATACAGGTTTTCCTTTGTTGTTGATATTGTGTATATGGTCAGAATATTGTTGATCATTGATGTTTATGTGTTTGTCATTGTATCTATAGCTGACCAGGTCTATGGTGACCAGGAGTGGCATGCCATTGTGAGGGGACATTGCATGGATTATATGGTAAGTTTCAGATACAGTACATGTACACTTTCCAACCAACAGGTTACCTTCAAGAAATGAAGAGCTAGTGTTTCAACCATCCTAGTGACAAGGACATTTTTTGTGTTGTACACAAAATGTTTTTGCTTACGGTCATTTGGTATTATGAGAAACCTGTAAACTTAAAAGTCAGTTGATGCGAATGCATATTTGCTTGTCCTGAAAGGTAGAATGAAGTTGTATAATTATTTTCACTATGATAAGGATTGATTATGGTAGTGCAAACTTTTGGTGGTTCTGTTTACAATTTGCTTATGACTGAAATATCAAAATGTGCAGTGATGGTCAAATTTCTGTCTACCTTGGTACTGAATATACAACTGTAGTGTATACCAACATGGAAACAGTAAAATATGAAATACATGGTATAGAATTGTACACTGATTGTAAAATTTCTGTCTACCTTGGTACTGAATGTAATATACCAACATAGAAACACTAAAATTTACTTGTTGACATAATTCATGTGAACAAAATAGACATTGATCAATGATGTTACTGTAAGTTATTTCACTTTTCTGTTGTCATTTGAAATCTGAACATTCTGTTTGTGCATCACAGACAAAGAATGCAGACTACTTCTCACAGTTTGTCACTGAAGACTTTGCCACGTATGTCGCACGTAAACGCCTGGACAGTTGCCATGGTAACCATGTGGAAATGCAAGCCCTGTCTGAGATGTACAATCGCAACATTGAGGTCTACATGTACAGTACAGGTAAACACTTTTTATGCCTCCGCCACAAAGTGGTGCTGGAGGCATTATGTTTTCGGGTTGTCCGTCCGTCCGTCCGTCCTTCCGTCCATCCGTCCGTAATGAATTTTGTGGCAAGCGTAACTAAAAAAACTTTTGAGTTATCCTAATGAAACTTGGCATGTATGTGTATTAGGGGGTGAAGTTGTGCCTGTCAACTTTTGGGTGCACATGCTCAAGGTCAAAGGTCAAAAGGTCAAGGTCATATACATAAAATTTCACTATTTCAACCATATCTCTGCAATGCCTTGAGATATTTTCTTGAAACTTAGTGTATTCATGTATTACGCAATTAAGATTCTCTGGTGAAAGTTTGGGGTCATGAGGTCAAAGGTCAAAGGTCAAAAGGTCAAGTAAAAATATTAAAACTTCACTTTTTTCTCCGTACCTTGGAAATTGTTCGAGGTATCTTCATGGAACATACATGTACCGACTGGCAGTGATTATCTAGACAATTTAGGGTTCATGGGGTCAAAGGTCAGGGGTCAAAGGTCAAGGGCAACACTTCAAAATTTTACTATTTCCCTCATGTTTATGCAATGCCAGCAGGATTATTTTTTTTTACACTTGATGTATGCATGTATAACCTAATAGAGATTCTCTGGAAAGTTTTTTTTTTTTGGTTTGTTTTGTTTTTGCCTCAAAGGTCAAAAGGTCAAAGATCAAGTGAAAGTGCTGAACTAAATTTTTTCCTTCATATCTCGGAAATGGCTCAAGTTATCTTTAAACTTTCTACATATTTATGCATGTTCTGCCTGACAGTGATTATCTTATGAATTGTAGGGTCAAAGGCCAGATGAAAATGGTAACAATTTACTATTCAATACAGAAATTGCACTTTTTCTCCATACCTTGGAAATTACTCAATGCATAAACGTATGAATTGGTCAAAGTCAAGTTAAAGTCCTTAAATCCCAAATCATACATGCTCTCCTATCCATCCAATTAAACCTAGGTCAAGGAAGGTGAACATTCAACACATTTGTGACAAACTTGTCATTTCAATATTTAGCCAATTTTGTGAAAATGTAATCACACATTGTCCACATGTACTATCTAGACCTATAAGGAGAATCATGCATCATGGCGGAGGCATACCAGTCGCCACAGCGACATTTCTAGTTTTTTCTTGTGGAAAGCTTAAAAAAAAAAAAAATGTGTAGCAGGTTTATCTTGTTTATGCAACCAACATTATACCATGTGTAACTGCCATAGCAGAGATATGCAGTGTATAAGCCGGGATATTTCAAAAATTCAAACACTTGGTGATGATAACGTAATTCTGATTGTAAAATCCCAGGACCAGATGCATCATGAGAGATGTATTAATATTTCTTCATTTTGTACTTTATTTCCAGAACCTATCAATACTTTTCATACAATCAACAAGACAGACAATGATCCTATACGTGTGAGCTACCATCGCAATGTCCACTACAACTCGGTCGTCGACCCTCACAAAGCTACCATTGGTGTTGGTCTAGGAATGCCATCTTTTGTTCCCGGGGTGAGTTGATGAAGAGAAAAGCAAAATGTGAACATATGGTTCCCTTTCACAGGTGTACATGTACATCTGTAGCAGCTATAAAGATGGATGTTGCCCTCAGTCTGTCAGTGAAAGGTGACTACCCTTTGTCTTGTTATAGACAACTGGGAGACCATTGCCTGAGAACTCGCCATGCACTGAAAATCCAGACTGGTCGATTAATTTTGTGGCCATCAAATGAGAGCAATGACCTGTGACACATATATAGCTTATAACCCTTATAATCAGCTGTTGCTTTTATGAATGTATGTGAGAAGGGTGCCAGCTCTAGGTATTGTGTTGCAGAGTTGTCCATACATCTTGTGTCTGTCTGCAGCCTAAGATCACGTCTTAGGCAGATTTTCTTGAAGTTCATTGCAAGGAGTGTAAATGTGGTTTGAAAATCTTGCAAGAGCATGGACAAAAACAGAACGATACTGCAAGTTCTCCTCACATACTGTATCAGACTGTTGTGGAAGTGCTCTATGTCTGTATGTATGCAGATACTGGCATGTAAGTTTTGGTTTTTGTACTTCAATAGCCATGAAACTTACTGTCAGTGAGTAACATGTTGTGACTGCCCTGCCCCCCCCCCCCCCCCCACCAATCCAATGTTTGACAGTAAAATTCATTCTGTGATGGAGGTCTGTCCTATGGGTTATTGTACTCCAATGCAGCTGGCTGACAAGATGATGATGCGGGATGCAATTCATATATCAGAGAAGTCTGCCATCGAGCAGGCTATGCTACAGGACAAGCTCATTGCCACAGACTGGGAGGCCACCAATGAAGCCATCGAGGAGCAGGTTGCTAGGGAATCCTTCATCCAGTGGCTGAAAGATAATGAGAAGAGAGCCCAAAAGAAAGCAGTAAGTTTGCACTTGAACTGAGATCCTTAGCCCTCTAGTCTAATGAAGCAGTGATTGATTACTTTCATTCTTTTCATTTTCGGGTGGGAGATCTCAGAGTATAACCTTTTTTTTTCAAGAAATGTTTCGTCCATCTTCTATGTTTTGCATAATAATGGTACATGGGCAAGGCCTACAATGTAAAAAGGATAAACCATTATGTGGTAGTTTTCATGGACATTTGGAGGTCAGGTGTAAAATCCATGGAATTTGTAATCTGGGTATTAAAGAGAAAGTGTTCTAAATGTTATATGTACATGCACATGCAGTGTGTGTTGTACTTTAAAAGATAACTGACAGTTGCAGTAGTTACTAGTATTCTGGTGAAGGATACATTTTCACCAGCATCACATACTACATATATTGTAAAATCAGATACAAAAAAAATATTTGTACAGGTTTGAACTAAAAAAAAAAAAATTGTGAATGCAAAATGTATACTTTTCACTAGTTTGAACATGTACTTTAATAGTAGCCATTTCTTGTCATTACAGCATGTATTGCAGAGATTGGATAGATACTGAAACTAAGCATTTTGTCTGTGTGAAATGTGCAGCTTCCTGCAACTGCAACGTGCAGTTCTGCCCCTCCTGACTCTCCCCCTGGCTGGTGGGCTGAAGGGGCCCAGAAATCTGCTTGCAGCCCAGGTTCCCACCACCCTTCTGGTCACCATCCCTCCACCCAGCATGCTGGGGGGAAGCACTCCAGTGACAAGCACTCTGGGGGTAAACACTCCAGTGCCCATCACCAGTCATCTCACCACCCTAGCTCCCATCACTCTGGCTCCCATCACTCCGGTGGGCATCACTCCAGCCACCACCCTACAAGTCATCTGGCTGCTGCACACTACCCCACCAACCACCTGGCGCCCAGGAGCAGAGGGCCCAGCAACAGCTCAGGGCCCAACAGTCCAGAGCGGCTAGATGCAGCAAGACTAAGGCCACTGTCACCAGGTGTGCTCAGGGGGAGGAATGCAGATAAAGTGAAGGCTCAGCAACATGTGTCCAATGCAGGTTGGTGGTCAACAGATTAAACATTGGTTACGTTCAGGCGGTGATCCTTAACCTCGAGTATAGCTATCTTCGAGGATAAGCTCATAGTAAGGCACCTTGTAGACGCACTCACTGATAGCTAACTTACAATTAACTCTAAGGTAACTATCCAGGAGATATCTCGGGTTTAGCGCTCTATCAAGGAGCCGCGGTGGTTCCCCACTCGTAGGAACTGTGAGTCTATCCTTGAGGATAGTTACCTTCAAGGATAATCTTTGTCGTGTGAATGTAACTATTACAACTTGTTCTCAAAGTCAAGTGAATGTTGATATCCTCTTCAGATTCTTGTTCTTTAAATGAATCCAGCATATACTTACAGTGTAGCTTAATATTGTAAGGACTCATGCATGTTATGTAGATTATTGCTTTAATCGGAATCTATCACATGCTGTAGATCAGTTCTAGAATTTTGATGGTCTTGTTTATCATCTGATGAAAAGAAAAAAATAGCACCATATTTATATTGCTTACAGATCCAACCTGTGTCTGAAAGTTATTAAGTCATTTTTTTATAGCAGCCACATTACACATGTACCTGTGTTGAAATCATTATGAGGAAACATGAATTTTAACATAGGCATGAAAACATCTAATGTTAGCTTCTCAGGTTGGTTTCACACTTTAAATCAGCCACTGTTATGCTGATTGAGATACACACCTTAAGAAAACTCATTCCCAGTGTCTGTGCTGCATATGAAACCAAAAATTAGTTATTGATGTATTACTTTGAATCCCAGGGAAGTGTGTGATACAGTTGCCATGACTGGAAATATGAAAGCTTCGTGATTAAAGGGGATGGCTAGTAACTGATCAGTGGGAATCGGTGGGAATGCTGGGGGATGATTGTTCCAATCCTTGTGGGATTTATTCAAGAGTACAGGTTAACATGACTGTACAGTGTCGGGGCGATCATTAACGGTACAGGCACTGTACCGTTAACTGTACAGGCATGCTTACCTGGAAACATTGAACTGCACATTACTTGAATATGAGACCAATCTGAAGCAAATAATTTTCACACAACAATAGATATATAATGTACACTTATATGAATCCCACAAGGATTGGAACAATCATCCCCCAGCATTCCCACTGATTCCCACGGATCAGTTACTAGCCATCCCCTTTAAGGAATCGCCTCTCCCAACAGTTGTTCTTTTAAAGCAATATGGGATATGAGCTGATGTTACATTTGTGTTTTTGTAATTATGATAATGATATGATTACTATTGGCTCTCCTCATGAAAACAAATCTTTTCTGCTGTAAGTGCTTGCACAGGGTTGCAATATCGGGTGATACAGTCACCATTTACAACAGATGAGGCATTCTTCACTCTAACCTGCACCTAATCTCAACAGTTTCATTGTGTCATTCCTCTCCAGACCGCCCCACAACCAGTGGTCACATCTCAAACCCAGCATCTCCTCAGGGGGCCCATGCCCGAGACACAGCCAGCCCGCAGGCAGGGCCTAGTGGCTACAGCCCCCCTGTGACTCAGCGGCCTCCAGCCATTAGCATGGAGGATATTCCACCTGAAGAATTTGGTGAGAGCTAGTTCTTAAGTACACACACACACACACATACACACACCATGTTCAGAAAGTAAGTAGCAAGTGTTTTACATTGTATCCAAATTCTAGATCAGATTGCCATCATGTCAAAGATTAAAAGTCCTTTAATTTCCCCATCCCTTTTTTTTTTGGGGGGGGGGGGGGGGATTAATTCCATTTTCTGAAAGTGTTATCCAGCTGTGAACATTATTGTCTTGAATGAAATTCAGTGCCACATTTTACCAGATTAGTACCCATAAACACTGAAGCTGCAAGGACTTGATCCTTCTGCGATTGCTTTTGTAATTGAGGTGTTGTAACCTCGAGAAGGAGAAAGGAGTCCCCACTATGCACACATCTCATTTCGGCCAAAACTCAGACAAAACAAGTCTACCTCACTGTGATGTTTATGAGGAACTGTCAAATCAACTTAATTTCCCCAAGTGTTGTGTGCGTCTCTTCAAAGTCTCGAAGCTTGCAAGAGGTGGGCTCTGCATGTGTACCTAATTTGCATAAATTTATGCATATTCATGATGGAGGACTTTATCGAATACATGTTATCTAAACTGCATGGTCTGCTGTGCTTCTCCAACCCACAGGTATCTCAGAGTGGGAGTCTGAGGATGCGATTCTTGCTTCCATTCTTGCCCAGTCTCACCAGGAGTACGTGGACACTCTAATACGCAGCGCTCAAAGGGATACCGACTCAGACAGTTGACCTGCAGGAACTGGCTTCAACCATTAATTCACAATTCTTTTTTCCACGAAAAAAAAAGAAACAAAATCATGCAAACAGTTGCCTTTTTTGTTGTTGTTTCTTTTTTAATGTTTTCTTTGAAGTGATGTTCACTTCAGGGGTAATGAGAGTCTTGGAATGTATCAAGATGCAGTGGAAATTTCTCTGTTTTGGTCAGTACAGAAAAGTAAACATTTGTCAAATGTTTGTGAGATAAAGAATATGAAACAAGCTTATAACTTACTGTTGATGCTTAGTTATTTTCAGAGTTGATATTTATTATCTGATGATAGCAGATTATGTGGACCAAGTTAGAAGCAATATGTCCGGCACTTTTTTGGTGTTGCCCAGGAGAGAGTAGGTATTTAGTATTTAGAAACCAAATAAAATATATGCAATGTTAGCAGTATCTTTCTTTGTTTCTTTCACCTAAATGCCTGCTGATGTTACTCCTAACTGTGAAATAATAGGAAAGGAAAAGAAGTAAAATGAAATAAGTTATTAACTGCCATATTCATTTTTACACTCTGCACAATACTGCAGAATATGTCTTGGAAAGATGCATCCACAACAAAAGTTGTCACTGTTACTATTTGTAGGAATGCAACTAGCAAGTAAGTCCTATGTTCTGTTCAAAATATATTCTTTGGTCAGTGCAAGAAATAAAAAGTTGGCAATTTGTACAATTGTAACCATTCCTTTAGCAGCATATTTCTCAATTGTGTCCAGAAAAAAGGAAACAATATGACCAGCAGTTTTTGATCACAACAGCATATGAAGTGAGTCCAGAAATGTAGTGAAAGAATTAACTGTAGGATGTATATCTCAACCCTCCCCCCCCCCCCCCCTGTTTAAAATGTTTGTGTAACTAAAACTGGATGGTATCTGTCAAAAGAGTACCCATTTGTTTGATTTGATGGGTAGGAATCAACTGCTGCTGAATGTAATGCTTCTGATTACTGACGCAAGTGATAAAATTGCATGCCTAGTGAATTGCTGGTGAACTAGTGAAGTTTTGTTTAATCAAAGCTATGGTAGCACAGGAAATTGTCAGGAACAAATGTTAAAATTGGAAGCTGTAGACTCTCCTAACATTTTTGGACCATTTAAACCTCTGTTTAAGAGAATGATGAATGTGATTACAGAGACACAGTTGTGCATTATTTGTTGTATAGACAGGTATATAGCTCCCTGTCACATGCTTCATGAGTTTGTATTGAGACATCTTTAATCATTGTGAAGAAGACATAGTTGGGTCTTTAAGACCTGGCCATTTTGAATGAGAATTATCAATGAACATACTATAGGTACTGGTGGAACACTGTTCAGGCACAAGCAAAGTGATGAATTGATGTGTTTTGAAATACTTCAAAACTAATTGATTTCTTGAGAGTAAATCATTCGTTGAGGAAAGAGCACAATTTTGTTTTGCAGCAGTAGTATTAAACCGTCATTTCTATAATTAAAGGGAGCATAATAGGCTTCAAGAAGACTGTATCCAGAAAGTCTTGTGTTACTGTTATTTAAGAGCCGTGCTCTCCCTACATCAAGTCAAGTTACATTTGGACTCTTAAATTTTCTTGAGATATGTCCTTTATGACAAAATACTACAAACGGGATAATGCTGGTGGCACTTGTGCGGATTGCACTGCTGTTTCTTTTAAGTTTGGTTATCTGTGCATTGCCTGGACAGTATTGCCAGTTTTTCATGGCCTTTGTGATGAAGTATTGAGCAATTTAATACAATATTCTGCTAGTTAGAGTGTACCTATGGTGGATACAAAAGCATGACGATCACATTGTCTTTCTTCTCCTTGATAAAACGAAACTGGGCATTGAAATACTGTGCACAGGAATTCTATACAATCTAAAGTGGCAGATTGAGATATGAAATGGAGGATTAGTCTATTAGTGTCATGCATTTGTTAAACATGAGTTGGCTTTATACTTTGTGAACCGCTGCTCTATCATGAAAATTCTGGGTAGAGAAAAGTAACAGAAAGGCAAAGAGTGAAATGAAGTTGTTGATTCTTTTGTAGTAACTTTTTTTTTTTAAGTTTCCCAGTTTGTGGAAGTCATTCATAAGCCCAGGGTGAATTCTCATCAAACTGTCATGCATGAAATAGTACATGTAGTTCTACTGCTGCATGAATTTTCACTGAGGCTTGCCTTTTATTAGGGTAACACAAGGGATTTTCAGTTGAAGTCAAGACACCTGTCCCTCTTGATGATGTGAATATGCATCGATATGTGCGAATCCTCATTCTGTGTTTTCTCTGAATTGTCTTTCATCTTGCTCCGAGCTGTGACACTGCTTTTAATTATGTACTTGTGAACCCATGCTTTGTTAGTTTGCATGAGCAAATGGGATAGTTTCATGTTTATTGTTTAGTGATCACTGCATTATCTTCCATATCTAGCATATATGAAATCCATTGATGTAACAAACTGGATGTGCATATTAGCCACTTATCTGGGATTTTATAGGATGTATTAAAAATCCTTTTTATAACTAATTATTTCCCCATATACAATGTACTGAAAATGTATGGATTATCCTATGCAGGTTGCTGTGACTATTTCCCGCTCTGTCGGTGGACCTTGGATATAGTCTGGTCAGACATGAGAATAGATTGTCCTGTGTTGTAATGTTGCTGCCTGATCAACATTGTTACATCATTTCAGCTGATTAAAGTACCGGTATTGCTTGCATCTTTGGGCAGTGAAATGGTGTTAAATCAGTTTTAGAGAGCTGTTAGTCATCAGTGCCCATCAGCAGTTAAATAGCCAACATAACCCCTCTACGGACACTTACGTTTCATAATTATGACCCGAGTTCACCACGCTCTGCCCAATATTTTTTTACCCAATACTCTCAGGGGTGGATGTTCCTTCTTGAGCTGTAGGATAACCCATGAAGAGCAAAAACACGATTCATGCAATCTGCAAACTATCTCTTTAGACACCACTTCAACATTTTCTTGCTGGCAAGTAGCAACCTATTACTTGGAGAGAGAGGTGGCTGGTCCTTGAGCTGTAGGGAAAACCATGAAAAGGAAACAATTCATGCATTCTGAAAGCTCTTGCCTTGAAGCTTCTTGCCTGCTGTGAGAAAAACTGCTGTACAGACAATAGGTATGGCATCAAATGCAGAAGTACAGCTTGTCACGTTTTCATTTCACATACAGCTGTACACACATTATCAGTGCATAAATGATTCTTATGCTAAAGCTGTAATTTAACATGTATGGTAGTCAGCAAAGAGTGACTTTCTCCTACAATACTTTGTAGAATCAAGTTTTGCTATAACAGAGTTTGGAAAGGAATCCATACCTAAATAATGTATACATGTATCCTGTATTAAGATGACAATGATGATAAACAATAGATTTAAGAAAAAAGTGGTTTTAGTTGTGCTGAGGTTTAAAAATATTTTCTTTGCAATGTATTTGCAAGGAGGTGAATGGCCAAGTCGAAGCCCTGTGATATCATTGATCCCTTTTCTTATAAAGTTGTTGACTTGTAACACTAAACAGCTGAATATGTGACTTTTTTTACTGAGAATAACCTGGATGTTATGCTATATTTTCAAGAAGTTCATTACACATGAAAAACATTATACCAGTAGGTAGAGGATTTTCTTTTGATTTTCTCTCTTTAAAGCCACAGTATTAGAGTAAGCTGAGTAGAATACCTGGTATGTTGGACTGTCTCATCAATTTCCACCAAATTTTGTCTGAAGATTGCATCTATCATAGCATGTGACCCTTTGTCAAAATTCCAAGATTTAGCAGTTAAAAATGAAAGTGTTGCACTTTCTGCAAATGCTTTATACATCTTCCTGTTATCTTCAAAGAAAAGAATATCATCTACCAAGTAAATCTTATAACATGAACACAAGTTTAATGTTATTATATGCCAATCATGTTTTTAATTTAAAGCTACCATAGCCTTTTTTCCCCAGTGATATTTTACAAACGAATACTACTACATTGTCTAATCAGTGAATTGTGTATTTCTTTAGCATGTACAAATTGTATCTGTTGGGGAACACTGTGATACACCTAGGTAATCTTCCTTCAAATGATTTCCTGATGTGCCAACTGTTGCTACAATCCAGAAGATAATTGTAGTTTTGTTCCTTTGTATCTAAGGTCTGACCAGCTTGAAGTTTTCATGAAAATTTCATGAATCCTCGTCATTTCTCTGACCATATGTGATTAAATCTGTTACAGTACATTGTACATATTGTCAGAACAGCTCAACTCCCCAAGTTCAAGGTCATTTTAATGTGTTTTGCGCCATACCATCTATCTTTTCTTCACATGGAACTTTTATATTTTAACCCTAACAAAGCACCAAATGAAAGTAAAGTGGTACTTCTATAATCTGATATTTTTCATTCAGTAACGTTGGGATAAGTGTGGTGAACTGTTTTAGACTTTAGCAATCCTGGTCAATAGTTAGGTTTATAGTTTCATGGTACATTTATAACAGCATTTATCTTCTCTTCTTACAGTGATTGAAATGGAACAAAGAACAATTGCTGTTTCCAGTCAAGTTGCAGAACAAAAGCACTTTCTTGCTACCTTTTGTGAATTACTGTGTTGCGTTTTCCTACACTGTTATTTGAAAAGAAAAAAAAATGACAAGCATATCTGTGTGAAAACTTTGTTTTAATCTGATGTGGAAGTCGGGAATATAGTCATTGATTTTTGAGCATGATTTATAAACATCAATAAACATACTAAAAAGATACGATATTCTTTAGGGTAGTGCAGCCCTAATGTTTGTCAGTGTTGTATTTCTGTCACAACCCCACGATGATAATTTCATGCTGCGGGAAATGAAACTTCTATCAAATATCAGCTCCAGACTTCTACACATCCATCTCCAACAGTATAGATCAGAGATACATCAACATTGTTCAGAGAAATTAATGAATTCCCGTGGAAGAGAGATTTATGATGCGTCATCACTTTACCCATATAAATCCGAGATCATAAAAGGTAGGGAAATGCATGTTTAACCAACGTTGGCAAAGCAAACTTTACACTTTTTTTGCCAGAGGCATTATGTTTTCGGGTTGTCCGTACGTCCGTCCCTGCGTCCGCCCGCATTCATTTACGCGATAACTTGAGTAATATTGACTGGAATTTTACCAAACTCGATCCAAGTATATAGTATGATGGGGCAATTACTTGATTAGATTTTGGGTGAAATTGGCTGAAGGTCAAGGTCAAATCATGAAATTGTATCCGTTTACGCAATAACTCAAGACTGGATCAAGCAAATGTCACCAAACTTTGTTCGAGGATGAAGTATGATGGGACAATTACTTAATTAGTTTTTGAGCGAAATCGGACAGAGGTCAAAGGTCAAAGATCAAGGTCAAATCCTAAAATTTATCTGTTTACGTGATAACTCAAAACTAGATGAAGCACTTTCACCTAACTTGGTCCAAGGATGACGTGTTATGGGGCAATTAGTTGAGTAGTTTTATGGTGAAATTGGCAAGAGGTCAAAGCTCAAAGTCAAGGTCAAATACTGAAAATGTTGCTATTTCCTCCATATCAATGCAATGCCCAAAGTTATTTTCTTGAAACTTAGTGAAGACATGAACTACTGCGTAAAGATTCTCCAGAGAGAGTTTCATGTCATAAGGTCAAAGGTCAAAAGGACAAAGGTCAGGTGAAAATGTTACAATTTCACTTTTCTTGCAAATGGTTCAATTTATCTTCATGAAACTTGGTACATGCGCATGTACTGACTGGCAGGGATTATCTAGGGAACTTAGGGGTCATGGGTCAATAGTCAGGGTCAAAGGTCAAGGTCAACTCAAAATTTCACTATTTTCCTCATAATACACTGTACTAGTATATGCAATGTTTGCAGGATTATTTTTAGAACTTTATACACTGTATGTACATGTATTACCTAATGGAGATTCTGTGGGAAATTTCCTGCCAGAAGGTCAAAGGTTAAGGATTAAAGGCCAGGCTAAAATGAAAAAAAAAATTTGTTTTATACTGTAATTACACTCTTTCGTCATACCTTGAAAATTAAGTAATACTCAATGCATCGGTCAAAAGTCAAGTAAAAAATCCTCAATTCCCCAAATACGTTTACTCTTAGACAATTATAGCAAACCTAGTTCCAGGAAAGTGAACGTTCGAGACATTTCTGACAAACTTGTCATTTCGGTATTATGCCAGTTATTTGAAACTGTCATCACACATTGTGAAGATATTGTACTATACACCTATTGAGAGAATCATGCATTATGGCGGAGGCATACCAGTCGCCATAGCGACATTTCTAGTTTAAATTATTTTCTGTGTAATGAAGAAGGGTATTATTAAGTCAAAGCTTAGCATCTTACGAATTCATATCTGCCAAAGACAAAAAAAAAAATAAAAAGATCCCTTACATTATATGGCTTTCGTTATGATGCATCACATTCATTTTACCCAAGATCTAATATAAAAGCAGAAGTTAACTGGAAAAAAAATGATATAGAAACCAATAACGAAAACGTAGCCAAATAAAAACTTTTTTTAAAGTTCATTTAAGACAAACTTGACGTAACAGACCTAATAAAAAACATTTTGTGGACGTTTATAAATGACGAAGACGTATAGCAGACATAAAAAAACGTTTTGTAACGTCCATTGACGCTTTTAAAACGTTTTCCTTAATAAAAAAAAAAAACGTTGCTTTACGGTGAATGCTAAGTCAAAACTTCGACGTTGTATGTACGTTTTAAAAACGTCCGTTTTAGACGAAGACGTATGGAATGCTTAAAAAAGGAATACCAAACAAAACAAAAACGTTGTGGGAACGTTCTGAAAATATGTTTTCGACTTTTTGCTGGGAAGTGATCTAAATGTAACACCACAAAACTTCATCCAATGCAAGTTGACTATATACTACTGAAAAGGGGCAGTCAAACAAACAAAACAGATCTGAACTGCTTATCGAGGTAGAATCTGACAATTTAATTGCATAAGAGATTATTAGAAGTTTTGAAATTCCCTCAAACGGTCGTGTATAACGCAAAGCTTACAAGGCTCTACAAGACTTATGTTTTTCTGATAAGGAAATTTTGAACACGGTTAAAATTTCTTTGCGACAAGCAAAACTGTTTTCGACAATGAAAACCGTTGGCGAATTTGATGGCGTCTACGAAATTGATTGCAACTTTTAACGAACCCTGACGAAACCTAAAATTCCCTAGAATTCGCTACGAAACATTCGGCGCTCGGCTCAACGCGATACCCCCTTGGAGGACAAGTCAAGCTTTAAAGACATTTACCCACTAACTGATTGAGTGAATGCAGCAATTCATACCTGCCAACATTTCAAGATGAAATATCTTACTCGTGGATTGCAAAAATCTTATTTTATATATACAAACTGAAGTTAAAAATCTTACTTTCAGTCAAATCTTCAGAAAATACACATAAAAGGAATATCTAATTTTTTTTAAAATCTTATTTCTCTGACAGAAAATCTTATTTTGCTATTTTTAATGTAAAAAAAAAATCTTACTGAATCTGATAAAATCTTATTAGTTGGCAAGTATGATACAGTAGGCCTAGAACACATCAGTGAAAGTTCGGGGAAATCAGACAATCCGTTCAAAAGTTATGATTTATTTATTTTATTTTATTTTATTTATTTATTTATTTTTTATTTATTTATTTATTTATTTATTTTTATTTATTTATTTATTTATTTATTTTTATTTATTTATTTTTTTTTTTTTTTGGGGGGGGGGGTAATAATCTGCTCAGTCACTGCCGGATCAGAAGACTGCAACAGCTTACATTGTGTGTAACGACATAAAGAAAATAGTTTCCTTATCGTTCTACGCTTATGTGACCTCATACACTGAAGTATACGGTCTTCTCATCCAGCAGTGACTGAAACAGATACTTTGAAAATTAGTAACTTTTGATCGGATTGTCCGATTTCCCCCAAACTTTCACTGATGTGTTCTACTAATACATGTCTTGCTGCATTCACTAAATCAACATAAAGTGGATTTGTCCTTATGAGACTTTGATACAGTTTTGATGCCACCCGATGTGCAGTTAATGATTACGGTACTTCTTTATTTTGAATAAAGTCTGGAGAGGAGCAATAATATCTTAGAAAACTAAAACATACATACAAACTCAACTCCACTAAAGTCTACAGATGCGCGGTTACAATTCACTTCACCGAGTTGGTGGAAGGTATGTTGCAAAAAGCTAACATTTATCCCCTCACTGTAAGCATTATTAGCAACATGTCGGGGAAGGGGGTCGGGGTATGTTGAGCTAATTTTTGCTTTTGGCTTGATACAACAGAAGTTACTGGTTTTCTTGCAAAAAGTAATATCTTGTCATCTTATTTTATAACCCGCTGCAAACATTTTGTTGCTAGTTTTTACTCGCTATCCCCACACAGGTCAGTATGACCTTTGAAAAAAAAAAAACAGAGGTCAAATGGCTCAATTTGCCCGCCTATGGGGTAAGTTAATCCAACAAGTGTGGCAAGTTGTGCAGACTGGGGTAAGTCGAGCATTGATCTAGATTGATAAATCAATTACAAAAACATTATTCTGCTTGATTTTTTTAATAAAGTTTGACAACACCCAACAAAATGATTACCTTCTGTTCATACATTATGGTTAAACATTATATATACATGTGATTATCACTCGGAAACAAATTTAGTCATTTTCATACATGCACTATTGATTAACAAAACGAAGATTGTCTGCTTGGTACGAAAAGCCACCTCCATGCATTAAATTGTCAGAGTGTCTTAAGCAAATCATGTCCCAAGTAGTGTTGACCATAATAGCTGAAGCATGCAAACTTCAAGTACATTGTATTGTCAATGTTGCGGTCACAGCAGTGAATTAATGAAATATTTCAAACACGTCCGGTACTTGCTGTTCCTTATATTTCAATAAAACAAATCCAAAACAGTATCTCATGTAAAGTACACCATTGTCCCAATAAACATAAGAAAAGTCCAATCCACTGTTTTGTCTGAAGAAAAACAAAATCTGGTCACTACAAAATTTACGAAAGATTTGTATCCCTGTACAGAGTTACAAACAAATTGATCCTTCTAAAAATCAAAATTGGCAAATATGGTAAGGAAAATAAGTTTAATCCAGCAGCAAGTTTCAAGTTACATGTTTGTATGTATAGTTTGACGGTGGACTCTCATTATGACCGGGGTTATGACAAAGTCCTCAGACCCAGTGAAAATACTTTTGTATTACGGAGAATGAAAAGACCGTGAAATAAGAGGAAAATCTAAATGTTAGGACCAAGAAAATTGTTGTGTTATCGAAATGTCAATCAACGTTATTCATAACAATTGAAACAAGAGTCCACTTGGTAATCAGTTTCAAAAGAATAAAACTATCATCAATGCTGAACTATATTCTCTCATTTCTCGTGTGCTTTCGAAAGAGAGAAAAATTGGCTTTAAATTACGTGGCAATGATATTCTATCTCAGAAAACTGCAATAGCTTTCAATGCAATGACCGACTTTAGGCCAATGGCATTAATGCCTTGGCCCAAGTAGAACATGAAAGTTTCTCATCAAGATCAAAAGGATAAGATAAGCAAAGTCCATGATATTTGACATTATCAACTTCCAGCTATTTGTGCAAACCAATGACACAAATATCAGGATTAAGTTTATATATCAAACAGAACTGTTAATTGTCTTTAACTACAACGACTCAACCTTTTCAAGAAGAAAAATCAATGTTTTTCTTTTATTTTTTTCTTCCTACCTTTGAACATAATATCTTAAATCTTTGTTTCCTATCTAAAAATCAAAATACTTCATGTATATTGTTTAAGATTTATAGCAAGATGGGCCAGGCATTGTGGGGGCTCAACTTGTCCCATAAATAGGTCTTGCTCGACTTACCCCATAGTCCCAACATTATAAGAGGTTAACAGAAATACACAAATTCTGTGCATCTATTATTTCAAAGGGTATGATAGAATAAAGACCCATATCTGGACTGCACAATCATCATCTAATATCCATGTAATTATATAGCTACCTGTCATGCATATTATGGAAAATTTTTGCACTTCTGACGGTGTTTCACACCTTTTTACTTTTATGGCCGAAAATTGCGTATTTCATTCTGCAACATAAGCTTCTGTTTCAATCTAGAAAATAATGTGGTGGTGTCAGGGGTTATGGCATGTGTCTGCAACAAATGGCACCGGTCTGCAACAAATGGCACCACTGGAGTGTCTAACTCCTTAAAGGGATAGTATAGTATTGGTGGAGATGAGAATTGGGCTTATAACTTTTTGCAAGATACCAAGAAAACACTTATTATATAGTACAGAGCATACCAGTTTAAGAGGAATTCAAAGTTTATTTGATGAAAATCGGGTTTGGAATAACTGAAACATCCAAAAACAAAGTAAAACAAAGCGATCGTAATAAAGTGTGGGTCCCACACTTTATTAGAATCGCTCTTTTTTGGATATCTCAGCCATTCCAAAACCAATTGTCATCAAATAAACGTTGAATTCCTCATAGAATAACATGCTCTTTCATATTTTATAAGAGGTTTCTCATTATCTCACCAAAAAATGTTAGAAACCTGAAATTATGTCTCAACCAGAACTGTGCGATCCCTTTAATACATGCATTTGGGCTAGGGGCTCACTTATAATTATACCCCTTGTATTCAACTTACCCCGCCTTCCCCTATATACTCTACCTCACTATAACCATCCATGCTGTAACCACCATAACTACTTCTCTGCATATACCAAGAATATCATGAAACCTGATCACTCTCTGGTTCGCTCAACCATGCCGTATCGTATGATACAGTATATTGCATGCCTGATTGCCGAAAGAAAAAAAGAGGAGAATAAAGCAATTCAGACACAAGACTCAGACAGCTCATGTATCATTGATCAGCTGTACACGTGTGAATTTACAACAGAGGTCAATCACAGCGTGTGTTAGGTGACAGTCATAGTATTCACGATGCGCAGCAAATAACGTTGCTCGACTTCACTGCTGCTTGTGGAGAGGTTCTTTAAATCTTGTAAGCCCACTGAGCATCAAATGTTTACCGAGGAGGCTGTGCTGCTCTTCGATGTAGAAGGCACAACAGCGGTATACTGCTCACGGTAAGGCTGTGGAAGCACACTCTGAAATACTATTATGTGCCTGTATAGCGACCGTACACCGGCTGAACTGCACATGATAAATTATTATCTCTATGCGTATGTATATTATACTCGATAGCATACTTTTGTCAGATATTGCGCAACAGCTAACGCCGCCTCGGTGGCATATAGGAGGTAGTTGTACAATAGTTACGGTCAGCCATGTCCCTCGCAATGTCCAGTGCGTGTGTGTTTTGCTTCGTGCTTGTTTTGTTTTGTGTTGGAGTTTTGAATAGCCACTTTCTCTAGATGTGACGACTGCTCATCATTCGCTATCACAGGATGTTTGAAATGCTACAGCTAGATTATTATCACCTATAGCTGCAATTATCTGTATTGTTTTTTGCTGAAATCAAATTCCTTCCACGCCGAGGTATAACCAACACGCAACAGCATGCACTCCAACCAACCACCCCCCCCCCATCATTCCAGCTGAAATGTTTGTTTTTTGTTAATAGTTTCTTTGTTTTGTTTGTTTGTTGTTGTTGGGTTTTTGTTTGTTTGTTTTGTTTGTTTTTTGCCGATGAAGCCATGTTAAGATCTGTTGCATGTATACATCGGATCGTTGGCCTATTCTATAAATACGATATAGAGAGTACTAGTATGCGC
The DNA here is from genome assembly GCF_040938485.1 of Diadema antillarum. Taxonomy (NCBI): domain Eukaryota; kingdom Metazoa; phylum Echinodermata; class Echinoidea; order Diadematoida; family Diadematidae; genus Diadema; species Diadema antillarum. The sequence continues at coordinate 294,637 of NW_027272218.1, forward strand.
GTTCATATTGTAATCTTGACTTTTCAATGAAAGTGCCTCTTCAAGCTCCCCCCCCCCCCCCCCTCCATCATCAGTCTTGGTAATCTCCTGTTAGCGTTACTAGTACGTTTACTTTTATTAATTTAATCTATTTCCTCGTTTTCTCTTGTCTTCTGTTTTTTTCCCCTTACCTGGTAGTAAGAACCGAATCAGATAACACTTGCACGATCGAATCATGGCTGCCTTAGAGGAGCAGTCATGATAACAGAAAATTTGATCGCCATTATAGCCTGTTGCCGTCCATTAGCGGATACTGTTTGCCATAAATTTGGAAACTACGGGATCCGACCAAAGGAAGTGCTCTTGCCACGTGTAATACAGGCTACATGTATGCTCGTAGGAGAAATTTTTATCTTGGGTGGAGGTCACAATGTCAAACCGGTAGATCGGGTCTTTCGTTACTCGTCCCGCTAGATGTGATTGTGAGACTATTATCTCGCTTTCAGCTGCTGTCCCAGAGCAGAAGTTCAGAGAGGCACACCGGCAACGCGCAGCCAACTAACCGAATTGGTAGGGACGTTCATCTGCATTAATTTTGGTTGCATGAAGAAATCTTTTCGCATGATTTTTGTGTGGTTAGGGGAGCTTAGTTTGTACATGGAGTCATTCATGAGATGGTTTCGGAATAGGCCTACACACAGTGTAAACGTCAGTGATTGTGGTTATCTGTGCATATAATTTGCGCTGTATTTAGGTGATACGTTTCTGATGTCCTCAATTACTATAGTATTAGTACTGGTGTCTGTCGACTGTCCATTATTATGGTCAGGTTTTCATCCTCCTCTATCTTGAAAATCACGAAATTTGCACGAAATGAAATTAACATCATCCTATAAGAGGGTGAGCCTGATTATATTAAAGCCTTTTCTGCGTTGATATTTAAATCTCCGACTTCATTATACATATTTATAATCGCTGTATATCATTAACCTAAATCTATAACCACGCAAGGAGGTAATGTTACTAATGTATAGGACTATTATACTCGATGTACTCAAGTACCTCATTGGACCATGGACCATGACTGGACTGCCTCTCAACGAGCAGCATCATAGTGACACCATGATAGTGATACAGTTAAAAAAAATAAATAAAATGTTGTTCCGGATAGAGATCGGCTGTCATGGAACTGCTGTGCTGCAATTGGATACACGTGCACAGGTTGCATGCAGGTCTCCGTGGATTTTCTCAAACGTTAATTACAATAATGTGTATTGTGTTCTCTTTCTCTTCCCTCTCTCTCTCTTTCTCATAAAATTATCTCCTTTTGTACAATGAATATACGTCCCTGGATATGCCACGCTTGAATAGAAAGAGGTATATATACGCAAAGACACTATTCTTTTCCACGCACGAATGGCGTTCCTTGCATGGCAGAATACAATTGCACTTACTTCTCAATGAAAAACAAACGAACAAACAACGGTCCGTTATAGTGAAGGAGTCATGTTTTTGTTCATTTGTGTGTGTAGTATGTATGTGGGTATATCCACGTTGTATACACTCTATATAATAAAGTGTAAGAAATATTGTTGTGTGTGATTGTTGCCACAGTATACTCATCTTTGTTGTACATGCAGTACTTCGTATAACAAATGCCGGTTTTTCTTCCGTTTTTGTTTGTTTGCTTGTTGTTGTTAGATTTTTACTTTTTTTGGGCGGGAGGGTACTGCTATAAGCTGACGCGTTTGAACCAAAGTGTGCGTGGATATCATCATTATAATCTATGTATGTGATACCATAAAGGTATTGTTTTGAAAGGAGCTCTACAGCCTAGCATGGTGTCTGCGACGTATTATCATTGCATTCAGTCAACTTTCGCAATCCTGAAAGCACATTTTAAGCGAGCGGATAGATAATATCAACGATAAATAATTATGAGAATGTAGAGCCTATGATAACATTACGACTCCAATACAAGTAATATTTTACGTTAAATATTAGTTTTTAAAGCTTTCATTCTAGTATGTTGTAATTATGCATTATTTCAGTCGTCACCAAAATAAAAGAGCCAAGGATTTCTTCTTTTTTTTTTGGTAATTCATGGAGTATTTTTTTCCCCATTGCATGATGAAGTATAATTATGCTTTAAAATTGCAGTATGCAAGCAATTTATATGTAAGCTTACACCATATTCAAGATAATTTTCCATATCCTGTGGGTTTCCATATCTCAGTTTCTTTATACATGTATTTCCGCTTTTTATTTATAACAGTATACTGTATAACAGGTTGTCACCGTTGTTGTACGTGTGCGGGGGAATGCACCCTATATACAAGCACTGCTTTTTAGCAATCATCCCTTCCCATTTCCAGCATTTCCGTATGCTTAATGATATATTCTGTAAACTTATATTTTATGTATTGAAATGTAATTTATGTATTCAATTTCTGTAAAATATTGATGTTTTTGTTGGAAATGGGAGAAATAATGAATAATTGAGAAAATTAAATTCATAATAATGTATAGAACAGAAAAGAACTGTTTAAAGGTTTCATCAGACTTCGACTTGGTGAGAGTTGTTAAAATAATAAATGACATGCTTTCATGGAACAGTGATAAAGTATTAGCAAGCACAAAGTCGCTTTGCGGTGGATGATGCCAAGTCTCCCCTCAACCCGTAGACATAAAGAAACTACATGTAGTTCTGACTTTCCGTCATTGCTGTACACTATTTCTTAATTATTATAAAATCTTAAAGAAGGGTATTACAGTGGAAACTCTGTATAACGAGATCCTTGAGACCAATACAATTTCTTCTCTATATCAGATATTTTGTTACAGTATGTCAGTAGTCAATAAACAGTGCAAAACCAAGTATCTAATTTCATCGGGACACCAGAAATTATTTTGTTATATCAGGTATTTTGTTACATCAGATCTCTTCTTTATATCGATTTCCACTGTATTGGCATCATGCGTGGTTATGCTATTAGATTTCAATCATTTGCAACAATGACTTGTTTCTGGACTTAAGTGATAGAAGTATAGATTGTCCAAAACAAAAACAAAAACGAAACAAAAACGTTTAAACAAACCACGGATCGAGTTGTAACCTCTAAAATAGTCCATACTTTCAATCTCCGTTATACACAGACGCAGAACCTCAAAGTGAGACGATCCACATTCAATTTCTGGCGGAATGGAGGTCAGGGCGAAAGAACGAAAATATAATACCCGTCAGCGTTGGATCCAGATGGACAAAGAAACTGAGAGACACATCGAGATGAACGCGGACAATAAAGGCAAGTTTGAAGACACATTTTCCAACCAACAAAAAAGTTGTGAAACTTTGCGACTTATGGGTGGTTAGTGTGATGCAAACATCTCGATGCGTTAAAAACGCTATCAATCAGCAGGGGCCGCGGAACGTTTCTCAGGGTAGAGGCGCTCCGGGACTCGGGACGGGAGGGGGTGGGGCGCACTGTCGATGGAGCATCCCACGTCCATCCTGTTGGCACTGGCGTAGCCGGGGGGGGGGGGGGGGGGGGATGGGGGCGGTCCCCCCCCCCCCCCCCCCCCCCCCCCCCAAGATTTTGGACCGGGGATTTGGGAGGCGGAAAAAAAATGCGTGTATACTGTATGCATGCACATGAAGCGGGTCTCCTTTGCAACCTTTCATCAAATAAGATATTTTTTGAATATTTCACTCAAAGTGTGCACCAGATTGTTGAATTTCAATTCAAAATACGCAAAATCTCTCGTGCTTGGGAGGGGGTATCCCCCTCCCAAACCCTCCCCCTCTGTGCCTCTTTCCCTAGCTTAGTACACTTTTTCGATTTACAAAAAAATTATGAATAATTCTGAGTGCACAAGACTTATCACTTATATTCCGAAAATCATGTATAAGGGGAATTTCCCCTTTTAATCGACCCTTTCCTCCCTCAGTCCCCCTCCCCCATCAGTTTGTGTGTGTGTGTGTGTGTGTGTGTGTGTGTGATTTCCCAAATGTTGATTCCATCAAATATGCGTATACGAGATATCTCAATTTCAACCTTAAAAAGGCAAAAGCTCCATCGGAAGGGAAGGGTGGAGATAACACTCGCCCACGCCTTCTCCCTGCTCGCCCGCCCCCCCCCCCCCTTTCCGCCATACATAGAAGTAGACTGTGGCTATAACCAGATAGCTTTATTTCAATTCTAAAAACGGGGGAATCCCCCTTCCCCTAAGCTCTACCTCACTAGACTTTTATACATACACACAGATGGTGCACATTCGGAATAAGAGCTAAATTCCGTGATTTTAACACTTCGATGAAAAAGCATTGCACCAAAGATTTGCACCAGATCGCTGAATTTCAGGTCTGAAAACGCAAAATCACCTTCGTGTGGGAGGGGATATGCCCCTATCTACACCCTCGTGTGCATGCCTTTTCTGTTTGATTGCTGAACAGACAGCGTTCATGATATTCAGTGTAAGAATAAATATAAGAAGATTATTTAAATGATACCATTTTATAGGCAAATTGTTCAATAATAATCTACACTAAAATATACTGCAACCTTAAACAAGTGGAACTGTTTCAACTCGTTAAAACACGCAAAAACATGCATCAAATTGCACCATTTGCAACATCAAAATGCAAAAAGTTCTCACCGTGGGAGGGGGGACACCCCCTCCCACACCCTCCCCTCCCACTTCGCTCGCTCCGCTCGCTCGGGTTCAGTCGCGTTCATGATATTCAGTGAAAAGAATTAATACAAGAAGATTATATAAATGATACCATTTTATAGGCAAATTGTTCAATGATAATCTACATCAAAATATACTGCAACCTTAAACAAGTGGGACTGTTTCACGTCGATAAAACGCGCAAAAACATGCATCAAATTGCACCATTTGCAACATCAAAATGCAAAAAGTTCTTACCGTGGGAGGGGGGACACTCCCCTCCCACACCCTCCCCTCTCCCCTTGCTCGCTCCGCTCGCTCGTGTTCAGTGGCGTTCATGATATTCAGTGAAAAGAATTAATACAAGAAGTGTATTTAAATTATACCATTTTATAGGCAAATTGTTCAATAATAATCTACATCAAAATAAACTGCTACTTTAAACAAGTGGGACTGTTTCACGTCGATGAAACGCGCAAAAACATGCATCAAATTGCACCATTTGCAACATGAAAATGCAAAAAGTTCTCACCTCGGAGGGGGGTCACCCCCTCCCACACCCTCCCCCCCCCCCTCGCTCGCTCCGCTCGCTCGGGCTCGGTCGCTTCGCTCCCTCGCAGACTAACCGCCCCCCCCCCCCCTAAGATGAAATCCTGGCTACGCCGTTGCCTGTTGGGTTATTTTTGTTCTCTCAAAAGTGCAATAATCCCACAGGCAGTTTAAAACACGGTGAACCCAGCTTTGCAAATTCGGTGGACTTTTTCGCCGCTATTTGGGCATGTAGCAAGAACAGAAAACAAAAGCCCAGCTCAGTCATACGTCGTCCTTGAAAGGTGTTTTTTTATGTAGGGCCTACACGTATATTTCTTTATCGACCAGTTGCATGGGCAGTACAATCCCGATAACAGCTTGTCTTTTGCATATCTAGCATCGCCATTGCCAACCCGAGTACTCGTCTCATTAATACTCATTACACTCCTCATTTAGATATCATAATGGTGAGGATTCGAAGTTCAACAAATTACACTGACAATAATTTTTGATTCAATTTCACAGTATACCGTTTTACATGTAAAACGTATTCAGAACTTGTACCCAACATGCTACTGTGTAAAAAGTTTACAATACCGGTAAACTTTTTCACAAAAACCTGAATTCAATTATATTTATGCCTTTGTGCATGTGCATGAGTTATGTCACGAATAAGTACATACATGCTTCCATACAATTACAAGTTAATTTGGGAAGCGATGATGCAATGAGACATGTGAAAATGTAGTACTGTAAAGAATTAAAGGCATAATTTACCATTTGCAGATGAAACAAAAACCCAGCAGTAGTGCTTCAAAATAGTTCTAAAATGTGAGTTAGGGATAGAAACAACCACTGTAAAATTTAGAATCATTGTAATCAATGTGAAGTATTGTTCAATATAAAAAATGTGAACAATAGTTATGATAATGTTTCCGGGCTTAACGGTCTACAGTTATTGTTTATTGAGAAAAGCCGTGAAATCTCCTTATATTTTAGGCTTTATCGCGAAAATTTTATATGGTAGGATGTTTTGTGATACAGCTGATCTACACATATGCATCAAATGTGATATCTTGAACATTTTTTAAATCACTGTTCCCAAAGGTAAGCAGGACCTTTAACTTATGGAATCAAATTGTGGTTTATTCTAATGTTTCAGACAGGTCTAGTAAATATCCAGCAAAGAAGATTGGACAAAATACATGTACATGTATGGTATTGTAAGGAATTTCATCCATGTTGCTTCACTGGCAAAAGAGTTGTAAAGTATCCATGTTCAGAGTGATCAAATGAAAACAAATTTCACCTCATATACAACTGTACAATATACCATGATTGCTGAATGCACACCGTCAGTTTTATTCATGAAGAAAATGAAAATGTTCTGAAATCACAACCACTGTATATAGTTGTCATCTCAAAGAGGGATAACACCAGATCATAAACAGTACATTATACTGACAGACAGTGATGATACCATCTACACACAAGATATCATTGTAAGGTACATTCATGATTCGGTATCTTCCATAACTGTTAGTACGTGCACTTGCAACTGAGATCAGAGAGACTGGTACAACAAGCTTCGAGTGGTACACCTCACTTGACATGTGTCTCAGCCGTCAATGTGCAAACAGGATGGTTCTTTCTTTTTCTGGTGTACCATTTCACATTCCAAGTAAGGGCATGAAAGCCAAGCCTCAACACTTCTTGATTGACTTTTACTTTGTTCTCTTCTGTTTAAGAACGTCAACTCCATTGAGTGGAGCACTTAGTAAACTCAGAAAACACATCTGAGTTGACCCAACTCCTTGGTTGACCTAAAAATTGCATATTATGGTGTATTTCACCTAATTTAAGTTTATCTAAGGTGCGTTCGAGCACTCTCCTAAAGTGTACCATACTGTATCGAGCCAAAAGTGGACCACTTCCTGATGTGCTCCAAAAGCGTACCAAAAACGTATCAAAAGTTTGCTGTAAAGCATGCGCATATCATGCGCATATGTCACAATGCAAAAACATAATTCTCTTTGTTCGGGACAGCTGTAAGTAGTTCAAGCGCCAGGTGGATGACATTCTTGCTACAAAAATGCATGACCTTTTCTAAAAATAACTTGTGAAGTACGTTTTCTCGACAGAGCACTCGAATGCTTCAATTTCGGTACGGTACGCTTTGGTACAGTTCGCTTTGGTTCGCTTTAGAACGCTCGAATGCACCCTTTGGCTCCATACAAGATCCAGCTAAACTCTCACACAATACACATACAGGTGTTGGACGTACGGGCAGACCAACACTGCAAACAATGAGGACATTTCTTTGAAGGGGACTGCCACGTGGTTGCCCATAATTTTTGAAGAATAATTCTGATTCAAAAAGAGACCTTTGAAAAAAAAAAGGTGCCCAAACCTGTGATTAGCCAAAATGGTGGCAGTTTCAGATCCTTGTCAGAACTGACAACCCAAGTAACAATTATTTCACTTATAGCTTGGAAACATAATTTCATGTGCTGAGAAACTTTTTATCAGTACTGCTAGATCTTTGTCAGGTCCAAACCTACATTCCTCATACAGTAAAATACTGCTGTGGATTATTCCACAAACCTGCCTCACATGTAACATTTCCTTCCTGTGACAATACAAACTACGTAGGATACGCCTCTAAAATGTAGGAACTGACACTAATTAAATCAGAATAGAGTATTGTCTCTCCTTTCCATGGTCATAGTATACAGTGGAACCTTAATCAAAAGAGGTTGGATAAAATAAAACAACACCCTCTTATTGATGTACAGGTTGCAATTTTTCATATTTCTTTGCTTTTGTACAGAGAAACTGGATATCTAACAAGGTAAAATATCATGGTTTTCACATCCTCATTAGACCAAGGTTTCTCTGTACCTCAGAGTTTAATTTGGAATGAACTATCCTTGTATGCTTTTATGTCTTTCCTCATACACAAGGTGGTGCAACATTCAATGGCAATTATAAATGCCCAACATTTTTTACCCATGGATGTTGCTATGTGTCTTGTGAGCTTCTACATCTAGTAACTTTTTACAAGAAAGCATACACTGAGAAGTCTTATCCAAAACTCTGCAAGCTAGGAGATATGGTAGACAACATTGCATTCACCCCTTCAAAAATCGATGCAACTGTGTAAACAAACACTGAGCATTTACTTTTTTAGAAACCAAGGTAATCAACACTGTGCTACAGTGGACTCCCGTTATAACAAAGTCCTTGGGACCGGCAGTTTTCTTTGGTTATATCAAAATTTCGTTATAACCCAACAAATAAACAATGAAAAAACATAAAGTGGATAATGTTGCGGCCTGAATTTTTACTTTGTTGTCTGGAATTTCGTTATAACGGGAGTGCACTGTGCTCTTCCTGCCTCTCTGTGTAGAGTCTGCACTAAGTTGCTTGTTAGGTTTATAAATAACAGTTGCACCGATACAGTGTGACGTATTGGATAATTATACAATCGGATGTACAGTCTATGTCTTCACAGTCCTTGGGTTAATCATTCAAACTTCCTTGAAATAAATACTTTCTCTTTACCTCTGCTTACAATATCATAGTAGACCATTTTGGTAATGTATTCAGATTTTAAGCATGCTTTCCCTTTACCACAAAGCTTGCTGGAGGCTTGCCCCACATAGCAAAAACTGAGTCTGGTGAATTCCTGCCCAAGAAACTGATACAATATCCATGAAAGACAATACATTAAAGGGTTTATTTCTGGTAGAAATGAAGTAAATACATGTACACGTACTGTGTACCAGGTAACATATTTTTGGTCTCTCTACTTATCGTGTATGACACATGAGAAACACTGTAGGTGATTCCCGTAATAGGCGAAGTCATCAGGACCGGCAGTTTACTTTCGCTTAATTGAAATTTCATTAAAACCAAACAGTAAAAATAGAAAATGTAGGGATATGAATCTTTACTTCATTGTATCAAGAATAATGTCATAACTGTGTTAACTATAACAGTCCGAGTGCACTGTAAAACACTAGTGACATTTCAGTCAACTTGAGACAGGTAGGTTTAGGTGTCTTTGATTCACATGCCAGTTATTAAAACTTTATTCAAACCTGGCCTTTTCACACAAAATTTAAGTGTCTTAACTTTAATTTTGCTAGAGTTTATGCCACTGTCTTGAAGCTGCAGTATTTCTGTGATAGAGGTAGATAATGCAAACCAATTGTTCATGCAATTCACAAGACTTTCACTTGTGATTAACATCAAGTCCAGTTTTAAAATACTCTAAAAAAAAAAAAGCTCAACAATATCTACACTTATATTCAGTATCATTACTGTAGGTCTAGGATATGGGAACCATATTTAATCTAAAGAATCCAGCTTCTATGGCTCAGAGATATGACTACATCATGAATACCAAATACGATTCACAACTGTTTTTTTTTTGTTTTTTTCAAAAACAGAAAATTGAAGGGTTCTGTCATTAAAAAGTTTTCATTCTCTATCCAATGTCAAATCAATAATCTTATCAAGCGCTCAAAATACATGTAAAAGAATTTGCATCTTGTATGTTGTTGAATATCCTGTACAAGTCTAACCAGGGCATCCAGGGCATTTCTCGCAAGATTGCAGCAATATATCTGACAATCTCCTTCATTTCTCCAGTAGGTGAGGACTAAAAATTGACAATCTTGCTATACAGGAGGTCATGACCAGACTAATTCATCCCATACATATTCTGTGCGTACGTCTATAGTCCATTTCTTTACGTATAATCACATCCAGCATTAATACTGATTTAATTTGACCCCAAATATTGACAGCTGATTCGCAGCAGAGTTTGCCATATCCAAGGGAGCAGATGCCTTCATCCTTCAATCAGCACAAATAGCTTCTCCAAATTCCTCATGTCACAGATCCATTCATGAGAATTATGTCTGAATTAGAAAATCATTGAAAATGCATACCATTACGACATCCACCGAGCGAACCATCTTGAGTGCGATGGAAATGCTGATCAGAAATCAACCAAGTTACAGGGTTGGCAATCTTGCATAAAACAGGACAGTCCAACAGCTCCCGCTGGGCCAACACCGTAAACATCATTAAAATATTGTAATTCTGATACAAATTACAAAATCACATCATTTTGACTCATGCTAGCTGCCTGCACTGTCTTCTTTTTGCTTATCGGCACCGTCATCTTCCGGTGCCGCTGTACCTTGGTCCGGCTCGTCGTGTGGCTGCGACTTGTCGTCCAGCGGGTAAAGTTCAGGGTAGGATACCATGCATTCCTGCATCTTGCGGAAATTGTCTATGCAGTCTGAGCCTTTGGGTTCCGCCGTGCTGTAGTGGAAGCAGGAGAAGGCCTCTCTGAACTCCATCCCGCAGGGACCACTGGCCATGCCCCCTAGGCACGGGCAGCTCCAGTTGATCTCACCATTGGCTAGAATCAAGCCTGTGGGAAAACCATGAAAAAGCAAACATTTTGCTGAAATTAATAATCACTTTTGAAAAAAAAAAATGTTTTGCTCCGATCAAAGTCCTCATCATACCTGCTTTCACTTCACTAATGATACATTGCACTTGCCATTGTATGTGGCACACAGGTTAGCCAGTTTTCTAGCAAAATGCCCAAGCAAAACCTTATTAGCTGCTTGTCATGTTCTTCTGGAAGGAAAACAAAGCAAGGGGCCTGTCTGTATCTTATTATCTCTGTGATTGTCAGATAATGTATGCTGGTAACTCAAGATAGCTTTTCCTCCAGCCATAGCTTACATGCCATCAGCATGATTACACTGTAGTGTATCACTTTACACACACACTACATACAATACAGAGGAATTTTGTTGTATTGAGGTCTGCTTTGACAAACCCTCTTTTAACAAGGTGAATTTGCTGGTTCAAACTCCTTTTTTTTTCTCTGTTTGTACCCTGATTACTGAGAAACCTGGGGCCTGTTCCATCAAACTATCTACCTGAGAAAAACTCTCGTACGACTGAAAACTCAGGTGAGCAGGATTCTGCCGTTAACTTTAACACAGGAAAAAAGCATTGTTATAAATAACCTGAGTTTTCCCAGGTTGACAATTTTACGTAACTGGCCCCTAATATAAAAAGGTAATTATTATCATGGTTTCTAAGCTCTTGTTACAGAGAGTACCACCAAAAATTCAAGTTGAAAGTCTGTGATACTTCAAAGTACTTTGACAGACTCATTCAACATACAAGACAATTACTTTTTCGTCAGGATCACAGTGGAATGTTCTACCCTCAGTATTTGAAATGCTATCTGGGGGAGATCAGAAGATCCTCAATTAATTTCAAACCCCCTGGATTGAACAAACATTCTGTATGTTCACCCGCTTGCCAGACATCATCTATAGATCATGTACAACTGTAAAGATACCTTCTGCCTCTTCATCATCTTCTTCCAGGTATTTCAATTCATCCTTGATTGGGGCCTCGAGATCCTCCTTTGTTGCAAATAAAATTTTGTCCTTTCCTGCGCAAACAGTAAAACATACAGAGAATAAATGTTCAATAAGTAGTGCATTTGGCTTTCTTAGCATCAAAACAATGTTATACACTGTACTAATCCAACACTCATTTTGGTGTCCAAGATCATTATCAGCTAGTCACTCGACACTCCAAAAGCTGAGCAGCATTTAGGCAACCTCCAACAAACATTCAGAGCAAAAAGGGAGTGCTAGGCAGAAAGAAGGAGGTCCTCTCTCAGTGAGTTCCAGAGGTAGACTGACTCTTTATTATGAACCCATAGGGTTCTTTCCATTCGCATACAATGTATCATAGACTACACAAACCAATCAAAACGAAGAGAGTGTGACCTGAGGTCAAAGAAAGAACCAATGGAAAGTAAAGATGGGGTGATCATGAGCTGATCTGAACTTAAACATGAATGGGACAGAACAAGAGTCATGAGGTGTGGAGCTGGGTGAGAAGTAAAAGTTCTAAGGTACTGAAAAGTGCATAATAGGCACAAGGGAGGGGAAAGGATTGGGATGTAGTGTATGGGAGGCTAAGTATGAGAAGAAATGATAAGGGGCACCGCATGTATGGAAAATAATCTCTATGGAAAGCCAAAAGAAAAATCGAATTTGATACAAATATATCTTTAGATCAATTTCACGCTCTTACACCTTACCATACCGTACAGTAGACTACATGTACAGCTGTTGTATGTACACTTTAAAATGGGAAGCGAAAATCTATTGGAAGGACTATGCTGTAATGATGCAGTTATGAGGTTATTACTCTCCTTAATTCAACTTCTCATGCATTGCTTTCCATTTTGTCCCAAATAAGTTGGCTGCAAGTAGACAAAAATAAAACAGCCTTGTTTGTTGTCATCAATCTAAAAGCTACTTTTGTTTGTACAATTGTATGATGGCTCCTCATCTAGCAGGTAGTGCAACTTGTACTGGTAAGCAGTGAAGGACATACAATGTAGATGTACATGTATCTCAGCTGAATCAGCAAGAAATGCATGTACACACACATAGATCTACATGTACATACTGTACATTGTAATGTTTTGTGGACATCAAGTAGGGGTTTAGACTGCATCTAACAATTTCAGATTTTGTACTTAGATCATTGGATGAATTTTTTTTAAGCCTATTGTGCATGATGACGGATGAACGCAGAATCTCCCATGGACCTAACTTTGAGGAAGCCCTGTTCATGTCCTGAAGTCTTTCCCTTTAATTGTAGAATATTTCATAGAAAAGGTGACTTGGTTTTCATTGTAATGACCATACACCTGTAGATACAATTCTACATGTATATAAAGATATTGTTAGTTGAACAGGATTTTACAGATGCATTAACTCCTAAGGAAGTTCTTTGTGTCCCCCCCCCCCCCCTTCACTCATTTGCCATACCACTTTACACTATCCTATCCTATTATAGCTATGATGTATATTGTAAATATAATGCATGGACGCATGCATGTCCTTGCCAAATGTGCCTGCATCTGTGCGTATGCTATAATAAGGGAAGGCTATGCTAGTCACGAAGTCTAGAGAGGTATGGCAAAATTAGTTCTAAAGGGAGACATCAACTCTTTCCAACACCTATAGGCCTACAGTGGAAATTTGATAAAAGAGATCAGATAACAAAATACCTGATACATGTATAACAAAATAATTTCTCAACCAGTGCCAAAATTTATTTCCTTTGTTTTGTATTGTTTATTGACTAGATCCGTCTACTGATATAACAAAATATCTGATACAAAGAAAAATTATCTTGGTCACAAGGACCTCGTTTCACATGTTAACACATTGTATACCGAGTTTTCACTGTAGACTCTACAGTGTATTTCATTTTATTATATATCATGGTCCATTTCAATGACTGAGAATGTTCCATTTCAGTGAGGTGTTAGATTCTAACTAAAACGCATTCCAATGTACAACGTGTATCAGCATATTAAAAGTGACTCCTACTAAACTACACCGTAAGTTACAGCCTCTACATTAGTACAGGTGTAACTGATATGGTGATAGTGACAGACTGACAGATAGTCTCTCAGCTCACACAGTGAGCCGAGCTGACATAAACCAAATGGGCAGTCAAGTGACACTGCACTGCATTCAAGTCATATTAAACTTACTCTTCACAAGTGTACTTTTACTGTCAGTGTTTGAACTTACAAATGCCTAATGTCTAAAGTTTTACAGTTTTGCAGTTTAGCAGTTTTGGTACTAATATAAAAATTTTACTGGTAGAACAGATCAATAAGACTAAGAGAAAAGTAACGTTAGAGTCCTACAAACGTACTACAGAGATGTCAAGTTCAAAAAACTTTTATGAGTGAGATTTTCATGACTCGGCATCTCGGCATGAGCGCGCTAACGAGGGGGGTGTCCCCCTTCCATGGTAGGGAGCTTTTTTAAATCATTAGCTCTTAATGATGCGATCTGGTGCATACTTAAAGGGAAAGGCTAGTAACTGATCAGTGGGAATCGGTGGAAATGCTGGGAGATGATTGTTCCAATCCTTATGGGATTCATTCAAGAGTTCATTGTATATCTATTGTTGTGTGAAAATGATTTGCTTCAGAATGGTCTCATATTCAAGTAATGTGCAGTTTAATGCTTCCAGGTTAGCGTCCCTGGTCAGTGACGGAGCATTAATCTGCACGTTACTTGAATATGAGACCGTTCTGAAGCAAATCATTTTCACACAACAACAGATATACAATGAACTCTTGAATGAATCTCATAAGGATTGGAACAATCATCTCCCAGCATTTCCACTGATTCCCACTGATCAGTTACTAGCCTTCCCCTTTAAGTGACTATTTTTTACTAATTTTGAAAGACAAAGGGGAAATATACCTTCAATTGCAACTATCACTTTAGTCCTTTGAGCTATGCTCCTTATTTTTGGCCCAAATTGCAGACTTCACCCGATGCGTGAGAAAAATGGGTGCCATGCGTGAGATCGTGAGACAGACCCTAAATGCGTGAGACTTGGTAGCTCTGGTACTAAACTACAGTCCATGCAATGCAGAGTTTAATGCAGTGACACGACAGTGTCGCTGAAGTGTTACCATTTACCATCTTGGGTACAACTAGTGGAACTACAAAGTATATTCAGTGTAACCGGGTGTTACAGACTACAATTTTGCAAATAGCTCCAGCCAGTGCAGCATGCAGCTCAGTGGCAGTGCAGTGGCAGTGCAGTCAGTGGAATTAGATAGTGGCAACTCACCTTCTGCTCGACAGTGAGACATCTTCGTTTCAGGCGCCGGGCGTAGATCTACATCAGATTTGCTAAACAATTTTGGTTTTGGCAATGTGATGTTATTGTGACACAATTCGTCGTAGTTTGGAACTGAACAGTACTGGAGATCGGATCATGTACAGTGTATCAAACTCGTACTTGCGTGGTCATACGCAACATTATTACACGTTCTTCCCTGATGTAATGTCTAACGCTGTTGTATTACGCAAGACAGTACGAACACATGTGGCCGGTGGCTCGTCCGTATACTTAGTATTACAGCATGTGCCAGTGCCGTATGTGCACTGCTGGTAATGCGTGTGGGCAAACTGCATATGCGGCGCGCGCCGGCGAGCTCTTGCCGAGGCTGCCAGCGTTAGGGAATGCATGTTGGGCGTCACCTCGGCCTAAGACATCTATGATCTATGTCACTGTTGCTAGACGACTCGACCTGAGGAAAAAAAAAAAAAAAAAACTGATGCGAAGAAATTCTAAGGACACTTGAACTTTGTGGAAGTGGGAATGAATGTTGGTTTATGTCCTCTCATCCCGGGAGTATATACCCCTAAAATATGTTCGTACGACATTAGATCGAGAAACTAAAATCAGCAGAACAAAAGAACTCATCTGTTTAAAAAAAAAAAAAAATGTTCTCAATGGAGCAATTAATCACGAAACTACAATTTGACATGTATACGGTTTCACGATGAAGCCGGTTAGCATACGATTGCCTTTAAATCCATGTTGATCCTCTTGACAGTTTAAAGGGAGTGTACAGTTCTGGTGGAGGTGAGGATTTAACATTTTTCGAGACATTCAGAAACCAATCTATGAGATGTCAAAGAGCGTGCAATAAATTCTAAGGGGTATCAAAAGTTTATTTGATGAAAATCGGTTTTGGAATGGCTGAGATATCCGAAAAAAACAATTAAGGTGAAACAAAGAGATTCTAATAAAAGGCTTGGCCTTTTGCTTTTTAGTATTATTATCACTTTTTTGGATTTCTCAGCCATTTGAAAACCAATTTTCATCAAATAAACCTTGAATCCTTCTTAAAATTACATGTTCTTTCATATTTCATAAGAGGTTTCTCATTACCTCACTTAAGAATGTTCAAAACATGAATCCCCGCCTCAACCAGTACTGTACAGTCCCTTTAACACTGACCCGAGAAAATATCAAAGTGTCATTGAGTTCCCACTTCCAACTCCTCAGTTAGCACAGACATAGAAGGCCTATACACGAGTATGTGGCATATCACTACCGAGCCTGCGTTTGGGGAACTCTGCGAGTTTACCACCCATGTAAGCCCCCGGCTGGCCCCCGGGCCCCTCCCGGTCTCCCGGTTTCGGACAAATTAATAAGAGGAAAGAACTGAAAATGACTGGGAAATCTTAGAGCATAAAAAACTCTGTTCTCTCCTAGAGATTCACTCTTAGAAAAACATGTAGAGCATCGCCTGTTCCCAACCATTTACTACCCAATAAATTATATAGTGAGCCACTCCCTTTGTAATTTCTTCTTCTTCTTCTTCTTCTTCTTCTTCTTCTTCTTCTTCTTCTTCTTCTTCTTCTACTTCTTCTTCTTCTTCTTCTTCTTCTTCTAAGTCTGCCTCCTTTATTTCGTCAGTAGGAACCTCTGGTGTATATATGAATTGAAATGTTCCTTGATAATTGGCGGCTTCATTTATTAGATATATTATATCCATCAGAAATAATTGCCGCATCTGCGGTTTTATTGTTGTGGAGCTGATACTGACTGGTATCAGGTTACCCCGATCCGAGGACAATTACAGAGCCCCCCCCCCCCCCCCCACCCCTTCCGTTAAAAGTTCAGGAGTATGGTTAGGGTTAGAGTTTGGTATAGGATCAGGATTACACTCAGGATTGGGATTAGGGGAATGGTCAGGAGAAGGGCCTGGAGTAATTGTCCATCGAGTAGGTTTACAATTGTCCTAGTTACTCCCAACCGTAAACATGTATCAAGTTAGCAAGTTATAACTAGTCGGGTGGGAGTTTATTCGGCCAAATTGTTTATTGGTCGAACTGTCCACCGGTTTACGTAGCTGTAACGTAGAGGGCGACAGAGTACGTCGTGTTATTGGTACAAGTAGGGAACCACCAAAGAGATTTTCTCCACCTGGGGAAAAGCTCTTTGGGAACCGGGCACCCCAGCCTCATCTCTCTATCACTTCCCACTCCCTGGTGCGTCTAACATCGAGATCAGTGATTTGTACGAAATCTTTGCAATAGTTGACAATGATTAGAGATATGAGGTCTTGGTATATAATATCTAGGTCCATCCCTCATTACAGCCTTTATCTTTATCTTCTAAGGCTGGCAGCATGAAAATCACTTGGAATCACAGTCAGTTTAAAACAACGACAACAACTATAACAGCAACAAACATGACAAATATGCACACTTATAGAAGAAATCCATTCCTGAATTTTATCAATTTCATAAGAGAAAAAATAAAATCCCTGCAGAAAAGTGCAAAAATTATCAAAATCGGATATGAAATAAGGAAGATATGACAGTCCGATTTTTTTTTTCGGAAAACACTAACCTCTTGACCAGTCGGTTTTTGGTATGAATGTTTAAATCAGCACGTTGATGATCACGCTGTCACAATTTCCAACTCATTTCATATTAGAAAATGACGAAAATCTCACATTTTAGCTGTGTGAATATAAAACTTGTCTTAAAACTACCCAAAATAGAAAAGAACAAAAATGTTGACTGATAGATACATGTAATATATTTTGGTATGGGAATATGATTTATCTCCCCTCCCCTCCCCCCGCCCCACCCACACGCACGCTAGGACATTAAAATGAAAAATAAAAAGGAACCGTCGTCACAACACACGCATTATCAAATGGTTCTGTCCGTAAAGATGGGAGGGGAAGGGGTTCACTGATGACACCAAGCGTCCCTCTCCCCCCGGCTCGAGGCCCGTGATCATGATGGCAAGATAGACTATACCATAGGCCTACATTTTCACTT
Source organism: Diadema antillarum (assembly GCF_040938485.1). Lineage (NCBI taxonomy): Eukaryota > Metazoa > Echinodermata > Echinoidea > Diadematoida > Diadematidae > Diadema > Diadema antillarum. Next base: position 312,570 of record NW_027272218.1, read on the forward strand.
TTCACAATTTTTTTTTCAAAAAACATTTCTAAACCAATCTTTATGAATATGCAAAATGAGCAAGTTGATGAAATCATGCCCTCACAATTTTTATGTAACCTATTAGGAAAAAAAATCCGATTTTTTATATTTTTTTATTTTTTTTAGCAAGACCTTGCCTGCAGCGGGTAAAAGCAAAATAAGCCATACCAACATGAGTATCTGTCAGATGTAGCATCAATTTGTTTATTTATTTTTTTAGGGGAGGGGGTGGTTTAGTCAAGTTTTATATACGTACAGCTGAAAATTGAGATTTTGTGATTTCTGTAGGACCTAGGCCTATAAATATAAAATTGTGAGAGCATGATATCTTTATGAGTGCTAATCAGAATTCAGTCAAACCTGTCTATAGCGGCCACCCAAGGGAGACGAAAAAAGTCGCCGCTTTTAGACAGGTTATCCAACTATGTGTGCATTGCCTACATTTATTGTACATTTTATATCATCGTTGTATACATCCTACTAACTTACATGTGCATGTACTAGTATGTATGGGTGTACGTATATATGGGGACCGTACAGGTACGTATGAAGAGTTGAAGGGTTTGTTTGCAAAAACCGATAAGTCCATTTTTGAAAATTTTGAAGTGCGATCTCTGTCATAAAGTTCAAAATAATACCTTTTAAATGATATATTGGTCACTACATATTATGGTATATTTTTTAAGTTATGGTCAAAAGAAGCAAGAATTTTCTTATTCTCTTTATTTTTCTTGACCTTTAATGGCAAATATCTCTATTTTACAAATATGGACTTATCGGTTTTTGCAAACAAACTCTTCAGTTTGTTCGCAAAAACCGATAAGTCCATTTTGATGATTTTGAAGTACGGTCTCTGTCATAAAGTACAAAATAATACCTTTTGAATGATATATTGGTCACTACATATAAAGGTACATTTTTGAAGTTATGGTCAAAAGAAGCAAAAATTTTCTTATTATTCTCTTTATTTTTCTTGACCTTTTATCGCAAATATCTCCATTTGACAAATATGGACTTATCGGTTTTTGCGAACAAACTCTTCGTATGCACACGTGCCTGTCATATACATTGAACAATATTAAATGGGTTAGTCAAATACCGGTTACAGTCATCATCTATATAATGCTCCCGGTATTTATGTAATTGTTGCACAGTGGCTGCATGTGGAGTGTACAGTCGTGAAGAAAGCTTAATATAGTGCATTACAGGGGCGGCGCAGCCGTGGGGGCCGTGGGGGCCGTGGGGGCCCCACACTTTTTGTACACCATACAAAGGAATACATAAGGGGGCCCCCACACTTTTTTCAACCCGGAAGTACGTAAGTGGGACTAAAATGGGAGGGGAGAGAATGAGCTGAGGACCTTTTTTTTTTTTTTTTTTTTTTTTGCTTGTTAGCTGAAGAAACCCGGAAGTGGACGGGGAGAGATGAGCTGAGGACCTTTTTTTGTTTTTTGTTTTTTTGCTTGTTAGCTCATGAAACCCGGAAGTGGGCCCCCACACTTTTGAAAACACTGCAGCGCCGGCCCTGTGTTATTACGACTGAACGCGTGACGAATGCAGCGGTGGCAATCACTGAACGTTGCCCATGAATGACTGGCACGGCTGCAAAGCAGAAAAACACGCTGAATTATCGGCTCTGTGGCCGCTATAGACAGGTTAAAATCTACCGCGGGAAACAAATGTGGCCGCTGGTCGTGTTGGACAGGTGGCCGCTATACACAGGGTCTTGAACATGGCTTTTCTCTCGAGGGGATTTTTTTCAGTGGCCGCTATGGACAGGTGACCGCTATATAGACAGGTGTCCGCTAAGGCAGGTTTTACTGTATTCATATTTTCAACGACTGGTGAATGAAATTGAAGTGTTTTCCGAAAAATTTTGAATTGTCCGATTTTTATTATATTGGCACTGATGTGCAGGAAATTTTTGTTTATTTCCTATGAAATTGATAAGATTGTGTAATATATATTTATTATCTTGTATTTATTCTTTTCTTGTACTTTTTTTGTTTTTTGTTTTTTGTTTTTTAATGATTTTTTCTTGCATACCGGTACATACCCAGCCTATTGTCTACGGCGGCTGCTGTCGCTGCGCAGACCCTGTCGGGCGTGGTGTTTGTCACCAAGAGTTTGTATTCACGTACAATCTTTTTGTCGTCGTCACTACTTTCCACGTAGCAGGACGACACGAGTGGGTGCGGATTTGGTTGTGTTCACACTGTGAAGTTTACATGCCTCGCCACACGGAGATTGACCATTGATGTACGCCCGTCTAAACGAAGCTACCACACATGTTCATTAGCACTTGCACTACGATTCCATGTCATCCATATTAATGGGTGGGACTACATAATTTCTGGAACGAACGACGGCCAGCACGGTGCACTGCACTAGCACTGCACTTCGTACTAGCATTGCAATACTGCCGTATTGTACCACCGTACACGTACACACGGACAAACTATAAACACAACGACAGGAGCAAAAGGAGACGAGCGTTGCTCGAGTATATTTCACAATGGCGAACTTAGCTAAAGGACATGTTCTCCCAACGACGTCTTTAAAGGAATCAGCCCAGAGTGGAGGTAATAATCGCATTTTTTGTATTCTGCCATGGAATTATAAAAACCGGAATTACCGCGACCGACCACCGTACTCATGAACAAGATTCACCAGTCACTGTGTAATCTTGACACGTACCATACAGCAAACCGCTCTGCTACATGCGGGAAACTTGCCGGTGCAGTGGCTGGCTGGTGAGTGGTGGTGAGCGGTGTAGGCCTAAGGTGAAGCTGCGGCTCTACATTTCTTTAATATAGCCACACACAGCTCTGCCTTCAGCTCTGCTGCTGGACTGTGACTGAGATTACAGTACATGCGCTTCAGTTACGGCAATCAAAGATTCTTCACAAATTTATTAGGTGAACAATGCAATGTCAGTCATTGACCACAATGCACAATCGCACTGTGGTTAAACGAAATGCAAATATTGCAAGATTGAGGACTGCCCTGAGCCTGAGGTTATCCCAAATTCTCCCCTCCCCCCCCCCCCCCCCCCCCGTAGCCTCAAGATGCCCCTGATGACTAACACTAACAGTACCTCAGACCTGTGTATGCCCGTACATACTAATTACTATAGCTAACGTTAGATGTATCCTGATTGAGTCGTCAGTCATCGTTTGCTCAATTAATGTCTACCATTGTCATGATTAGGGAAAAGGGGGGTATCTCTGGCGATATCGTGATTCATGGCAATTGTGCACTTTACGGCCCTATATTATCGGTACTTTATTCGTCGTGTGCTAAGGTGATATCCCAAAACCATTCCGCACTGAGCAGCTGGCGAGCTTCTCTTGCTGTATGGAACGCCGTTTGACAAGTGATAAGGTCACTAAAAGCCCGCCTCACTCACGGCGCTTCTGCGGAGCTAGCTGATCGCGCAAACCAACCATGCGGGCGAGGCTTGTGCTAGTGTGTGTGTGTGTGTGTGTCCATGTAGTGGCTGCCCGTAAATCGGTAGCTAGGGTTTATACACACTTCGCACGGCGTCTGGTAGACTGTGTAGACGAAATAAACACTAACAGACTGATGAATTGAGATAAAATTTTGTGTTTTTTTATCATTATTTTACAGAATAATTCCGCCAAGGCCGCAGCGGACATATGCCCTCCGCACAATAGGTTTAATTAGTGATACCCTGCTTAATATATCACACAAAATTCATTCATTTAAAATCATGATTGAAGCACGCAAGTTTACCACTCGTTGCGTTCCAGTTGTGTGCCAATCAATGCACAACTCGTGCTCGATGACGCCGTGCCGCACAGGCAGCAGGGAAGGGCGTTAGAGCAACCATGTGGCGTACCGTAAGAGCTTTCATCACGCACACGCACGTTGACACATTCACACACACTGCATGCATCCCAACACGAAATCTCACACACATGTACACAGTACAGTGCCGGAAGACCCACTGTCGAACCGCGGTGCCTGATAGGAACTCGAATTTGCACGCACTGCTCGATTAGGGTAAAATCTCGCACCGATAATATAGGGCCGTAAAGTGCACAATTGCTGATATCGTTTTTTGTTTGTTTGTTATTAATGTTTGCTTGTTTTGTACGTAATTTGCAGATAGTCCTGAGTTGCGCGTGTCATAGCATGAAATACAGTACTCCAGGCCTAGCCCCCCCCCCCCCCCCCCCCATGATATTATTATTTGACATTTCAACATCTGGACCATGCCTGCTATGTCAATACTGTATTATTTTCCCGAGCGAGTGAAGCGAGTGAGTGCTTGGGAAAATTATTTATACACAGACCTTTATACATACAGTCAAACCTCTCTATAGCGGCCACCCAAGGGAGACGAAAAAGTGGCCGTTTTAGACAGGTGGCTGCTATAGACAGGTTATCCAACATTGTGTGCATTGCCTACATATATGTATCATCATTGTAAGTACTACTGTATGTACATGCACGTATGTATGTTCACTATGTGTGTACGTATGCACATGACGTGTCTTTCATGTATTGAACAATGCCGGTATTTGTATGAAATTGTTGCCCAGTAGCATGTGTACAGTCGTGAAGAAAGCTTAACACTAGTACATTATATTATGAGTATGGCTGAACGAGTGACGAAAGCAGCGGTGGCGATCACTGAACGTTGCCCATGATTGACTGGAACGGCTGCAAAGCAGAAAAACACACTGAATTATCGGCTCTGTGGCCGCTATATAGGTTAAAATCTACTGCGGGAAACAAAATTTGTGGCCGCTGACGGCATTAGACAGGTTAGACAGGGTCTTTAACATGGCTTTTCTCTCGGGGGGGATTTTTCAGTAGCCGCTATAGACGGGTGGCCGCTAAGGCAGGTTTATTTCCTAAAATATCATTCTCTGTTTACAATTGTAGCTCTCTGAGGGGGGGGGGGGGGGGGGGGGGGTAAGAATGTCATGCAATATGACAAAATTAATACAATCACATTTCTGCTTCATCCATTTTCCCCCCAAATTACAGGGGAGGGGATGATCATACAGGCCACCCCCCCCTCCTCCATTTTGGGGGAGGGGGGTGGGGATGCATACCCCTCCCCCATCCCCCAGGATTAAAGCCCATGATTGGTGGAGAGGTGTAGTGCTACTGCACAGTACATGGAAGTCAAATCCGAAGTGTGAATGGGAGTTTGAACCCATTTTCCAGGATGAGGGTGAGAACAGAGAATTTTGTGGAGAATTTGCAATGCAAATTTCTGCGGCCAATTCTGTGGCATGCATCTAGACAATTTTACTGAATGCTTACAAACAAGCAAAATGTCTGGAATTGGGGGAAAAAAAAACAACAAAAAACTTTCTGACCTGGAAGGATCATCCACTGGTGTGAATGACATGGGAGCACCCTGAATAGCATGTATTGTACCACCTTGATACAGCGCTACCCCACATTGCTCAGTAAGGCATCATACAAATGTATGATGTGAAGAATTTGAACATCCTCTGTTTCAGTGCTAGCCAATCTTCTCGTGTGGACATTTTTTTTTTTTTTTTTGGGGGGGGGGGGGGGTTGGGGGGAGGGATACCGTACACTTAGTAAACAAAAGACATACAAAAACAACATAAACAACTTCCTGTGAGTCAACAGCTTTTTTCTTTTTTTAATGAACATTGTATGGATAACTTCCTGCTAACCGTAACCATGCAAAACTGCTCCTCTCTTCTTCAAAAAGAGACAGGTGTGGAACTAGAATAGGTTTACAGTGCTCCCAAGGAAGAGTAAATTTTTATATTGTGAAATTACAGCTCACCACCTGAGTATGTATACTTTAGTTGTGATATTGGATATGTGAGCATTTACGTTTAACACTTTGTGTATATTATGCACGTTTTTTGAAGGGCTGCTGTACTTGATGGCAAATAGGTTGATGTTCAAAACAAATTCTATTGAAGATTGTTTTTGTATTGTGAAATTACAGCTTACCACCCGAGTTTGGAATTGTGATATTGTATGCTATGTACATACGCTTGTAAGTACACTCGTATACACGTTGTATGTGCACAATTTTTGAAGGGCTTCTGTTATATTTCGTAGCAAATAGTTAATTAACAAATTCTAAGATCTGAATTCTGCACATGGATTAAATAGAAATCGAAGAAAGTTACATCCTAAGAGTGACAAAACTTACCAGGCAGGTGACAGTACATGTTGGTTGAGCTAGCAAGTGAATATCTTAATTTTTGTGAAAGTCAAATAAAGTTTCTTTGTGCACAAAGCAATTATATCTATGTCTTGTAAAGCTACTGATCACCAGCTTGTAAACCTTTTAAAAGTATCATGTATTCTTATAGTGCAAAAAAAAAAAAAAAAAAGAATGAGAAACAAGGCCAGTTTGAGATTCTGACAATAATCAATGATATCATCAATGTGAACACAACTGTAAAACAAGGAATGTTTATGTGCATTTTATTTCACAAATTTTGCGAGAACCAAGATTCACAAAATTTACGTAGTAAGCAGAAGTTCTTGTCTACACTATGTATAATGCATTGAATGCCAGTGGCAATTTGTGAAAATTTCATGCCGTGAATAAATCTTGCTAATGCTTAGAATATCATAATTAGTGGATGAACAGCTAAAAACAGGTCTGCATTTAGTATCTCTAAGATAGAGCATAACTTACTAATCTTTATAGTGGTGGCACACAACTCAAATAGACACAGTTTCCATTCACACAAAGTATCTTGTTACTGTTTCATCTAATAGAAATGAGCATGGAGACACTTGCAGGTCCAGTGCAAAGAATCCAAACATTGCATTGTTTTGTTCAAGACACTCAAGTTTCTCCTCTTGTTTCATGAAGTTCATGCACATTGTGTAAATTTCAAAATTCTCTTGCTCAAATTTGCAGGTACTTGTAACTTGGAGCCTTAATCTGAAATGCCAAACATACCCTGTACTTTGTAGTTCTGACTTCAAACTTATTTCACATATTGTACAAAGCATATTGCTGCCCAAAAGTGTATACTGTATGTACCACTTGGTACAAATGTACAGGTATATACATGTACGTCTCAGTTTGACTTGCAATTTTCCCTATCTCCCTATAAATGCTTCATTTCGTTGCTAGCAGTCAGGTCCATATGTTGGCAGCGAAAGTTCTTGTCTGCACTACACTGTATGCATTGAATGCCAGTTGCACTTCATGTCAAATGGAAAATTTGATTTGTGAATAAGGCAGTTGGCCCCAATTTTCAAAAATTTTATGTGGCAAATATATCTGGTTTTATAATGTTGTGCAGAAGGCATGAACAGAGTAAGGATATGCAGTAATCTAAATCTGATTTTGCTCTTCTTATCATGACAAAAAGTTCTACATTGTCAAAATGTAGAAATACATAAATTTTCAGAGCTTACACTGTTTTGTTTTGTAAAATTTCTTTCAAGTTTTAATAAAGTGATCTACAAAGCTCTCCAGTGTAGCAAATGCAGTAAAATTCTGAGATGCCAATCTAGTGAGGATAATTTGAACATTTCAGAATTACCCTAGGACTTAATGGGTTAAACAGAAGTTAATGTGGTCACTGTTTTTCATCCTGTTGACGTACAATGTACACGAGGCGCTAATGATACCTCTCTCCGTCATGGTGTTGAATATTACATAGCAACAATTACATTAAAAATGAAAGTGGTGCTCTTTTCAACTTTTTTCCTTCGATGTTAAAGTACCCGGTGCGGGTAATAACCAAATGTGTGCATTTTTTTGTTGTCTTTATTTTTGAATGTGCACAATTTGTTCGATGATCATACATTACAATGTAGGTACCGGTACACTAAGTAGCTCTTGGAGAAATGTAAAGTTCAAGTTGAAGTTCAAGTTCAAGTTTCTTTATTTCACCAAGCAAAGAAGATATAAAAACAAACAAACACATACAACAACATTAGAATACAATTACAAAATATCAGTTAAACAGTGTAAAAGGAATTGCTGTGGTAGGCAGCAGCCAGAAAGGAAATGTCCCTTATTTTCGGCTGACCTAAAAACATACGTTAAATTTCTGTTACCAATGTGTTCGAAGCAAGTAAAACATAAGAACAAGACAAGACTAAGACATAACAATCAACACACAAAGACAATAACAAACACCTGATGTCTCAAAACGTAAAGGGTAAAAACTCATACTCTAACTTAAATGAATTTGGTTGTAATTATTGAAGAGAATTTTTTTATAACCAGACTTAAATATATTCAATGAGTTAGCATTGCGTATTTCAAAGGGGAGAGAATTCCACAGAATAGGACCACTGTAAAGAATAGATCGTTGATAAAAAGATGTACGAGATAGAGGTAGGTGAAAATCACTCGCGGTTCGCGTATTGTAATTATGAATTTGATTATTGTATGTGAAAAAGTCCAAAAGAGTTTTTGGTAATATAAAGTTCTTACATAAATACATAAAAATCCCCACTTGGTATTTATACATATCACTCAATTGCACGCGTAGTACCCTGACCTGCTAATCCTTGCCATCAACCACATTGGGAAGATAATGTCTACTTCAGTTTTATTTTTGCGCTTTTCGCGCTTTGAGGTTGAACTGCGAATTTAACATCACGCGAAAATGTTTTGAACGCATCGCTTATTACAACGCTACATTACCGACCGCGAATTTATTCACACGCGAAAAAGTCAACACCGATGGAAACCGTGAAAGTTTCTGTACGCGAAAGAAACCACTTTTACAGTAACTGTATGTGACTTGATGCCAGTAAACCAGTCCACAAGTAGGCAGCTGTAACCGTATCAGTAATCACATACCTTGTTCCGAAACTTTTTACCTGGCAACCAGAAGAAAGCTTGCCTTGAGGCTTTATAGGGTAAATAGCAACAGGCAGTTCATGCTGTAGTGCATTCCTTTATAGACTGTATGCATTCACTGGAAATGGGTAAATTGAATTACACTCTGAGAGGCATAAAAGAACCAGCAACAAACAAGAACATCATTTAATAGTAAGCTTAAATATCTTGCAGCTTGTCAGCTATGAAAAGCAAATGATATATTTTTGACTCCATCACTAGTGTAATGCATGACTTGGATACGGTATAGTCAGCAGTAGAAGTGCAATACAATGTGGGGCACTCCTATTCAATACCATCTGGTGATCGATATGAGCTCTGTTACATTTAGTCCATGTAGTCTTGAAGTTTAAAGGTGGTAATCTTAACATCATAAAAAAGAAATATTGTGAAGATTTGTATGTATGTAAATGGGAGAAATTACATTATTACCTCGTCTACCTTGTTATGTAATTTATGCATAGTATACATGTACAAATTTGTAGGCTACACTGTATTTTTGACCCATCTCTCTGTAATACTTCTCGAAAACATGGAAAACTCTGAAATTCCCTATTTTCTTTTTGTACAAAGTGCATCAAACTTGAGCCATTTCTTTTTAAATTCTAAAACTCCAAATATGGTGAACAAAGGGTGGTACCTCACTTTGAATACAGACCTGCATGCATGTACGTACATGTACATTTTGTACGTACATTGTAGTACCAGATGTAGTTTTAAAGTTGTTTCCGAAAGTCCTGTGCATTTCTATGTGTGGAATGGCCCATACATTATACTTTCATCACAAAGAGCTTGTGCTTATGGGAAACCAGTGTGTACAGTATGAATACTACAGAGTACTTGCTCAATTGCTGTGCACATTATCAGTATTGAGAGTATGTTTGCACAGTTCATTGTTATTTAGCAAGAGCGTCTTGCATCAAGGCCACATGCGGCTCTCCCGGTCCAGTCTGTATGCTGTAAAGCTTTTCTGCTTCCATACATTTAAACTGTATACGCCATGTATTTTGCGAGGTTTTTATTTTCACGAATTTCACAAGTCTGGTGCTTTTTGTGAAATTAACAACAATTGATCCAAACTTTAATGCGACCTGCACTCGTACATTTTTCAGTTCATCACTGTGCATCCTCATCGCGAATTTAACCACTCGCGAAATTGTCAGGAAGTCCTGATTCACGAAAATTCAGACTCACTAGATATGGCGTACATACAATGTACAGTCAGTTTAAGGGCTCTCTTACTTTTTATGCCAGTTTTATAGCATCTTCAAATGAATTGATATTTTATTTACTCTAAAGACTTACAGTGTGCATGCTGCTTTTTAATCACACCTATACTAGCACCTGTGCTACCTCTTGGTTCTTTTAGCAACCTCATTGTGTACATCATTGCCATATTGTAGCTCTTTTTTTGATAAATACTGTAAAACATGATATATTCGTGGCACGAATGTTTCGCAAATTGGAGCTGACGGCCTTTTTTGCGGCATGAAATTTTTCGAGAACTGCCACTGACATTCGATGCATACAGTGTAGACAAGAACCTTCGCGTGCATTTTAATTTCGCGAATTTTGGCGCTCGCGAAATTCGCGAAATTAAAATGCTCGCGAATATTCCTCGTTTTACAGTAGTGTTAGATTACATTTTATTTATAAGCACTTATCCATTCTATATTATAGATTATATTCAATATGTTTTTAGATCGTTTCATAGACAGTTATGTGTGCTACAGTTGATGTAGACATGTATTCAAACTTTCTTGTACATAAGATATGTTGGTAAATAAACTCAAACTCAAACACGTACACAATGTATTCCTGGGTACTTTGACTGATTAGTTGCGATCGACTGGATCGACTGTGCATTGTATGCACCTGCTGCAAGCTAAGTGCCTACATTACATAAATACAATGGTACCGTACAAGTTCAAGAGATTTGATTTTGTTCTTCTTCATTTGGTTTATTTTCAAAAAGGAGGGACAACCGACTACCAGTGCTCAGAATCGTATACAGTGTACTACAACTGTAGCTATCAGTAGGGCGTTAGGTGTACAAAATATGTAGAATGCATTGACAAGGAAGGGATCACAGGAAATATTTTTGGGAGTACTATGCATTTTAATGAGAGACATCACAATCACCACAATGATACATCCTCATTCCGGCAGCGTACAGATCATTATTGGAAGTCCCTTGCTCAATCTGATTGCTGCCCAAGTCCCTACAATGGTGGGAAAACGTTGTGCTTACGTTGAATGAATAAAAAGTGATTGAAATGAAAGCAAAATCTGACCTCTCGCAGTGTACAACATGGAAAGTAAAAGTGCATAAATTGTATAATGGCCTGAAGGTAAAGAAATTCAATGTTCATGTGCATGTGTGCATTGTGGTACACTGTAAAAGCAGAAATATTCAGGGTACACATGTACGTTAATTTTCGCATATTTTGCGTAACTTCTGGCTAGTGCAAATTCTACAACCCACGAAAATGTCTTCACAATTTTCTCTGCACATTCCGAGTGGGTTGACAATTGCACACTGCGAATTCAAGAACCGGCATATATGTTTTTGAGCAGCTTAGAGCAAAAAATAGTCTCGCAAAAATATTGATGTTTACAGTACAGTACAGGTAGTGCTCCCGTGTATGCTGCATGCATGCTACAATAGGTTTTTACATGGGTTTCGTGTGTCTATTATTGGCTTTTAGTGGCTGATGCTTCAGACTTGCTTGCAATGTGGAGTTGCGATAAAAAACAAAGAGAAGACTTTATAAAACTGTTTTGCTGACTTTTATAGAATGAAGTTAAGAAGAGCTTTTTTTTGGGGGGGGGGGGGGGGGGGAAGGTGGTGGTACATAGACTGTAAAGATGATTGTGCCTCTCTGGCAAACAAAGCCAGAGACTGTAAACAGTTTGCTGCTGTACTGACACTTTGTGTTCTCTTACTAATTCGAGATAAAAATGGATGTGTGGGAGTTGGTTGTATTACATCAAACAATCTTTGTTGCTCTCTTTTTGACCAATAAGGTGTTCATCTGCTATGAAATTTTGTGGATGTTTGGTGACAACCTTATCAGCATTTCTAATTCATTGGTTAGGTGATTGAGATGGTTTAAAAAAAGAAAGAAAGAAGGAAAGCAGAACTGCTAAAGCCTTCCTAATTCTGCGAGAAGCCCCTGAAACTGAAAGTAGAATTTTCTTCATGCCCTGATGGTAGAATGCAAAATATCCTTGAGTTGGGTATCAGTCTGTTGTCTTCAGTTAAATGTTATTCACACTTCTTTTCCGGATTGCTTTTGGAATCTCCCTAATTTGGATGCTGGAAGTGGAATGTGGGCAGGCTTGGGAAAGGTAGCAAATAAGGAGTTGATGGAGGTGATTTCTTAAAGGGATAGCACAGTATTGGTGGAGATAAGAATTTGGCTTTTAACTTTTTGCGAGATACCAAGAAAACTTATGAAATAGTACAGAGCGTACCATTTTAAGAGGAATTCAAAGTTTACTGTAAAACATGATATATTCGCGGCATGAATTTTTCGCGAATTGGAGCCGACAGCCTATTTTGCGGCATGAAATTTTCGCGAACTGCCACTGGCATTCAATGCATATAGTGTAGACAAGAACTTTCGCGTGCATTTTAATTTCGCGAATCTTGGCGCTCGCGAAATTCGCGAAATTAAAATGCACGCGAACATTCCTCGTTTTACAGTATTTGATGAAAATCGAGTTTGGAATGACTGAAACATCCAAAAACAAAGTAAAACAAAGCGATCGTAATAAAGTGTGGGTCCCACACCTATAAGAATCACTCTGTAATAGATATCTCAGCCATTTCAAAACCAATTTTCATCAAATAAACGTTGAATTCCTCATGGAATTACATGCTCTTTCATATTTTGTGAGAGGTTTCTCATTATCTCACCAAAAAATGTTAGAAACCTGAAATAAGGTCTCAACCAAAACTATACGATCCCTTTAAAATGTGTGCACTCTGCATGCTGCAAGCTCTAATGAAGGGTGCTGCATAACTTTATTTTACCACTTGCCCGGTTGGGCGAGCAGATTTTCAAATTTGTTGCAAAGCACTTGTCGGAACATTAATTTTACTTGCCCGAAAAGAGAGTCCAAAATATAAGGAAATGATATAGAAAATCATGTGTAAGTCAAGGACTTAATAATTTTACATTCATTTAAATAAACAGCACCCACTGATTTGCATGCTTAGGCACAATGGAGTAGCCTAACAAACTCTGTCCAATCAAGTGTTGCCGTTGCATTGTATAGGGGCTTCTTCACATACACTAGTGTACAAGTGTTAGAAAGTTGCTGAAGTGAATAGTAAGTGCTTTGCATCACTAAACAGCCATTAATATCTTTTGGCTTCTGTATGGTTGACTTCGTGGGGGTTTGTCGGGGGGGGGGGGGGGGACCAAGGGAACAAAGGTGGCTTTTAAACTTTTTACTTGCCCTGTGCAATCGGGCAAGTGCTTATGTACTGCACACTATAATGCATTAATTTTGGAAAACTGAAAGTACTTTAATGATATCGAGGTGAATGTACTGGTACTCTTCAGTCGGTGGCAGTACTCTTGGGGAAAAAGCCCTTGCAGCTGCCCTAGACCAGGTAGAACTGTGCTTGACTGTTCTCTGTTGGGATCCATTTCAAAGTAAAGAAGAGTGAGGGCAAAAAAAAAAAAAAAGGCCGAACTGAGAGAGTTGATGATGTGTGGCCTGTTTCTGCGGATGTGTGAGGTCAGAAGTTTTGGAGACGGCAGAATCTACGTGTCTCACTCTTGTAACGTATTCCACAGCAAGCAGCATGTAATGTTTGCACGATGTACAACAGTGTAGCAGACTGCAGCCACAGTGTCAGTCATTACCATGTAGCAGTTGTTAGTGTGTGATATTATATGTTTAGATGTGACTGTGATTCTCAGTGGGTAGCACCTGTATGCATATTAAAGTGTGGCAGAGCCCAGTGTGTGAAGGGCGAAGGGCTTGGGGGATGGAATTGTGGAGGATTTCATTTCGACGACCGGTGAGGCAACTGTGTGAACTGGGTGAGGAGGCAGATCACATCTTTTCTAGTTACAATCCATTTTGAGGACTGTAAGATACATGTATCAACAGCACTGATGCAAGCTAATGTCCTCCATGATTGCATGATATTGTTGTTTATCATTATGTTTCATGTATTTTTCCCCTTTTTGGACAGGCACCATACACTGGATGGAGTTTTTAGCAATGGTAGCAATCTCATGCTTATGACACCAATTTTGTCATTGCTTTTTTTTGTGTGTGGTTGACCAGGAGGTTGCTTTTTTTTGGTCCAAAGTTTGTGACTTTATGAAATCTTTGTATTTCAGTTGATCTTGTATGCCATGGAATGCACTGACATCATCACACATGTGTAAACTTGCAATAAGTGGTTAACTGCCAATGGAGGGCAAACATCCTTTCTCCACCATTGTCCCAAAAGACTGTCTTTAATTGGGAGTGATGAAACAGAGACAAGAAGTCTCTACCTAATCATGTTTCAAATATTCGCACTGTCTCTGGGCCATTCAAGTGTACAACTGTACCTGATCCCAAACTGCGGCAGTGTTACGTAAGGTGTACAGAAACAAGTGATGTCATATTATGAGCCTCCCCCCCAAAAAAAAAAAAAATAAATAATAATAATAATAAAATAAAATAAACAAAACAAACAAACAAAGCAATGTTCTTGTAATTTTCAGTTAACCAAGCCTTTTATACTGCCAAGAGAAAACAATAACAGTCAACTCTACATCAGATATCACAGACAAAAGAATGAAAATTACTGAATTTCATCAAAACAAGTGAAAATGTAATTTTTAAGTCCAAGCTTACTCTCCCCTTCCAATAGTGGCATGAAATCTAGCAAACAAATAAAGTTATGAAACTTAAAAATTTCATTTTTGTTTTTGTTGTTGTTTTTGTTTTTGTTTTAGTATAACATTTGTTATCTTGAAAGAGATGAATGCATGGTGGATGAGCCAATGGTATAATTTCATTACAATTTAGCTCTGCTTCTTTGTACTCGGTACAAATGCAATCATGTCACAGAAATGTAAGGTGTATTTCCCTGAAAAGCTCATCATTGCTCAATCAGTATAATTTTTCGTCAGGTGAGAGCCTTGGTGTTTGAAGCGTCTCGACGCATCTGTCATTCTCAGCCAACATTTTGCTGAATTAGATCAGATTCCATCTTTTTTTGATTTGGTTTCAGAAGGGACAGTTAGCAAAGATTTCTGTGCAGACCAGGGTGAGAGATGTTTGGTGACTTCAGGGTACATAATCACATCATCTGATTTTTTTTTTTTTTTTGTCATTCTGCCTATGGATATTTAATACCAAAAGGTACTTTGCTGTAGGCCCTATGGTGTGTGAGTGGGTAAGGACTACAGTGTACATCCAATTGCCAGATTAGGGTACAGGTGTTTTAAACCTTTAAGGCAGATGTCTGGAAACTATAGCTGCTAGTGAATAGAGAACACCACTTGAGTGAATACCCCTATTAAATGCCTCTAATCCCTATGACTATTGTGTCACCATGGCCTTCCTGTTCGACTATTGAAAGGCTTATTGCTGTAGTGAGCTTGCTACCTCTGCTGTACATCTAGGTCAAGTGTAGATGGATTCTTTATGCTAATGAAAAAGCTTAGCTTGGGTATGTAAAGGGTTCAGGAGTCACAATTTAGGATTATGTGGATGAAGACAAGTGTCCATCCATTCGTAACGTGTCATGTCATGCTCTGAAAATCTCCCTGAAGTGCTGTTGATTGTACCCTGATTGTATTCTATTCAAGGGGAACTATTAATAACATGCTTCTTGATGGCTGTGGGAGTTCCTATGTGTTTGCTGGCGATGAAGCTGCATCCAAATGTGGTGAAAGAAAGAAAGATTATGGAATGTAACATTGTCTGTAAAGATTGATTAATTCAGTGGATGGTACAGACTTGCTCATTGGCTTATGTATAGTCCTATCCCTGATTATGTGTGACAGTCAGACAAGTGATTCACTGGTTTAGAAAGATCATGATTTGGTTGTGGTAGCACACAGGCCACACCCAGAATTTTATTTCTTTTCAAAATAATGTGGCCTTATTGCCAGTGAATACTTTTGATATTATCTTGATCTCAATGTTTAACCTCTTCTATATCTGCTTGGTGTATATCTTTTCCCCCGCTCTCTGCAGGCAGAAACAACATCAAGTATGTCAGTCTGTTCTTCCTGGTGGTGCAGAATGCATCGCTCATCCTCACGATGCGCTACACCCGCACGCTGCCCGGCGACAAGTACTTCACCTCCACGGCGGTGGTGCTGTGCGAGGCCATCAAGATGACAACCTGCATCGTCATCATCCTTGCCCAGATGCGGGGCAACGTGGTGGAGCTCGGCCGCTTCCTCTGGCAGAGCATCGTCATGCAGCCAGTGGACACCCTAAAGCTGGCCGTTCCTTCCTTCATCTACATGGTGCAGAACAACCTCCTCTTCATCGCCATTTCCAACCTCAGTGCAGCTACTTTTCAGGTGCGGCTCCCCAATCCTTTGTGGTGGTTAAAGAATAGATAGCTCTCAGAAGGGCTCAATTCATCTTCCACCATTTTGAATTTGCTTGCAACACATCAAAAGTGTCTACCAAGAAACTTGTCTGGCTGATGCGATTTGCCTCAATAATGACATGTTTTGGAGTATTTGGAGATCAAAAGAGTAAAAAAGTTTCAGTCATATTTTAGTCATTTTTGTCACGCCCACCGGAGGTGAAGGCGAGACTAAGGGATCCAAATGGCGTCCATCCGTCGTCCGTCCGTCGTCCGTCACAAATGTTATAAAGTTTACCTGCAAGACTCTCTTATGATGCATAACTTGGCAACTTTTACAGCAATGGCAGCCACACTTGGTTGATAGAAGCACTAGGGGTATCTTCATGTTATGGTGTTGTCAGAGGTCATGTGATGATGTCAAAGCTCATTTGAGGTCATATCTTAACCCTAAAAAGACTGGGGGGGGGGCCTAAAAGGCCCCCCTAGACATTTCGCGCGATTACTCAGCAACATGCAATGCTCTCGCCGCGATGCTCTATGACTTTTTTCTTTCGAGTTTCCCGCACATTTTGACACCAAATTTGTGACGCCCGGGGGTACAGTTCTGAAGTTACATAACTTTTTGTACATGCACGTGAGGCCGAAAATGGCTCAAAAATGTGATTTTGTGTACAAAGTCAATGCAAATTGAATTTTTTCGCATGGTTCATATAAATATGCTTATTTTTACTCTCAATGGCTAAAATTAATTTGTTTTAGGAGTATTATGCTTCAAAAAGTGTCTGCCACAAATTTTGTTAAAAAAACAACAAAAACAAAAGGTCGAAAAAAACAGAGAAATACATAAGAAATTCGTAAAACAATAAAATAAATAAGAAATTAATTTTGATACCGATTTTTTTTTCGAGTACATTTGCTAAGAATGCCACAAAGAATAATAAGACGAAAAATGAGCACTTTTGGAGCTTTGTTTACTGATTTAGATCAAAGAGTCTGATTTCTTGCATAAATTAGCATAATTAATCAAAATGAAATAAAAGAAGACCATGTGTAAAATTTAAATATACGATCTTGTAGATTACATCACACACTACCATTGTGCAAATTTCCGCGGCGATCGCGCGATCCACGGCCGAGATCTTAAGGGGGGGCCCTTTAGGCCCCCCCCCCCCCAGTCTTTCAAGCTACCAAAATAGCCCAGTCTTTTTAGGGTTAAAGAGAATGTGCAAGACTCTCTTTTCTATGTTAAAGTTTACCTGCAAGTCTCTCCTTTGACAAGTAACTTCACATAAGTTGCTTGGATTACAACCTAACTTGGGTCATAGATGCACTGGGGGTACCTTCATGTTATGGTGCCGTTGGAGGTCACAGAATAAGGTCAAAGGGTATTTGAGGTCATACGTTAAAGTTTACTTGCAAGACTCTCTTATCACACATAACTCGACACATGTTGCTACAGTGGCAATCAAACTTCGGTGATGGATGCACTGGGGGTACCTTCATGTTATGGGGCACGTAAGAGGTGACATGATAAGGTCAAAGGTCATTTAAGGTCATACGTTCAAGTTTACTTGCAAGACTCTCTTATCACATGTAACTCAGCACATGTTGCTACACTGGCAATCAAACTTGGGTAATGGTAGATGTCTCTTGGGAAGTTGAAGGTTACCACAAGGTCAAAAGGTCACAGACAGGGGTCAACAAACTTTGAGGGCCCAATGTTAGTTTTTAGGGCGCATTTCGTTTATGGCTCATAACTTTTGATCCCTTTGTCTGTTTGTGACCAAATGTAGATGGAAGATGTCCCTTGGGGAGGTGAAGGTTGTCACAAGGTCAAAGGTCACAGACAGGGGTCAACAAACTTTTAGGGCCCAATGTTATGTTTTTAGGGCGCATTTTGATTGTGGCTCATAACTTTTGATCCCTATGTCTGTTTGTGACCAAACTTGGACAGTAGATGTCCCTTGGGGAGTTAAAGGTCATCACAAGGTCAAAGGTCACAGAAAGGGGTCAACAAATTTTTCGGGCCTAATGTTAAGTTTTCATGACCCACATTTCGATTATGGCTCATTACTTTTGATCCCTTATATTGTCCGTTTGTGACCAAACTTGGACGGTAAATGTCCCTAGGGGTGTTGAAGGTCACCACATGGTCAAAGGTCATAAGCAGGTCAATTAACTTCTGGGAGTTATGAAAAATATTAATGTAATTCCTTGTACGCAAATGGGCGAGACACAATTTGGCACTTGCCTTGTTATACCAGAAATATGACTTTTATCCCTGAAACACCCTCCCCATTCAGTAATGGGTTGGTACAGCTGTAGAAGGTTATGTTACGATCAGTCATGCCATGGCAGTTACATTTTTCAACAAGCTGCATGTGTTTCACTCTAGCGCGGAGGATTGGTGGATGCTACTGTGGGCCGATTTGTCGCTTATCAATTTAGTGCACATGTAGGTAGCAACCACAATTGGGTGTGCACTGAGGCTGTAGTACTTCCGGCAACCTCTTTTCTTTGAATTTCACATGCTTGTCGTAATCCCTTTGACTTGGCAACCTACAGTTGTATGTTTTTGTTATCTTGGTAAGTGTACTGTATTAGTTTTATCATAATCATAGTTATTATATTTACTCATGTTGCCATTATTATTACTGATATTATTCATCATTGCAAGTTATTAGTATAAATTTGTTATTAGGTTGTAGTAAAAATAAAATTATTAGTAGTTTCATAAAGACACTCCTGATCTACACATAAAATGCAATGTATACCGATAGTGGTGTTCAATTACTGTATGTTCAAGGCATTACAATCATGTAGGAATTAGTATCTTGTATGCGTATGCTTGTACATGTATTCATTTGTACACAGTAATCATATTCCCTGCAAACCAATACACGTTTGTAGGTCTGGTTGTGAGACTACCATTATGCACATGTACAAAATGTACTTGATTTTCAAATATACTTTGTGAGTAGCAAGGATGAAAGGCTGATTTCAGTTTACTGAGTAAAGTCAACAATCCTGATTTGATATGATTTTTCTGTGAGGCAGTATGAACATTTGATGCATCACGCGTTACCCCGGGGTACCGTAGTACCCCGGGGAACCACGTTGTGTAGCGCCACCTCACGTCCAATCGAGGACAGCTGCAGAGAAATGCATGCACTGTGTGTGGGTGTACATAGTCATTCCCGTGCCACTGCATGTTATACTATGCATGCATGGTACGCTGTGCTAGCAATAGCGTGTGCTTCAGTGCAGTGCAGTGGCTAGCGCATGTTATATTCCACTCAGTCTTGCTATAGGATGGGTCAAGAGCTGATCACATGATAAAACATAGTTGTGCCCATCACATCTGAGAAGAAAAGTTCGTTACACTCTGTGTTGATAGTCCCTTTTGTTTTGCTGATCTTTTCAGTCCATACAGTCCTTACGCGAGATGAGTATGCGCGAAATAAAAGTGCGTCAACGCACTGTGGACTATCATTTAACTAGGTCACTTGATAGTTCACAGTACAATGCACTTTTATTTTGGTGATGCGCGGTGAGCGGAGCAAATTCATTGTTTTGTCATCTACGCTCATACATCTAAAGTAAACTACGTAGCCTAAGAGAGCTAAAACGGTTTGAGATGTGGAATAAAATGGGAATATCCAGGACCCTAGCTGTGGAATATAAAGCAAATAATTGACTTTTAGTTTCATGCAATGAGACAAACTATCACTTCCTCAGCGATCTGAATGTGTACGCTATCTTTTCTCAGCTGCGCTTCAGAAAGATACAAAAATGTAGCTACATCCAGATCACCTCGGAAGTGATAGTTTGTCCCATCACCTTCACCAACATTGATTATGGTCAATTCCAGTGTAACGGACATGACATTCAGACCACTTTTTTGTGATTCAAACCATCACACAATGAAATTGGGAGTCTCCAAAAGATTCTAATTGAGTTTATCAGACACATGTAAGTATATGTAATGCAGAGACTCCAACCCGAAGCACCTTCTGATCGGGAGATTCTCCCGCCCGAAACCCATAGCAAACGGGAGACTCCAAGTTGATGTGTGCGAAGTGCGAAGTTCCTAGGATTCTAGATGTTCACTGGTGCTATCTTAGGCCTATTTTTTCAACATACGATAGAAATAAGTAAGAAATCCTTTCCACCGGGAGACACAGAGCTAGGGCGGGAGAAATCAAATCTCAAACGGGAGAACGGGAGATTGTGCAAAAATGGGCTTTCGGCGGGAGATCTCCCGTCGAAAACGGGAGAGTTGGAGTCTCTGGTAATGTACACAGAAAATTTCATGGAAATTTATCAAGTGGTTGTTGAGAAATTGCATTTTTAGCGAGCGTAACGGACATGACACTAAATGGACAAGGCATTTTGATCTACTTACCATTATGAAAATTCCTGTGAATTTTTGGATAAGATGCAGCTGGTTTTGGTCTTGATTAAACCTTTAGATCATGCTTTACTCATAAAGTCCTAATTTAGAGTAGTTTTACTGTTCATTCTTTTTTAATAGTTTAAAATATTGCGTAACGGACGTGACACTTCGAGTGTAACGGACATGACAGTTTTGTCCACTTTTTGTAAGCTAAGAGAATTTTTTTATTACAAGGTATAGCAGATATTCAATTGTTTGCATAGTAAAAGGTTAGAACATAGGGACACACATCATAACTGCAATCATGTAATATTTCTTATATTTATATCATTTTAGGGGGTTAGTCTTTGTATATATTTACAAAACAAAGAAATATAAAACAAATTCGCTCCTGCACCAGCTAGCTACAATTAGTAACAAATTTCCAGTTACTACCACCCACCATAGCAAAACAGGACATATTACTATCTTATACTATGGTTATTTTTCTCTTAGTGGCCTACTATTTGATACTTAGTATTATACAGTAGCGTAACGGACATGACACCCTTGTAAGGACCACAAAACTGTTTGGTACCATTATCAAATTAGTGTTATCATCTGAAAGAAATAAGGTATGAAAATTTCATTTCTGCAAAGTTCTTTCATTTGGCATTAATGTCATCCTTGGAGTAGAATCATCCTCTGTTATCCAATCTTGGATAGACTATTGTAAAAATTCCACTGCTACTACCAGTACTTTATCATTGTCAACAAATGCTTTCTTTTCTTGGCTAGAAGTGAATGATCAAGCCCCCTTTTTTTCTGAGAATTTTCACAACATACTGTATAATCTATTTCCATGTAGAGTTGTCACCTGGGCAACAAAGTATTTCTTGTTTTCTTCTCGGCAAATTCAACTCATTCAAATTGTATAATCAACTTATTGCTTGCTTAGGCACTTCTTAAGGCTTGCCAGAGTGGTGTACTGGTTACATTATTCTCACCAGCTTGTGAGGTTAGGACTTCTTGAAATACTGGATGCTTTCTGTACCAACTAAATGATTATACAGTGTACCTTTCAGTGGATAAACATCTTCTCATAGCATCTCAAAATTGTGCTTGTTGTACGATGCTGTGCGCTGTCATTATACCAGTATATCCCTTGGCATAGAGGTACATCTAGTTTAGTTGTATTGATGAAATGGATAGCCAGCATTCAGACCGACTTTCTCTGACAATAGAGCTACATGTACTGTCAACACGCTTAATAAAGCAAACAATTCCATTCTCAGCCCTCTTGGCAAGTGATATCTCATTAAAGTGCCACTGAAGGTGTGGATTTATATAGTCATAGAGATGAGAGAGGTATGTATGGATGCAGCACAAACTTTTTTTAAAAATTATGAGGCAACACCATCATTGAAGACATTGATGCTGGTGACATTTGGATTCTTTGTTGTTGTATCATCAGTGATCATGTTCATTGGATGCACGAGGATCCATTTGTGCAGGAGTTCCTGTGTTGACTCCATGGTGGTTATGTGTTAAATGTGGTCTACAATGTACTTATATACAGTAGAAAGTGCTCACTTTAAGTATTGAAGGGAAGGCCAACAATGAAAACTCCATTGTCTAAATACTCCTTGGAATGACAGCTGCTGTTTATCAGTCAGGATTACAAGAGGTGGGAATGGATCAAACCGGTGTAACAGGGTAGCAAGATCATCTAAAATCAACAGTCTTCCAGTAGCAGAAAGCAAACTCTGCTTGTTTTTGTTTTATTGAGTTATGTGCAGACTTAATTATTTACTGAAGTATAGAAATGTCCTACTATCCTCAAGCAATTAAAACTAATCACCACCCTGTTTCACTGGGCCACAGTGTTATTTTTGCCACTTGTCTAATATGAGGTGTCATGTCCGTTACGCAAAGTGTCATGTCCGTTACGCCATTTACAGGAAAACTAGAAGTGGTATAGAAAAGTGGTTTTCACACATGCAAGGGGATTCAATCCTAACATAGAAAATTAATTTACAGCAACTTTACACTAATTCCCTCTTGGCTATGAAAACTTATAGTGAAAAACGTAACGGACATGACGCTTCAAATGTTACAGAAATCACACAACTTTGAGGATCAATGGGTCAAAAACTGATGAATGCTAAGGAAGTTGGTTGTGATTTTCCGTTGATATATACACTGGACTATAATTTAAAAGCTGAGCAAGGCCTCTAGGACATATCTGGCCTTCTTTAGAGACAAGAACACTAAACTCTTTAAAAATAGCCAAATTTTTGCATCATTGCAACACATCATACAGAATTTTCATTGACTGAGAAAAATACAAAATTTTGTAATGACAAAGATGCGACTAGTGAAAAATGAAAATATATATGTTACTTTCTTAGAATATTTGAGAACTTAAGTGAA
Source organism: Diadema antillarum (assembly GCF_040938485.1). Lineage (NCBI taxonomy): Eukaryota > Metazoa > Echinodermata > Echinoidea > Diadematoida > Diadematidae > Diadema > Diadema antillarum. The sequence continues at coordinate 335,820 of NW_027272218.1, forward strand.
ACTCAAAACTTCATTTTTTCACCAAAGTGAACATTTTTCATGGAATTGCCCTTATTTGCTTACTAGCTCCAGCACCAAAATAATTTCCACTTTTTGGCAACCCAGGGTACAACCTTTAAAAAAATAATTATTTAACAAAATGGCTGATTTTTATTTGGTACCCCGGGATACCATTTATGTCATCATTTCATAGTGTTGTTCTTCAGAGGACACTCATAATGCTTAGTGAAATCCTTGACATTATTCAGTCTTCTGGCTGATTCCTTCTTTTTCACTTGATCCGTAAATTAGGCTCAGAGTGAGCACGCAATCTTGTCTAGAAAGTCACAGGAGAATATTAAAACATCTTTGATTACGCTCTCTATCATACCCACACTCTAAAAATATAAACATATATTTCATTATTGAGATATATGTAGCAAACTATTTAATTTCTTGGTACATTATATTTGAGGGGAAATATGCAGCAGCAGCAGAGGTTTGTACTCTGAAGTACTTTGTTGTCTTCTATGTTGTCTCTTCTCCTTTTGCTTCAAACGTGATATGAGGCTTTTTTCATAACTTACAGAGCACCCTTTCATGATTTCTTGTGAATTGTATTTGCACCTTTGCTCAGGTTTCCTACCAGCTAAAGATCCTCACGACAGCTCTGTTCTCTGTTGTGATGCTAAAAAAGAGCCTCTGGTCCTTGCAGTGGGTAGCCCTCCTCATGCTCTTTGTTGGAGTTGCCATTGTACAGGTGAGTTACCTTTGCTGGACTGGATTTTCTTCCATCAAATTTTAGGCTTACACTCCAAAGGAGTTCCAAAACAACCTCATATTGCAAGAAGAGAGATTCACATTCAACAATTTTGGATGTGTCTATAAAAGTGATTGCCTCAAAGTCCAGTGAATAGAATGCAAAAGATTGCCATAAACATTTAGAGTATAGGAAAACTTTGTTGATTTTCCTCAGACTCCCACCGATCATTATTTGCTTCTTTTTAATTATATCCTAATCATGAATTCCATGAATAGGGGTTGGTGTTTTGGTGTTTACTCTCATGATTGATAGCAAACATATCATATGTTCTTTTTTTTGTCATTGAATTGGTCAGTGAAATTCTTTGTAACTTTAACAAACATGTAAGGAGAATATTTCCTGTTACATACTATTTGACTCTTTAACATTTGCGATATGTGCTGTATTGCAATATTTGTTAGTGTCCCATGATGACCAACCAAGTTTACTTTATTTTGTTTGTTGTTTATCTGTGTGTCTTCTTATAGATGCAACCCAGCGACCCTTCAAAGGCAGCTAGTGAGAAATCAACCACCGAACAATCACCCATTACAGGCCTGATAGCCGTCATCGTATCCTGCTTGTCATCAGGGTTTGCTGGGGTCTACTTTGAGAAGATCCTCAAGGGCAGCCAGGCATCCATCTGGCTGAGGAACATCCAGTTGGGCCTGTTTGGGACCCTGACTGGAATCATCGGCATCTTCATAAAGGATGGAGGTGGCGTTCTTGAAAAGGGCTTCTTCTTTGGCTACACGGAGTACGTCTGGCTGGTGATTGCCATGCAGGCGTTGGGTGGATTGCTGGTGGCCGTGGTCGTTAAGTACGCGGACAACATCCTCAAAGGATTTGCGACCAGCTTCAGTATTATTATATCCACGGTGATGTCGGTGTATCTATTCGGGTTCCTTATCAATCTGCAGTTCTGCGTTGGAGCCGCTCTGGTCATCTCGGCTATCTACCTGTACAGTCAGCCCCGCCCCGCTTCCCAGACACCCACCGTGTCGGAATCGACGAAAGCGACACAAAACGGTTCGTGAACAAGCGGGCTGTAGAGCGTGGATAAAGCAAGGAACAATTTGTCTGTTGCATTCCATGGTATCTCCTCTATTTTTCACAAGTGCTTTCCATAAAATATATATTTCAGATCCTTGTATCATGTACAGTATATTTCTTTGAATGCGAGGTCCATATTGGTTCTTCTAGATTATTTTTCACGAAGGTCAGCAGAACAGTATTGTAGTGCTTTCTCAGTCTTGTTCAGAGATGGATTTTTCTTCTTGTCTTTGAAATGCTAACAATTCAAATCATTTACTGTTACTACATGAGAGTCATCCAGATGCAGTAGAGTAAATCATAAGCATGTGACAAGTATCCACCTTTCTTACTAGCTACAGTATATTTGTGGAATTGTCTTTAGAATATGTAGGAGTACATCCACCCGCTGTGAACTGAATAGTCCAAAAGACACCCGACCTAGTGTAGCCTCATGTTTATTGAGACTATGAAAGGTCGCCTTGTTGGTAGGAATTCAACTAACACCTCTGCTGATTCAGGGATATTATATGACACATTCACCAACTAATATGGTGATCTGCTCTAGATCTATGCACAAATGTTCTTTATGACAGTTACTAGGCTAGCATGGAGCCATCAAAAGTAGAATTAGGGCCCCCTTGTTCACCTAAAATCAGAGCTGTTAACCTTAAAGGACAAGTTCACCTTCATAAACATAAGGATTGAGAAAATGCAACAATATTAGTAGAACACATCAGTGAAAGTTTGAGGAAAATTGGACAATCTGTGAAAAAATTATGAATTTTTTAAATTTTTGTGTTGGAACCGCTGGATGAGGAGACTACTACAGCTTGTGAGTCATATGCGTACAACAGTATAAAGAAAATGTAAAAGAAAATTCAACATATTTTCACTTTTTTCGCATAATAAAAGAGCACTTGACTTGCCTCTTTCTAAAGGCAGGGGGAATAATATTACCCATAACATTTGTCGGTAACGAGTCAGGGGAATGTGTACTTTTTTCAAAAGATGGAATTTTGTGAAATTCTCTTTATATTTTCCTTATATTGTTGTACGCATGTGACATCTAAGTTATTCATACACTGCAGTAGTCTTCTCATCCAGCGGGTACTGCACAAAAACTTCAAAAATTCATAACTTTTGAACGGATTGTCCGATTTTCATCAAACTTTCAATGATGTGTTCTACTAATATTGCTACATTCTCTCAATCCTTATGTTTATGAAGGTGAACTTGTCCTTTAACCCTAAAAAGACTGGGGGGGGCCTAAAAGGCCCCCCCCCCTCAACATTTCGCGCGATTACTCAGCAACACGCAATGCTTTCGCCGCGATGCTCTATGACTTTTTTCTTTTGAGTTTCCCGCACATTTTGACACCAAATTTGTGACGCCCAGGGGTACGGTTCTGAAGTTACATAACTTTTTGTACATGCACGTGAGACCGAAAATGGCTCAAAAATGTGATTTTGTGTACAAAGTCAATACAAATTGAGTTTTATCACATGGTTCATATAAATATGCTTATTTTTACTCTCAATGGCTAAAATCAATTTGTTTTAGTAGTATTATGCTTCAAAAACGGTCTGCCACAAATTTTGCTGAAAAAAACAACAAAAACAAAAGGTCGAAAAAACAAAGAAATACATAAGAAATTCATAAAACAATAAAATAAATAAGACATTAATTTTGATACCGAATTTTTTTTCAAGTACATTTGCTAAGAATGCTACAAAGAATATCTAGACCAAAAATGAGCACTTTTGGAGCTTTATTTACTGATTTAGATAAAAAAGTCTGATTTCTCGCATAAATTAGCATAATTAATCAAAATAAAATAAAAGAAGACTATTTTGGAAAATTTAAATATACGATCTTGTAGATTACATCGCACACTACCATTGTGCAAATTTCCGCGGCGATCACGCGATCCACGGCCGAGATCTTAAGGGGGGGCCCTTTAGGCCCCCCCCCCCCCCCCCCCAGTCTTTTGAGCTACCAAAATAGCCCAGTCTTTTTAGGGTTAATAGGGTAATGGTAGTGTCCCTTCAAGTTTTGACCAAAGATATCTAATACTAATACCACAAGAGTCGCTTGTGCATTTTAAAACAATTTTTTGATTCATGCATTGTAGTGCAAACTGCTCTGCATGCATTCTAGTTTTATGAAAGATGCTTTTGCATTACATTATCACAGCTTTTCGAATAGCCCTTTGGTCTCATATCCGCTTGTGACTGCCCTTCTTGAAATTCACTAAACTGAATGTAGCCATGAGTCCTGCATGTGAAAGATGTTTGTATTTGCCCAGTTTTTTTCATCCGTATTTCACCATCCTCTGCAAATTAGTTTTAACCATAAACACTTTGTGTTTAACTCTAAAAGGGCTGGGGGGGGATCCCCCCCCCCCCCCCCCGATGTTTCGCGCAATAATTCTGCAGCATGAGAAGACCTCGCCGTTAGGCTTCTTGAATTTTATTCTTTCAAAGACTTGTGCAACTTTTGAGATCAAATTTGCAATGTCTGCATGTACCACTATGAAGTCACATCTATTTTTAGAAGTGAATGTCACCCACCTCGATTTTTGTGAGTTGCTGTGTAAACCTTCAGAAAATGTCATCTTCCACAAAGTCTCTCTTTAATGCGATGCTGGAATGTAGAGTACAGATTTGATTGTATTTCATCTGAAGCAATGATTGAAAGAAGGTCCTGAATAGTCATTATTTCCATTCATTATTTTTAGATAAATGTGGCTAAATATGTGTTGACTAGTGTAGATGACGTGCAGGGACCAAGTGTGCATAAACTTTTATGTTTTAGGCAATGCATTTTTTGAAGGGGGAGTAATGGATATGAGGTTGTACATAAACAACAGCTGTTACCGCAAGCTGTTGAAGATAATCAGCATGATGGCTTTTATCAATGGGTTTCAGTCGCCTAAGGGGTGCAATTTTCTTTTTCACTTCTAGGCTTTTTTGGGGGGTGGGGGTGGGGGGGGGGGGAATTAGTAGAGAAACATTGCCTCTTGCTTTGATTGTGCTCTCCTACTTAGTGTGCTGAACAAGAAATATTTCGAACAAGAAATATTTCCCTTTGTTGTGCATTTTTGATGTGTTTTTTTTATATCTTCAAGAAAAAAATGCTACTTAGTCTCAGGATGTTACAAAATCTGCTGATGCAGTGTGATATGAGTGCTCTTCTTTGGTGTGACAGCTCTACCCATGACTAATATATTGCCATCCATGTGTTCTACAAATTTGTATGAAAGGAAAGATCAACTCTGTAGAGAGATATTGATGCTGTTACAGTCCTAACTGCCTAGACCTGCAAATATCAAAGAATTCTGATATCCCCGCTTGATTTACAATAATGTTTTAAAGCTCTTCATGTAAATCTATCAGTTGACTCTCCCATACCCCAGTGTGCCCATGGAGTATTCAAACTGTGCCACTTCTCTTATCCTTTAGCACCAGATTAGTTCAGAGACAAATAACAGTAGTTGACACTATGAAAAAGAGTGCTCAAAAGGCATTTTTGAAAACCTGGCCTGCTATGGGACTATCGAAACAATGGAGTCAGCCATGCATACAATATGCTACACCAAGATCAGACAATGGCTGTTTGCCAATAGAAGGAAAGCACGAGCGTGGCACTCAGCCTTGAGCTGGTTAAAATGCAAGTTGCAGACCATTGGAGGCAAGCTACATACTATGTAACAGTAGTACATCCTGTAATATGGATCAGTACTGGTGCCGAGAACTGCAGATACAGTATGCAAAAGTTTACTTGACCTTTCAAGGTCATTGCACCTTTGAAAGGCGTGGTGAATATTGTACAATAGTGAACTCACCTTTAACAGCAATGAAGAGCTATCTTCAATTCATGGGACAACATGTGCTTTACAGTCATAATGTGTATATTTATGCACTGCACAGTAAATGTCAATGCAGAGTGGCAGTAAGTTCAGCTGAATGGCTGAAATGGGAAATCTTGAGAATGATTTCATATCATGCCAGTATAAGAGGAAAAGGGAGCTGTAGCTTGAACTGCAATTGGTGCCTGCTATACTTACATGTAGTCAGCCAGTTCCGAGTTAGCTCATTGGCACATTTGTAAGAATGACCTTTCTCTCTTTCTTTTTTCAGTCGAATGGGGCATTTCACTCGTTTTCAGAGCGACACAATGCATGAGCTTTATGTAAAAATGTATGGGATTCATCAATCCTGTTCAAACAACAACAACAAAAAAATGAGCTTGCATAGACCAGAATGATCCATCAATTAACTCTTGGGAACGCATCCATTTCATTATTTTGCATTGAATGTATTATCAATCTCTTTCTGTTGATATTGCCAAATACCACTTTTGCTCTCAGGTGGATGTGCTGGCAAGCAGCATTTATATATAAGGATTACATTCTGAATAATCATTACATCCCAGATTCTTATCCCAGTGAATTTAACAACCAACATGCCTGTTGGTACGATTACCTTTTTCTGCTCATGAGCAAAGTGGAACTCCCAAATGGCTTATTCCAGGTGGCAATGAATACATGTAATATCCCACCAATATTGCAATATACAGGAGATACTTGCAGAACTTTGATTTCATAACAAGATGGTTTCTGTATTAGGCAGTACATGTCAGTGACCATGTGGCTTTGCCCCAATGTCTACACTGTAGTTCTGATCAGAGTGTAGATCAGATTTTGCATATTGGTATTTAATAAGGAATTTAAAGTGCTCCTGGTTTTTTGAGTCCTTCAGCATGTTTATTCAATTTCCAAGGCCACTTTTTACATTTTATAAGGATGTGGTATATCATGCAATGAATAGTTCCAGTGCAAACTTATATAAAATTTATAGAAACATTGTAATATTTTCTCTACTTTATGTTCATACTGCAAAATGTTTCATGGACTGCTGTTACAACTAATTGTACATCAAGTACTTGTGTATAACGTATGTGTTGATGCATGTTATCATTAACTGCATGACAGGGAGATGTTTAAATTGAGCATATCCTACATACCTTTTTACCTCACTTTGAGAGAAGTGACGCTGAAGACTTTATGACTGTTGCTTTTCATGTAGCACAATAATTTTTAGCATCTTGAGACAATCACACATACAGTGTAAAGTGGGTGTATAAAAGCTACTCATACAGTGTATTGGACTGTGCAGTTCGGATGTGCATATCATTTTAGACACCAATTGATAGTCAAATCCAAACAAGTTGCAGATGGGCTGGGGTTCAGCTGACGCTAGAGATGTATTAGTACATTTAGTTTGTCGTTATAGAATTTTGATACCAGGAGATATTTTGCTATTGGTAGAAATTTGATTGTATCAGCTGTTAAATAGAGAGTGTATTCAATCATTAACAGTGACTGTAGTCAAATATTTATGTTTTTAAAAAATGATCAGTTCTTGTATATTTAGTACACCAAGATCATTGTCTTTGAGGTGACAGTACAGTGCCTTGAATATATTCCTATGTTGCAATTTATTATCATTTCAATACCTTTTGTTAGCATTGTTTGTATTTAAATGACTGTTACTTAAGTTGTCAAGCACCCTTTAATACAATTAAGGCAAGCTTGTGTTTGCTGCAATTACAGAAGCCTTGAATGTAGTTTATCGTCTGTGGGGTGACAAGACCATGTACAAACCTGTATCTCAAATTTTAGTGAAAAATCAGTTTTGGGGATTAATTGTAAGCTGATCAGTCTTGATCTTGTCTTGTCATACCCCAAAATGAAGACACCATGATACAAGTAGCATGTCAAGGGAAAGGAGATAACATTTGTTAGGCTGCTTTGACTGCCATGTTTTTTCGCCCTCAATATTTGACATTTTTGGGATACAAGGTTTTGTCGCCCTAACAGCATTAAGTAAAAATGCTTTGTGGATATTTGCATTGTCTAGCATACTAGAATAATGTCTACATGTTGCTGTTAACATTGTGTTTCACCCCTGAAGATTGACTATAATCTGCTTGTGCTTAATATGTCTTGTTCATGATATACATTTTTTTAATGTTGCAAAACTGTTGGAACTATCATAAAATCAGTTCACAGAGATGTTACTTTGTAGACGTGTATCCACTACAATTCTCCTTTTCTTGGCTAATCATAACAATGTCAACTTTCAGTATCCTAAAACATGCGACAATTCGGTTCCTAGTGAGGAAGATTTTGTAGTCAGTCTGGATAGAAGTACGTACAGTGTATATGTTTCTGTAATTCTCTGAGTTGTACAGAATCATGACTGATAGTTACGAGTGTAACCTTTCTCATTTATTAAACCCTATTTTAACTAGGAGGGTCAAATTGACCCCCCCCCCCCCCCATCGACATTTCGTGCCACGATTCCGCAACGCGCAAAGATTTTGCCGCGTTGTTTCGTGACTTTTTTCATTGAAGCCTCGCGCATATTTTGAGACCAAATTTGTGACGTCCAGGTACACCGTTGTGAAGTTACGCAATGTTTTACATATGCATGTCAACCCGAAAACAGCTCAAATTCATGATTTCGTGTGCAAATCCAATGCAAATTGTTTTTTTGTTTAATTTATAGAAATTAGATTATTTCAACTTTTAACCATTGAAATTAATCAATTCTAATGTAGATAAGTTTGAAAAAGTGACTGCAACAAATTTTGCCAAAAAATAATAGAAAACAAAAGATCGAAAAAACAATAAAATAAGAAATTAACAAAACAATAAAAAACAAAAGAAACTGATTTTGATTGCGCTATTTTTTTACAAGAAAATTGTTCGATGTGTCTTAAGGAACTCTGACACAAAAATTTAGCAATCTTTCAGTCTTTTTGATGGAGTTATAGGTGAAAATATGATTTCATGCATAAATTTGCATGATTAATTTATTAAAAAATATAAAATCAACATTTTTCTATTGTATGACCATGCAGTCTTGTAGTTGACATCCAGCTCTATTTTCAGGCAAAATTTTGCGGCAATCGCGCGATTGGCGGCCGAGATCTGAAGGGTTAAGGGTTAAGTCGCTTGCACCTAAAATCTCAATACAAATAATTGTAACTGGACTGATTTCACTTCAGTGAAAACTATCAGCCTCTCTGTATTTGCTCAAAAGTGAAATACTCTAGAAGGTTTTTTTTTTTTTTTTTGCTTACTTGTAAACTCTTCTTTTCAGTAATATTGAGTTTGGGAATATGTGTTCAGTACATTGCATTTCTTATTTTCTTATGTGTCTTCAGTGACAAGACAGAAAAGCAAGCAACTATTGTATTGCATTAGATGGCTGAACTTTACACTTCTTAGAAATATTAGCTATTATCATTTAACTTTTAAGTTGTGGAAGGCTGAATATGAGGGCCTTGATGGCTTGTGAAATAAAAAAGAAGAAAGGATATGTGATGCTAATTTGACACAAAGTTTGGTGAGTACATTGTAATATTATTGCTCATGAATTTGTGGAAAAGTTATGTAATTTTGTGTTGGCTACAATGCAATACCTGTGTGGAGAACCACAACCCTGTGTTATGCCTGAACTGAAAGTTTGATATGTGTACGCAAGAAAATACTTCAGACAAGTAAAGCTATCATCGCAGGGACTGTCTCGGGAGTTTTACCCTCTTTACGTAATATGAGCTTGCATGGATATTGCCCGCTCAGCAATCTGCATTTGTCTTAGCACAACCAGAGACTCCAACTCTCCCACTTTCGACGGGAGATCTCCCACCGAAAGCCCATTTTTGCAAAATCTCCTGTTCTCCCGCTTGGGATTTAATTTCTCCCGCCCTGGCTCTGTGTCTCCCGCTTGAAATGATTTTTTACTTTATTGCCATCGTATGTTGAAAGATAAGCCTTAGATAGCATGAGAGAGCATCTAGAATCCTAGAGCATCCAGGGCCCTTAAGCGGGCCCTGGACCCTGGCCGCAAGGAACTTCGCTCTTCGCGCACATCAAGTTGGAGTCTCCCGTTTGTTAGGGATTTCAGGCGGGAGAATCTCCAGATCAGAAGGTGCTTGGGGTTGGAGTCTCTGCACAACTGTAGATTCAAAGTTGAGGCAAGCATTTGATGTTGCTCAGTGCATTAACTGATGATTTTGAGGTGCCATAGTGTGCCATGTAGTTTGATGTACATTTCTTAGTACTAAAATGCCTTGGTGTGCTCCCATGTTTGTTCTGAAGCATAATATGCTGTATTGTGGGAATTTAGAGAGTCCGTGGCTGTAGCATGGAAAAAATTATCAGTGTGCTGCAGTTTTTGTTGTCTTTGTCAGTTGAGAACATATGGAACATTAACTTTTGGGAATTCAGTCTCATAACCTTCTGCTCATTAGCTGATGGAGAGATATTGAAACTGACTTTTCCATGTACATGCTCTGCCACAAAATTGATTTCATGTGCAAGTGTGATTTACTGTGAATTATGTTCTGATGACGGGAATCATAGATAAAAGATGAATAAGTCACGGTTATTGTAAAGGTAAATGTTTTATTATTTAATTCTGCTGGGATATATCCATGTGATTTCTTGATTTCCTTTGACTGTGCTTACACATGTCAGATTATTTCATTAACAGAACTTATTTGCTGTATTTCTTTATTAATCTCAAAATCTGCCACATGCATTGGATGAATGTAGTAGCATCTCTGTGTACAATGAATGAAGCAGCAGGTCAGATATGTCACATCGAACTTTCTTCTCTAGTATTAATTGTTTGATAATAAGAGCATTAAGCATTACACCTTTATTGTGTAACGTTATTTAAATATCTTCATCAATAGTGTGCTTTATCATTTGATAGTACATGAATATAAAAAGTGTAACTGTATTTTTTTGTTGTTGTTTTGTTTCAGAGAATCAAGCAGTGGGTTCATCAGTTTTGATGATAAGTATTATGGTATATCAACCACAACTTTACAGCTTGATGTAGCATTATCAGTAGCATAGAGTCTACAACATACTGTGGTATTTACTTTATGCATACCTGTAAAAATTGGGCCAATGGCCAAAAATATGAACAAATAACAGATTTACGAAAAATTTATTGAATATTGTGATCATAATTGCTATCTACTCCAAGGCAATAAAGTATGCATAACAAACTTTAACTGCAGCATGTAGTGAAATTGTCTCTGTTTGTGTTTCTGCTTGTCTACAAATTGTTGTACTTGTAATTTATTAAGCACATAGAGGTATATGTATAGCTGTGCAAGATACTATGAAATCTTGGTGTATTATGATTTTACACATCCTCACATCCATCTTTCAACAAGCAAAATCTGATAATCACATATCTAGAAGAACATGCATTAGGCAGCTATTCCAAAAGTAAAAATGCAAATGAAACTACAGGCAGGTGAGACTGTACTATACACATACACTGTGGGTATAAATCAGCTCTACATTCTGCATATACACGTAGATCAAATTCAGCATGCCAAACTTCATTCATCATCCAGCCAATAACTCACATGTACATGCTGTTCCCTTTAATGGATGATTAATATTGTCTAGCATTCTACTGCTTGTAGATCAAACAAAGCAGTCATATATCACAGAGTAATGGTTGAACTTGTAAGGCTTGCAGTGAATAGATTCCTGTTGTCTCCCACGCACAATGATTTATCATGTAAAGTCGGAGATAAGTAGTACTACACGTTGTATTCTATTCAAATATTTGTTATACAACAATGCAAATAATGATTTAATTACAACATCCAGATTGGTCGAAAGGTTGTGTGTATTGTGTAGGCATGTCATTGCACATCCAGGTGTTAGAGACCTTCTTGCCACACATTTCATTTTACTTTGTATTTTGTGTTGTGACTAATTGAGAGAGAGTTTGCATGAAGCAACTGGGAAGGTCATAGTGGTCGCTATATGGTGTTTTAATAGGACTTGAGGCTTGTCTAATACACTGTAATGACAATTTGATCCAAAAGAAATCACTATTGAGGAAATGGGTATGAGATACTTTTTGCAATGTGAGCATGCTAATATATTTGTCACCTGAGAATGTGTACACACACACATACACACACACACACACACACACACAAATAAGCAACAAACAAAAACATTGACCGTAAGTATTTGATTACCAAAGGTTAAACTGACCAAGATAGTGCCGCTTACATTGTAATTGGGCACCATATCCATGGCACATTATATTCTCTTTCAATAAAAAAAAAAAAATCATAGTACGTGCAACTGTGAGTGGGAGATTGGGGAAATTTACAATTGTACTTTCACCGTATGCCAATAAATCTATGGTGTGTTTCAGCTTACACACAGAGTCCACATCTAGTGAAATGGCACCTGTAATAGGTGAAATGACTCCATATGGATGAACAGCAATTCAACCCAGCTGCTTGATGAGTACACAGTAAAATACACATCATTATATTTATTTTGTAAACATTTGGAGATTGCACACTAGCAGGTGTGTGGTACTGAAGTAATGGCTTTGTACTTTCATAATATCAGATAACACCATGCTTTCAGTAGCCAGCAATTACATTTTTTTTTCTCTATATCATTTAGAGAGAAATGATATTAATTAAATGCTTAAATTTTATATTAAGAATAAATCACACAAGCTTCCATTACCTCTGGATCATGCAGCATAGCAAAGGGTAGACAGTTGTGTGTGTGTGTGTGTGTGTGTGTGTGTGTATTTGTGAGAGGATGTGTGTGTGTGTGTTTGCAAAACATTTATACAACAAAATTTGAACATTAGTGTGCATACATAATCATGTGCAACAGAGACTTCAAAAATTACTTACTTTAGAAATATTAAATCATGTTTCATAGTGACAGATGGTTTTGATCCTGATCTTCAATCAAATCTTAACATGGCTTGAGCGATGCTGTTTTAGAGAGAAATGAAAATTACGTATATGGTGCACAATTACAGTTTCTGTGAAAGATATTCTGGAGCACGGCAACTCCAGTTGTAAGGTACCCTTTACATCTCAACAGCATCAACAGCAGAATATACATACATATATATATATATATATATATATATATATATATATATATATATATATATATATATATATATGTATATATATGTATATATTTATATATATCATCATAAGCCTCCAAAATGAGGCAATAAGAGATACAAACGATGCAACATATATTTATGATATTGTCAAAGAATTAAACCACTAAGGTTCACATCTGATGGAGGAAAGCTAGACTATCATTGCACAGCAATACTTGTACTAGCATTTTGACTATCCTTGGCATATTCTGTTCAGTGACAAATAACAAAATAAAGACTAACACAATGAAGACTAACAAAATGACAGCAAACAAGAAGTTGTATCTGCTGTGTGATGTGCATACAGTTTACAGGTTAGAACTTCCCGCCCAGTCGAAGGTCATCATGACATTTATTCCCATCTCAGCCACTTCGCATGTGGTCTGGACGAGCGCTTATTCTCTATGAACAGACTCACAGGGGCATACGTTGAAGCACTTTAAGAGCACTCCCGGGCCAAACTTTGTACTTAGTACTTTAATAGAGGAAGTCATTTAGAATGACAGCTGAAGTATTTGAGTACTCAGTAAACAGATTCATGAAAGTCTTATCAAATTTGAAGATAAGGAAAATTGGTACTAAGACTCACAGAAAATCACCACATATGACATTCTCTGGGTCAAACAAGACAGTATTTCGTGGCAGAGCAACCATGAGGCTTGTTTCCCTTCTTGATTTATTCATACTCAGAATGACTAAAATAACATGATTTTCAAGATATTTACATTCATAGACAACTAATACCAGGCACGGTGTGCTTCAACATAATTATACTTTCAGGTCCAAGCACAAAATATGCCCCTTTAACCCATTGAGGACGGACTGATTTTGCTATAACACGCATTTCCCATTGACACCTGAATGAGTATAATTGGGACTAGTCTTCAACGGGCCAAGAACACATGAAATGAGTGACATTTCAATTAAAATCAGTAGTGAAATGCTCATTAGGTCAAGGTCACATGACTGAGAGGGGCTAGTTGACTATGACCAATGCGACATCCCACTGATCAGATTAACACTGACAATCAAATGTCCTAGTAGTACAACGCTGCACACTGGTACTTGTCTGACAGTTCCTGACCAGCAAAAATCACTGTCGGACCAGTAAATTTTTCAGGAACGGACCAGTAAAACATGGAAAAACTGGGTACCTACTGGTCCGACCTGTCTGTCAGGACTCAGACCAGTAGAAAAAATAGGTTAGTATGCAGCCCTTTTCACTAATTCCATCTTTGGGCAAATCCTGTAACATGCAAAGTTTAGCTTGACTTTGTACATATCTACAAATTTTTTAAATATATTCAAGGTAATAAAAACATACTGGTAGATTCAGCAGAGCGCTTGCCTATGCAGATGTATGCAAGATTGTAGACAGATTAATGATTAATGCTGAAAGTCTCTATAATGTCACAACCGATTTAATAACAATGCTGCTGCTACTGTCCACATATCATGTTACTGTCCACAGCTAGAGGGCAGCATTTTGTTGATGGTACATGTAGTCAATATTCTGATATTGACAAAGCATGCATACAGAAAATGAATAGCCTTAAAGGACAAGTTCACCTTCATAAACATAAGGATTGAGAGAATGTAGCAATATCAGTAGACCACATCATTGAAAGTTTGAGGAAAATCGGACAATCCGTTCAAAAGTTATGAATTTTTGAAGTTTTTGTGCAGTAACCGCTGGATGAGAAGACTACTGCAGTCTGTGAATAACTTAGATGTCACATGCGTACAACAATATAAGGAAAATATAAAGAGAATTTCACAAAATGTCATGTTTTGAAAAAAGTACACATTCCCCCGACTCGTTACCGACAAATGTTATGGGTAATATTATTCCCCCTGCCTTTAGGAAGAGGCAAGTCGAGTGCTCTTTTATTATGCGAAAAAAGTGAAAATATGTTGAATTTTCTTTACATTTTCTTTATACTGTTGTACGCATATGACTCACAAGCTGTAGTAGTCTCCTCATCCAGCGGTTCCAACACAAAAATTTTAAAAATTCATAACTTTTGCATCGATTGTCCAATTTTCCTCAAACTTTCAATGATGTGTTCTACTAATATTGCTGCATTCTCTCAATCCTTATGTTTATGAAGGTGAACTTGTCCTTTAAGTCATCGCTTCTGTTAAATTGAGGATCTTGGGAAGAACCTCAAGTTTGACAGTGCTAATATTCAGAACATCAGAGCTAAAACAGTTCTGTCATAGGAGGAGAAAGCACAAATTACAAAACACTATTCTACTGGATATTGGCTAACAGCAGAGGTGGTGTCATATGCTGCCAATGCTTTCTCCGTACTATAGCAACATGCACTATTCTATCCACATTTTGCCATTTTCCTGACCTCTCCAGAAGACGTAGGACAGAAAGAGTCTCATTTCCACATTGGGTCAGAGGCGACCTCATGAAACATCCCACATTTGATGTCCTTTGTGGTGACTGTCTAGAACATGGATTCTAAGGCCCAGCATACACGACTTCAAAATGGGCTGTAGGCATACAGTACGCAGATTACATGAATTAGTAAAAAGCCCACTTTAAGACACACTGAATCAAAATTACTTGAACTCTTCAGCAAATCCGTACATACATTGTACACTACTGAATTTGTATAACAAACAAACAGATGGTCTGACGTTGCCAGTTGAACTTTGACCTCACTGTTGTTGAGAGTGTGGAGATGAAGTCTCGCCAATCAGAACAAGGATGTAAGATGTAAGATTATCATGCTATCTTTCTTCCGCAGGCAGCAAGCACTGTCTTTAGGTTCCATATCCTTCTAACTAGGCACGGTGTCACAGCATGTCATAGAGAGCCCCCTGAAGCAAAAGCCTTCACTTTCTGCTCCAAGAAGTCAGAGCTCCATTGTATTGTTCTTTAGTGACTGAACATCAATATGCCATTACTTGTCAGGCTACTACACAGTGATGCAATCCCCAGGTGCATCACACATTGTGTCCTGCCATCACACAAATGGAGCTATTTCCTGTGGATCAATCAAAGTCTGCTCCAAAGGGGTGTCAATGTCGTACTCCTTGGCATGCTGCGATCGTCGACCTCGCTTGCTCCGCTGGGGGATGGGCAGCTCCAAGTGGTGGGCAGGGAGAGGCTCGGTGAAGAAGTAGGGGTGCAGTAAAGCCTGTAGAGAACGTATTACACAGGAAGTGATATTAGGAGATGTGCATTTGATTCCTCTGTCAAAATGACTTTTGGGAATCAGCAATTATGTCTTTAAAGGACAAGTTCACCTTCATAAACATAAGGATTGAGGGAATGCAACAATATTAGTAGAACACATCAGTGAAAGTTTGAGGAAAATTGGACAATCGATGCAAAAGTTATTTTTTTCGCATAATAAAAGAGCTCTTGACTTGCCTCTTTCTAAAGGCAGGGGGAATAATACTACCCATAACATTTGTCGGTAACGAGTCAGGGGAATGTGTAATTTTTTCAAAAGATGGCATTTTGTGAAATTCTCTTTATATTTTCCTTATATTGTTGTACGCATGTGACATCTAAGTTCTTCATACACTGCAGTAGTCTTCTCATCCAGCAGTTACTGCACAAAAACTTCAAAAATTCATAACTTTTGAACGGATTGTCTGATTTTCCTCAAACTTTCACTGATGTGTTCTACTAATATTGCTACATTCTCTCAATCCTTATGTTTATGAAGGTGAACTTGTCCTTTAATAACTAAACTGTTAATTTCCCCACAGAGGTTGGGTCAGTTTGGTGTAATGGTCACCAAGCACATCACAAGAATAATCTCTGCAACAATCTGCAATTTGTGAGCTTTCATGATAATGAAATAAATCAAGAATATGTTACAATCATTTAATGTCAAGTTCAGGGGGTCATTTGACTCCCACCACCTTAAAATCATACATTGAGATTAAACAATGTGTGAGAAGAAACCAATCAGGAAACATGTTACTAGTAATTACCTCAAATTTTTTGCACTAACAATTTTTGCTAATTGTTGCGTATCATCTGAATACCAGTACATATCAGAAAACTGTGTTAAGCTGATGTTCAAGAGCAGTGAGTACTGCAAAAAATGGTGCAAGATTTTTATTCACCACAAAATCTGCAGGCTGAGTGCTGTAAAAAAATTGTGCAAGTGTTATTTTCTGCAAATTCTGCTTGTTGACTGGTATTTCACGGAATTTAACAACTCACAGAAATATTGCCTCCCATAACACAAGTAGATTATGAATTGTCTCCAAGTTGGGCAACCATTAATTTTGTTTTTCTCTTAAAAAGTCAATGTTTCTTTCTCATTCTAACAATGCCATTCTTGATTGCAAATTCAACCAATCATGAATTGGCGTACAAGTCCCAATTCATAAAAGAAGTGGTATACTGTATGAACTAACTTTGCTTGCTTCATCCAAGTAAAAATGCACATACCCCCAAATTAACCCATTGAGGATGGCCTGATTTTGCTACAATTAACACACATATCCCATAGACACTTGCCTGAGTATACTCGGACTAGTCTTCAATGGGTTAAATTTTGTTATACACACAGAAGTGCTGGTCAAACTTTGAGATGTCATATCTCACCTCACTTGCTGATATTCTCTGCTTTGATGGGTACACCAAGAACTTCTTCAGTAAATCCAAAGCCTGTGTGAGAATAAAATATTAGTGAACATTATTCTTCAAGAAAAATTGAGATTATACAGTTACAACACATGTCAATAATTTGGACTGAACACATATGTTTGTCTGATTGAGGTAGAAAAAAAAGGTGACTTTTGAAATTGTGCATTCATTACTAATTCAGACAGGAGGTGATAAAAAAGAAAAGTTGACTGTTTAATAACAATTGTTTGTTTAAGCTTTTGACCTGTGAATTAATCTCTGCGGAGCAAGGGAGTGTTTAAATAATACATGTATATAGGGAATTACAGTAATTGACCCTCCATCAGCCCACATGGATGGGACCAAGGGATGCACCTTCAATACACAGATCATCTGAGCAAGGAATAAAGAAGGACCTACAAGTGCAGATAGATACACAAAACTGACTGTCTTACCTCTGGTGATGCATCAGGTACAATTTGCTCAAGAGGAATGGGAGGGTTCTCAGGAAATGTGATCTTATTATAGTCAGGCAGATCTTTCATACCCTGGAAAGTAACAGAATTAAAGGAAAATGATTCAGTGCATTGACACTGACTTTACATGTTACAATTTATCATGTTATCATGTTACAATGACGTGCCTTTTACGACTTCCAACTTTTTTTATTATCTAAAAATCTTGGTTTTCAAGAGTTGTGATTTCTTAATGGATTATGTTCTGACTTGTTAGAAATCACATGAGCTTCACTTTTTTGGATAATGATGACTTTTTAATGCTAAAAAATTTTACACAGAACTGGATCACATTTGCAAAGTGTTCCCCCCCCCCCCCCCATTTCAAGACCAAAACTTTAATTGCTTGAACCAGCAAGTAAATTTTGCCATTCAAAACACAAAATGAAAAAGGAAGAGAAGGTGACAAAATGAAGGTCAGGGCAGCACACAAAAGTAAAGACATTTACTACTGCTCAAAGGCATGTGAAACTACAGGTTTTCCTTATACTAGGAACATTAATAAATACATGCAATTTACAGACTTAACATACAAATCTAATTTCAAATATTATACCGTAAACATCACTCTTTTAATACCTCATACAGATAATGGTACGTATCAATACCCTCTGGTCCTTTGTACATAAACACTTTTAGGATTACACAAGAAGAAATATCTTTCAATCCCTCACCTGACTTCCCTGCTTTGGTTTTTTTTTCTTCTTCTTTTTAGTAACAAACTGGATATCAGAGGCAGCAACACTAGCTTATATGCTAACATACAGTCATACTTTCTCACAATGAGATAGGAAAAGAACTGGTGAACATACCGGCCACGTCTTCTCAGTCGGTGTGCCCAGCACTCTCAGCACACAGCAGAGCTGCTCAATGTCATTCTCACCAGGAAAGATGGGAGAGTTGTTGAGGAGCTCTCCAAAGATGCAGCCGACAGCCCTGCAGAATTAGACATGGACAGACTTTTCATAATACAGTGGAATCTCGATAAACAGTATGGTGAATACAACAAAACCCTTTCATAAGAAGGTGATCTTGCAGGTTCGATCTCTTCATATTACATTTTGTGCTTTGCCTTTGTATCCGGATATGTTGAGAAACCTGATATAACAAGGTAATTGTCATGGCTTTTAGTCCATTGTTATAACCAAGGTACCCCCTACCTGACAAGATGGATAGCTGTTCATATTGCAAAATGAAAGAGGGAGGATATCTCAAGAAAAGTTGGTGAGATTGCAAGGAAAATGCAGACAGAGCATGGAGGAGAACACTTACAAGCAGACAAGGGGAAATTCACAGTTTGATGTACACATCAATCTTCATTACAAGAAACAAATATTAAAGATATGAATAATAAGCAAACAAAAATGAGATATGGCAACCACAGAAAGAATATTTGATTACTTTTCTAAAGATAGATGGATTAAGCTCCATAAAAAGACATGAACTCCAGCTACACGGACAGGTAAAATCATAGGATGACTACATTAACCCGTTCCATACAGGAACCTGGTGGCCTGTGTATTAAGTCTACTGGGATTTCAGAATTTAGTATGGAACGGGTTAATTGTCGGAGAGACATTTTAGTGTGAAATGATCAAAGAAGCACAGAAATACAGTGTAGAACCATGAATTGCCAAGAACTACTACTTCTTGTCTGTACTAACTGTCCCCCTCTATCATTAAGAGAAAAAAAAAAAAACGAAAGTAGATAGACAAGATAAGACAATGCTCCATTAATTCAGTAATTGGGATAACCTAGCAAAGTTTCCACGATGTACCTCTCTATTTCAGTACTCACCACAAATCTGCACCTTCATCATACTTCCTGGCTCCATACAGCAGTTCGGGGGCACGATACCACCTGACAATAGGACGAAAGAATGCAACACAAATGACACATGATGTTTCTGCATTTTGACTTCATTTTCATTTAGCTTCTCAAATCATTCCATTTCTTTAATAGAGACTCACAACCTTATCAAAGGCTTAGCACTTTTGCATGATCATTATCATTAATGTGGAAATAGTTTTCCCTCTCTCTTTTTGAACATGTTTGTTTTTGTATCAGCAATAAAATCATTATCCTGAATCATTCCAGTTTCTATATACCATTTTGCCTGTCTAGCTTGCCAGTTATAGATACAACATTGTTTTACTGATGAGCTCTGAATAACTTTCCTGGTGAAAGACTGATTCATATAAAGTTTGGTCTCACCTTGTTGCCACCTGATGACTGTACTGCCTCCCCTCGTCATTGCTGAATACCCTCGCCAGGCCAAAGTCAGCAATCTTGAGGTGACCTGTCTCACTGATCAGTAAGTTGGCTGGTTTTAGGTCCTGATAGCAGATTTCAAAGAGAAATGAAAATCTTAAACAGAGACTAAAATCTCAGACATGACCCCTTTAAGTCCTGCATATTTGATTGATTGCAAACCATGACAGAAAACAAAAGGAAAAAATATGTAGTCATGTACCTACTCAGCCAGGTACCTACACGTACTTAACCAGGAGGAGCATTTCTTGGCTTTGCAAGAATGTAGCAGCTAAAAACACCTTTTATCCTCTTGATGAGAAGCCATCCAGTTTTGCTCCCTCGCATTCTTAGGTCGCCACGAACATGAAATAGGTGGATTATTTTGTAAAGAGTGTCAGGATGAAGGACATGAACCCTCACCAGGTGTAGAAACTAACCTAGGATCTCATGGTATCAAGTCTATTGCCTTGACCAAAGATTCTCATAAAGTAGCACATATCTTATGACTCTCCCAGAATAAGGCAGCATAGGATCATGAAACTTAGTTGCAGAGCCAGTTTGGATATCTATGGTCAGTCATAAAGCTGCGCCCCTATGTAGTAACTGCAGACCAAATTCTTTCAGCGACATCTTTTCATATTTGTCTTTTCCCTGTACCCCTTCTTTTGACTGTGGAGATTATGATGTTCATGGTTAATGCTTTTACTTACAAGCATCAGCCTAGGTTTGTGACTGTGATGAAAGAGGAAGGAGAACATTACCCTGTGCATTATGGAGTTCTCATGGCAATGTGCAATGCCCTTCAACAGCATCAGCATGTAACTCTTGACCTGTGCCTCGGTCAGTGGCTGGTCTGAATTCCGTATCACCTCTGACAGGTCCGAGAGCATGAACTCGAAGACGAGCACGAAGCCCGTGCCATGGGGGAAGACATCCTTCAGCTTCACAACCTGTCCAATCAATCATTTTATGCACAAAGTTCAGACATTTATTGTGTCCAAGAATAGAGTTAACTGTTCACCACCTCATACATAGTTTGGTTTACACATTACATTAATAATGATACATCAGATAACTTGAAACAACATACTGTAGAATACATAATGTGATAATAATAGTTCATATACTTGATATAATAATCCTTATCATAATATTATTGTAAAATTCCTTATTATTTTCACAACATGGGTCAAGAGATGATCCATTAACTTGAGTGTCATTTTTAAGGGAAAGGAAGAAAGAGTAATCATTGTCCAACATTGTACTTTACGTCACTGAACAATATATATCATATGAAGTATTATCACTTACATACTGGTTTTCTTCAATTTCTTGCAGTGCTTTGATTTCCCTGAAACATAAAAGATAACATGAAAACTAGATGTAAGAGAAAATGCTTTGCAAAATGTGATTGAGATGCTCCTTACACAAATAAATCAGATGCACACCTCACATACATGAATGAAGTGGATACACCTGAGAAATATGAAAATCACCTGTTAGCAGTGATGGTGAAAGGCAAAACAAATTAAGATTCATCAAAACAGGTACAGCCCTATACAAGATGCAACAGTGAGTAATTAAGAGCTCTATGAAGGAGAAAAACAAAATCCAAATGCATATTACCGAACTGAGAATTGCTCATTTACTTTAAAATTCCATCATTAGATGAACGCTTTAACCCTAAAAGGGCAGGGCTTTTTTGGCTAGAACGGGGGGGATTCTGCATTCTGATTTTGCATGCGTGAGACCCACGTCATAATCTACAAGATTGTGTCATAAGATTTTTTGAAACAATCAATTTCTAATTTTAATTAATTATGCAAATTAAGCTCAAGATCATATTTTAGCCTAATTAAAAGCATTGAGAGTCTAATTTTTGATCTGTAAATCTGTTCTAGCATATTCAACAATTGTACATCACAAAAACTTCCAAAACTCATTCCAATTCTTATGTATTTTATTGTTTTCAGAATTTCTTATGTATTTCATTGTTTTTCAACTTTTGTTTTTTTTGTTTTTTCAATGGACATTTTCACTGACCACTTTTCTACCATAATTAGCACAAAATTAATCAATGAAAGTGATTAATTGTAAAAATAATCAGGTTTTTATGACTTCATGACAGAGCACTGTTTTCCATAAGAAATGTACACAAAATCACAAAATTGTGCCCGTTTTGGCAAAAATAGGCAAAAGTATGCGCGGACGTTGCAAATTTGGTCTCAAAAGTTGCACGGGACTTGAACAAACAAAGTCAAGAAGCCTCGCGACGAGGCCTTCTCACGTTACAGAATTATAGCGCGAAACGCCGAGGGGGGGGATTCCCCCCCCCCCCCCCCCCCCCGGCCCTTTTAGGGTTAATCTGATATCAATATCTATATACAGTTGAACCTCTCGTATCCGGACAAGTCAGGACCGGGGCTCATCCGGATAAGGGATTTGGCCGGATACGGGAGACTCAATGCTTTACACATGTACATATACATACACATGTACTGATGTAGCCCATTGTAGTACCACATGTAGTAATGTGTATACTGCAACCTTTTCATTGTCACACTTGGGGATGTTTGGGGATGTTGAAATGTCTGAAGGTAAGCAATTTGGAAGGAAATTTGATGTAATGTATGTTAATCATATTGGAAGTAATATGTAATTCATGTGTGTTTGGGTAGGAGTTCTCAAGGAGTTGGGAATCCCCCTTTCCTCCCGTAATTATTTAAAAAAAATCACGGCGAGTGCGTCCGCATAATAGAGAGATCCGGATAAAGGGAGGCCGGATAATAGAGGTTCAACTGTAATTCAAAGGAGATGTCACAATTTAGTTGATGGTCAAGGAGAGTTGAAATCTAATTCTTTTTGCCAGAGAGATATTTGAAAAGTTTTGCAAACCCATACATTGATGACTCATCATTACCGAACTGAAATTTCCATTTGACTGAGTGACATTATTTTTATTTTATTTTATTTATTTATTTATTTTTTATTTATTTTTTTTTTTGGGGGGGGGGGAGGTGATGGTATGTGTGTATTGTTCGTTGATGTCCTCAGATGACACAATTTTTTTCATTACATTATATCTATATACATGTATATACTCGGGGGTGAATCCAGGAATTCCGTAAAGAGGGGGCACCTTTAAAAAATTACAGGGGGTACATGCACCCCATCATTTTTCTTTTGTTTTTTTTAAACCAAAATATAAAGGGGGGGGCGCACAGTGCACCCCCCCCCCCTCCTGGATCTGCCACTGTATACCTGAAAAGAGAAAGCTAAACATCTCACATGTAAATAGGGATGGGAGCAAAACACTCACCTCAGTGCAGTATTTGGAATGCCATCATCCAGTTTCCTGAGTGGCACTTTCTTCAGGGCTACAATTTCACCAGTCTGTGACAAGGTATGCAATGAGTAAATTGACAAATATACAAAATGAAACTGACTAATCAGCTATCCACAGAAATGCAACTGAAGATCATCAGTGTACCATTATTACATGCTTTCAATAGATATGACAATTCCATTACTCCTTAGTTCTTTGCTTTTGTTCTTCACTCAGATATGCAGTAATCATACACTATAGCTACACAACTTTCACTTCGGAATGTGGAAATGTGATGTTGAAATATGACATAGAACATAAAAAGAGATTATTATGAAAGCAGACAGCCAAAAAGGTATGAAAAGAAGCATAAATCTTTACAAAGAAAATACAGCACTATAGCTTTAGAAAGAAAGAGAGAGAGAAAGAGAGAGAAATGAGCAGTGGCAGAGGAAAAGTGAGATTAAAGAGAGAAAGTCCAAGAGGAAAGGAGCACAACAAGGAAATTGACAACACTTGATAACAGAACACAAGTATCAAGTTTGCACTCAACATTTGTAGAAGAAATCTCCTTTTTGCTTTGTTTATTAGGGGTTTTCTAGCAAACATGTGTGTGCATGAATATCAATGGCTGGACTAAAAACGACTACTTTTCTTACGGAAAGAGTTCCTTATTACGTCCCCCCCCCCCCCCCACCAACTTGCAAAAAATAAACAAACCACCATTCCCCCTTACTAATATTAATAAACTAAATAAAGATTATGGGAAGTTCTCCCATAAATGGTAAAACCTTTATTTAGTCCATTATTAGTTTAAAAAAAAAATAGCAATCCATTTTTCTTCTTCTTCTTCTTCTTCTGATTTCTAGTATAGTATTACAGTCCACCATGGTATTGCCATGAGGTGTATCAGCGTACTGATTGCGCAAACTAACGTAGTACTAGTAGTAGTGCCAGTAGTGGGGGGGGGGGGATATAAGGAACAACTCTTTCCTTTCTTACCTCTATGTGCTTTGCTTTGAAGACAATGCCATGGGCCCCTTCTCCGATTCTTGCAAGTATCGAGTATTGGTTCATGGTACTGGTTCTAGTGCACTGGTGTCAAGATGATGATGCCGTCCACAGTACACCATGCACCAGACTACGTCCTGCGGGTGTTTTGACACAACACGAATTCAAATAGTTGGGACCAATAAAAATTTCACTGTTGTTCGCTCGCACTACTCATCTCGCTTTTGAGGAATGCAAACACGCTATATTCCACAGAAATACTGGAAATGCCGGAAGAAAACAAGTAATATACTCGAGTGGTATGACCGTATCAAGGAAAAGGGATAAGAGAAACTGGTGAAAGTATGCAGTATTATCATAACATACCAGTTCTCAATCTTCTCCGTTTGTTGATGCTCACCTAGCAGCTGATTAGTCTACTCGCAAGTCGTCGGCGGGTTGTCGCATCATGTATAAAATCACGCACCTCCATTCCTGCAGCTGCCATGCCAATCTGTGTGCTGGGCTGCTGACGACAACCCCCCCCCCCCCCAAACAAATTAACGCTATAGGCCTACCAATTACTTGTAGGCCTAACTACGACCAGAATCCCGTGTCATAATACTTTTTATCAGTAACAACTGCCACATTTCTGACAGAATTTGCTCTCAGTCAATCAGATACAAGGATTTCAGTAACTTCTAGCAACTATTGTACATGTACAAATAAATTTTGTACTGTTATTGATAACAAGTTTTATGAAACGGGGCCCAGTTGTGAGAGTTAAGTTACTGATGTTGATGAAGTTTTTAGTGAAACAATGAGAAAATCCATCTATCAATAATCGATAATGTTGTGACAAAAATATACGTACATTGTATATGATACAATATGCATGATATATCAGAGTAGCATATATAAGCTTACCTGATGTGCATTAACAGCAAAACACAATTATATTTGCATAGTCAGTCAAGATTGAAATAAGGCCTAAGTGATTTGTAGTGCATAACTGCAAGTATAAACCCACCTGAAAAACAAACAAACAAACAAACAAAAAGACATCACTGATGGATGTCATCAATACAAGAGAATGTAATGTCACCGTGTATGGTATACATTGCTTGTGAATAAATAGTGCATACGGCATAACATTTCCCGCTCCGTCATATATTATAATCTTTTTTTTTTTCCACGGTACTGCGAGGTATTGAGAATACGTAATGTTGGTAAATTGTAATGTGATAGTGTCATAGAGCTGTATCATTAATAATCCAACTCTATGGATAGTCTGTGTAGGATTGGGCCGTTACTAGCTGATTTTGTTGGTGCGCCATAAAGAAAGAGCGCCTGAGTTGTGCCGCGCGCGCCCTGCTGCACAACGCAGCGTAGCTACAGCAACCACAGCTAAACATGACGAACCTTAAATACCAAGAATTAGAAAGAGTCCACATCGAGACTCTCATCAGCATCTGAACTGCCTGGGTGGATGGAGGGTACAAACCCTCCTCCACCGTGGATGATTTCAACATGACTGGGGCAAAGAAGAGGTTAGACTGATTAACGTTTCACGATGTCGTTAACTCGAGTTTTCGGCGTACTCCCTAAATTGGCGGAATTCGGCGAGGCAGGATCTGAAAGTGATGCGGCTCCAGTTCCAACCGGCCAACCTACGCCCAAGATTCGTGTCTCTCGAGTGTCACGGGTATGTAATAAGATGTTTTGCCCGATGATGATGATGATGGTGGTGGTGGTGATGGTGGTGGTGGTGGTCATGATGATTGCATAAAATGCTAAAGCCGTTAAAATTTGTTTGGTAATGAATAGACGTCGACGCTGACGATAAATATCATGGAGTTTATATTTTCAGCCTGTAGACTTATTCAATTTGACATTTGACTTATCCAACAACTTATATCATCGTCCCGTTTCTCCAGTTACTACGTTATACTCTTTCTCTTTCTCCGCGTTCTTTTCTTTTTCTCTTCCTAGATCTACTCTTGCCCTCTCCTGGTTTTCTTCTATTCCTCTTCCTGTTGTTTTCGTCGCTGACTTTCTTCTCATGTCCTTCTCTTTGTTAGACTTTCACCTTGACACTGAATATGATTTATGATCTTGATATATTGACTCTTTCCCAACGTGAAACATTAGTTAACGGCCGTTTTATTCATACTCCACACTTGAAGCGAGCTTGATGAATTATGTTACGACCGCAGTTTTACGTAATATAAAGGTAAATCGTTGTGGTTGTGTGACCTTTGTGTATAACGGTGAAGTTTGGATATGACTGACGAGAGAATTGCTGCGTTTTATACAATACAATCATTCACATGCAGTTCACTAATAATTGTATATACCTTTTCCCAGATACCATAATATAGAATCAGTCTCGAAAATACAGCACATAGGTGGAGACTATGATATTCATGCTTAATGACTGACCCATTCTCCATAATGTAATAATAATAATAATAATAATAATAATAATAATATCTATAATGATAAACACTTTAATTACAAAGCGCTTAATACTGACATTTCTAAGTGCATCAATACGGAAAATATCAAATTAAAATACAGCATTATGTACCTAATGATACATGTAAAACAAAAAAATTAGGGTTGAGTAAGTAGATAAATTTTCAGCAATGATTTAGACTTATCAACGATTTCAGCATTTCGAATGATTTCGAATAAACCCATTATTTATTGACTATTTTCAAATGAGGTTTCGATTATCTCGTATCGATGTCGTCAGGGCCTTACAAGATCGATTCGACGTCCAAGCGAGCACAGCAGTCTCGACACAGAACCCGGCGTCGAGTACCATCAGGGAAGCCAGTCGCAGCCGTTTCAGACCTCCCCTGATATGATCATTTCGACGACACACCCCAGGGCCAATCTCCATCTTCCAACCATCGAACTTGACGACGATGATGATGACGAAGAATTCGACGACGATTTGAGGACGATGTGCTTCACGTCTCGATGCGAAACCCCCATTCCACCGCTGCCGCGTGCCAGGGTTCCTTCTCGGGTTAGACAATCCTAATAGCCTAACAGCTTCGCAATTTTGAAGATATACCAGTAAACCTGAATATGTCCGTAATTCAGTTCTACGGTATTTCTTGCTATACTAGTTAGATCTTGTTTACCACTGGTGGCAGTGATTTTATTTTTTTTTTTTTTTGAGATATCACATTTGATGCATATGAGTATAGGTCAGTTGTATCACAAAACATCCTACTATATAAAAAATTTGCTATAAAGCCTAAAATTATAAGGAGATATCACTATTTTTCTCTATAAACCATAACTGTAGACGGTTTAGTCTGGACACGTTTTTATGATAACTATTGTTCATATCTTATATATTTAACAACTGATTCACATTTTTACATCGGTTGTTTCTATCCCTAACTCACTATTTTTATAATTATTTTGAAGCACTAATGCTTGGTTTATGTTTCATCTGCAAATGGTAAATTATGCCTTTAATGTAGTATAAGCGGAATGTCAGGCATTAGGTCGATTTTTCAATATCCTTGCTATACACCTTTTAGTCGACTAAGAAAGAGAGTATGCATGCCATCCATTTACTCGTAAACGGATTCATATTGTCAGTATATTATAAAAAGGAAAATAGGCGGGATGGAATTGGAGAATGTTGGACTACAATGAGTCACTAACATTGTGTGATTTTGTTGGGGAATGTCCATCCGTGCTATGTCTGATAAAATGTCAATATACGTCCCATGGAAAAAGCATTTAAATTGACGTATTCATATTTACATATACACGCAGATCATATCTAGGCCTACATTATACTTCAGACATATATCGCTGGTGAGTTACTTGTTAACCAACACTCTTTCTCTGTAAAGTAGCATTAAAGCCTGAGAAAAAGATGCAAGCATTATAACTCAAACTGAAGAGTTAATGGTGAAAATTGATACTTCCGGTACTCCTATAGAATAATATGATCTTGATATCAATATCAGAAATTAGTAATGATGAAGCTGATAATGGTATAATGATAATAACGGTGAACATCCGTTTGGCACGATTGTTTGAAGCTCGGAGCTGCATCTGTTCAAGCACCAGATATTCACGAGCCGAACGAAACAGGCGCCACCGACGGGATGATGCTGATTGGTAGACCGGCCAGTACGGCGAGCTACAATCGCATGCATTTACTACCAGCAGACGAGCACAAAGCGGGAGAGGTAACTATTATGTATGAATATTATTACGTATTGCAATCTGCCACGTGCCATCTTGTTGTGATCGAATTTCAGAGCGATTTATAGTAGACTTGTTTAAAAAAAATAAATAAATCTTGAAAACATGTCAGGCGACCTGCACTGGTGACAGAAAAGGAACTTAATGAGTGGCAGCATGCTCTTTGTAATAATAATAATAATAATAATAATAATAATAATAATAATAATAATAATAATAACAGTGGCTACTTGTATAGCGCACAGGTCCACCTTTGGATACAGTGCTCGTGGCGCTTCAAAAATGGGGAAAAATAGATATACATGTATATACATGTTCAAACATGACAACAGGGAAGAAAATGACAAACAACAAACAAACACATACCACATAATTGTTCCAAACATTATAGACAGCAATTATAGTCCTCAATGTGAGAGGAACAGATACGTGTTAAGTTTGGATTTGAATGTTTCTGTATGATAACAGTTGCCTTAACTGAATAGGTAATTGATTCCACAATTTTGGAGAAGGCACGATCACCCCATCTATGTTTTACTGTGGGTGTTTGGGGTAACAACGCATCTGAAGATAAACGTAGACTTCAGAATTTTTGTAATATTTCATTCGGACTTTCGTTTTACGGCAGAACGTCAAAGCTTCGCACCTGCGATCGTCACCCGCGGCAAATGAAACCAAACCATTTGGCATCATCACGTCACTGGAAGATGATCTCAAGCATCTCCTTTTCTGTCAAACAATGGGCATCAAAATCGTAAGTATTATGTGCTAAAATTCTTCCAAAAAGTCTGTTACCTTAATTAATAGTTACAATGTTTAGACACCTGTTTTCTTGATATGTATTATATTGTATTGTATTTGAAATATGATGTTATTTGAAATACTATAGGATGTATTACGTGTACAAATATGTCTGATGCAGAATAATAAATATCCCAGTGTGGAGAAAAAAAAAAATAGTTACAATGCGCAGACGGGAAAAGCAGAAAATAGTCGGGGCCGAGCCCCTCCTTAGGGAAAAAGTAAAAACAAACAAACAAACAAACAAACAAACAAAAGAACAGTAAACAAAGGAAAAACAACTAACAACAAAACAAACAAACAAAAACAAACACAAACCAACAAACACCAACAATAGAACAAAGCAAAGTCATTTACTTTGGCAATGAATTATTATGTTAATCGTGCATACCCGCGAAGAAAAAACAAAACAAAACAAAACAAAACACGTGGAATCAGAGAAGAATTTGTGCAGGCGCATTGTATGTAAGGAGAAATATCTTTAGTCAGCGGTAAAAACCGCGTGACTATCAAATAATTCTTAAAAAGTGCATTAAAATTTTCATTTTCCTTCATGAGCGGCCGTGTTAATATGCGTAATATCAGTTCACACTATTCTTCGAACTCAATGAATTCTAACTTTTAAATTTAAACTTTTCTTTTAAATTTTCAGCAATTACAAATAGTTCTGATAAAGATATAATATTATTTGGCCTATGTGTATGGATGAACATTCTCCCGGGTTATTTCAAGTTTGCATGGGGTTTACAATAAATTGTTTTTGACAATTTCTCGAAGGTGACGAGCGCGAGAGATTTCATTCCCGGCACAATTGCGCAGCTGGTGTTCCACTGTCCTCGTTGCCTCAAGCACTGGAAGTTATCCGGGAAACCTCAGGCACCATCGGAATGCAACGAACCGGACGAACCGACGCAGGGTCCCGAGTTCGAAATTAGCAGTCAGAGTCACAAGATAATGCAGGCAAGACGTTGGGCGCGAGGAAGAAAGAGTAGTTTTAACAGCGGAATAACAAGAGTGGAAGATGTTTTGTCTTACCACCCTCACCTCCCCTCCCCCCCCCCCCAAAAAAAAAAAAAAGTTGTAAAAAAAGTTGTAGTTGCTCACTGTGGGATGAAGTAGGCCCTACTGTGGATTCCGCTAAACCAGCATGAATTTGTACAAGACATGACACAGCATGACAAAGACGGACCAGTTTGCATGCCCTTTACATTTTATTCAGATGAAATGAGAGCAAAACATAATAACTTTTCTTGTGATGGGTATTGTGCTTAGAAACACACGTTTCAAAGTTTAATTTGCTCACCGACATCCATTGCTCGGCCAACAGGAATTGCAGAAGCTTCCTGAGGATGACAAACAACAGCTGATTAATGTTCTCTCACGGGCGGGTTCCCCCGGAGCCGACGAAGAGCTCCTGGACCTGGTCAACTCGGCCAGCAGCGGGTTCCTAAGGGAGACCTCCGCATCGCCACATGCATCGCGGAGATCCAGGTCTCCCGATAAGCGGAGCATGATCCGGTTGTCAAGGGAACGGGATGCAGATAAATCATCATCCCCTAGTCCTGTCGATCGAATCCGACATGCTACTGGTCTGGATGTCACGCTTGGGAAAGGAATGCGATCACAGAGTGCCAGTACACATCAAAAGACCGGTGAGAACTTTCTTCTCATCTTTCCAAGCTCCCCCTTGGGGGTTTATTATCAATTTTCGTTCATAACTCACTCTGGCAGTATGGAAAGCTCCTGGGCGAAGTGTGAGTCCACTTACGTCAGCATTTTGATGATTTCTACAGGAAATGCGTGTCCGAATTTCGTCTGATTGTTCAATATCACGTGTCTTTCAAGCAGAGAAGAATTAAAACGCTCAATGAATATCTTTTTGAAAGAATGTACTGTCTTATGGGCATGTTAAAAAACCCTACGTCATAGGAACTAGGAGTGAATTTCCAGATATTTCACAATGCTACACACACAGGTTCTAATTTTGTGGTACAATGGGTACAATTCTGATGAGTTTCCCTTGAAAGTTTTACACGTGAAGGAGTACTGTGTACTCATGATCCTTCAAATGTCACTTTAAGCTCATAAATGCACAGGCTAAAATGTAACCTCGCTTCCCATCAGCAGTTGCTGGTCCACGACAAGGGGTAGCCAGTGCTGGTTCCAAATATTCTGAAAAGAATGCCGAAACCCACACCCATAGCAGTTTTCGGAAAAGCAGCACACATAGCGATGAGAAGCGACGCAGAGACGAGAAAAGTTACATCATTAAAGAGGAAGACGACTCGGGGCCTATTGAGATGAGAGAGGAGGCAGAGAGCGTGCAAATAACGCTTTCCGCTTCAAACTTCGGAGTGCCACCTACTGGTGTCCTGCCACACACAGCCACGAGTCAGCAAGAAACTCGTGGTAAGAGCAAATCGCCCTCTTTTCGACAATGTAGCTTTTTATGTTCACTTCCGCGATTCTCGTTATGAGCCAATGCTTTACTAATTTATTCATTCACCGTTTATTTTGTCATTTACTTAGCTTCATAGGTACAGGCTTACAATTCATCGGTTTGTTTGTTATTGATCTGCTGTACCAAAAGTGCTAGAATATGTCGATGTGTTAATGTAGCGTGTTGTCTTGAAAGTGTGATCATAATATACAGTGTATCCATTCATCGGAATGAAGATGAGTTTAAATGGGCCTTTTATCGCATAATACATCGTAGGTGTCATTTTCATTAATATGGCACAATAACTCCAAAAGATGACGTTGAGGATACATGATTTGAAGGTATGTTTCGTTTTTATGTGCGGTACCAGTTAGTGTTTGAATACACACGGTGTTCCTAGTGAATGTTATATTGGCTTTTACTAGAAATTACTGTCATACAATTTCAAAAAGAAAAAAAACACATCACTTGAATTCAATCAATTCTTACATCTTACAGACGAGTCCAGTGTCTCCGAACCAGTACTCCCTCGACTCATTCCCCAGAACGAAAGGTCTTCTGCCGGGCAGTCAATTGTTGAGTTCCAGGATATCGACGGCGCAAGGTACCATGGATTCCTATCGTCTGATGGACAATTCATACCAATTGCAAAATTGGATATGAAAGGTTCTCGTCTCCCAGTTGCTGTCAGACCCGACGGCACATACTGCATCATTGGCAAGCAGAAATCTCAATCTTTCTTGACGAGTGTTTCTTCCGAGAGCACCACAGGCGACGAGGAGACATGTTTTGGACAGAGCGTCACAGAAATACGAGATGCCACCGGTGTCACTGTCAAAGGGTACAGGGATATCTGCGGGAAATTTGTTCCAATATCGCGAATTGACAACGCTGGAAATGAAGAAGTTGTCATGATGAAGCCTGATGGCTCCTGTTATGTCGTGAAAGATGGGAACAGTTTAGAAAGTGTGCAGCTAGGTCATTACTTCGGTTCGCCGAGAGTAGACACTGCAATGTCTGACCATGGGGTGAGTCTGGAAACTGGGCGCGTAGATCAGGCTTCAAGCGCTCATCGGCTTCATGCATCGAGATATGCGTCGGAGACAACAGTGATGCGAACGGTTGCAGTAACTGGTCATGATAAATACACATACCAAGGATTTGATTCCCCAGGCATTGGGTTTGTGCCAACGGCTCGCGTGGAGCCCGACGGTGAGAAACTGCCAGTGGTGATGAACGCCGAAGGTCAATATACTGTCGTCAACAAAGAGGGCGTCATGGAGGTGATCGATCTAAGATGTTACTCGGACAAGCTCAATGGTACAGTGTCCAAGGAATGTAGTGTTTGCCAACTGCTAGCTCATAATCAATCACCTTCAGAGATAACTTTTCAAAGGCGTTCATCTGGAGCCTTGGTCATACGTAACAGTCACAGGGATGCAAGGAGGTCCAAACCGAGAGAACCAGACACAAATGATGTGTTCACTGTCGGCAGCTTCGCAGACGATCTCAGCAAATCGCCCAGTCCTATGAAAACTGGATTTCCAAAAGGGTTTCATCAGCTGTCTCTGAAGCGTGGTTTCGATGGATCACTCTATCATGGTCGATGCCATTCAAACCATTTTGTGCCCGTTTTCCGCCTCGATGAAAAAGGATATCGACATCCCGTACTTACAGATTCAGTTGGTAGATGTTTTATCATCGATAGCAATGGCAATAATCGATACTTAGACGAAGATGGCACGTCCGACATGGAAAGCACAGTACAACATAATAAAACAGTTGTACGCGATTCCAGTGGTTTCGTTTACGAAGGTACGAACACTATAGATGGTCGCTTTGTACCCGTTGCTCGAATTGATGAAGGTGGTGGTCGACAAGCTATCATCAAGACGAAAACGGGAAAGTACAAATTTCTGGACAGAGACGGAAAGATGAAAAAAATCGATGTTGCAGAGTTACAACAGACAGGCACCCAATCTGCACAGCAAACACTCTTTAACTCTTCCAAAGGTTCAACCCAACGCGGTGAGGATGGATACATGTATGAAGGCGACTTCGATGGAACCGGGCAATTCATACCTACATTCCGAATTGACGAATCCGGATATCGACAGGTTGTACTGCGGAATTCCAAGGGGCAAGCTTATCTCCTAGGCATCGATGGAGGAATTCACCTGGTTCCCGATTTCATTTCGAGCAAAGCCGGAGTCAAAGAATACACTGACAATCTTGATTCGAACAAGATGCCTGAAGAGAAAATCAATCAAGAAAAGAGTATCCGACATGAAAATGACCCAGATCATGAGCCAGAGCATCGTTGGATTAGTAAGGAGTCATCCACGGATGACAGCTTGAGTACTATCGAAGATGATCTTACGGCAGCTGGAGACCCTATCACTACAGCAGAAGAACAGCCGCAGGGTAGTCAAGGCAGTTTCAAATCATCTCGTCCACTGTCAAATGAAAAATCGCTTGCTGTTCACGATGAGAAACACGAGAGGCGTAAATCTGAGCAAGGAAGCATAGGTAGATGCAGTACAACGGACTCCAAACCGGACTCGGTTATTGATGAATTACCAAGTAGAGATGCAACTTGGGAAAACGTAACAGTACTGTCACAGGATGAGGCTCTGGAAGACTCAAATAGATCGACAAAAAATGAGTCCCTTGCAGTACAACCTGAACAAGAGAAAAGCAATGATATCGAAGTGGGACTTGAACAGCCACTGAAACGAGGTAGACGCGAGAGTACGATCTCATACCTTGGTGTCAAGGACGACTCGAGTAAAATCTCCCCGCAGCTTGATGAAAATGCAGCCGTCATTGATTTAGAAAAAAAGAAAGAAAGGAGGGAGTCGGCTAAACAGAGTGAAGCACGAGGCAAATCTGCATTGAGTAAGCAGCAGCCCGTGAAAAACACTGCTGTGCATAACAAAACGGGTAAGCCCGAAAGAAAAGGCGGACAATTGCAGAAACACACATTCGCCACGCCTCAGGCAAATCTAGCGAATACCATGTCCATCGGACAAGGTGGTCTCACATCGCAGAAGGCCGATTCTTCAGTGGTTGGAGAATCATCTACGCCATCACAGCTTACACCTGAAAACACTAACAAACTGCCTACACTGTCCAACGCTCAACTTCCAGATATTGCGGCAAATGTCCCAGATCAAAACAATCGGGAAGTCTCGCCCAAGCAGCAGTCACAGGAGGCTCTCCTGTTACCTGACATATCAGACAGAACCAACACCCTTCCTCGTTCACGCCGAGGAAGTACGAAAATCGTTCAGAAGAAACTCCCATCGACAAATCGGCGACGAGCAAATAGACCTCTGAATTATGACGAGGTTGAGCAAAGGGCAGATGGAGATAATATCCGAGAAGAAGAAGCGGCAGATCAAATCACCGAGCGAAGTTCCTCTCCTTTAGATCTCATTAACAAGTTTTCGCGCTTCAAACTCTCGGCAGAACAGCCTCTTTCCCCTCCTCCACCTCCTTCCGGAAATCAACCCACTTACCGGATGATGTATTCGACGCTACCAAATCGCATTCAGAGCCCACCTTCTCCAAACTTTTCGACTAATGTCCAGAATACTTCAGTCGACACAACTCCGATTCAAAAGAGCTCCCCTGCACCAGATGTAAACTCCCAGGAAAATTGCCAGGAAATCGTTATACCGTCGGTGAAGCTATCATCAGCACATTTCGAACGCGCACGTCCGCAGAGCTTCGTCCGATCGAAGACTTCCATGAGTATCCGACCGTCAAGTAGGATATTGGGCATCGTGGAGAACATCCCGGATTCAGTCAGCTTGATCTGGAGACAGCACGACCGAGAGGTTGAGCTCCTTCGACAAAAGTTCCAGCTGTCCCTCACTAATGCCTTTACCTTCTCCATGTTTGAACTCCCCGAGCAGTACGCAGAACACAATCACAACCTGATGCAACAAGCACGCCAGATACGCACTCTGAAGAAGCCCACTAGACTTGGAAAACCGCCGACGATAGCACAGAGGCAAAAACGTCCCCAACCTCTAAAGAAGATACAGCGGTCCTCGTTGAAGAAGCCACAACGTGTGAAGGCCTGACAGTCTTTTTCAGAAGCAAAACAGAATAATGTAATTCAATTATGGTCAAACCATGTCCTTTGAGGTTTCCCTGGATGCTCTTATGGGGTCGGGAAACTCTAAAATTCAGTGTGTAAGATCGGTATGAATTATGTTGCATTTGGACTGAATTTGAAATGAAAAAGATTTGCCAGTTAATGATCGAGAGACGTATCAATGCATTGCGTATCAGTTCATACATAAGCAAATAGAAAAATAATGAGAATCCAATCTGATGGAATTAAGAAGAGAATTTGTGATGCATTTGATATTCATTATGAAAATTGAGGGGGGGGTAGTTGCTGATCGTGTTGGAAACAAACAACGAACTTGTAACAGCCTGTAAGTTGATGGTATCTAAAGAAGTGAATAAATTACGAGATGCTGAGCACAAAAACCTGTCGAATCCCTTTCACCTCTTACACCATGGCGTGTTACTAGTAGTTTAAAGTGAAAACTAAGTTTCGGTAAGTGCTTGAGAACCCGTCTAGCACCATTTCATTTTTGCTTGCAATATATCGAAAGAGTCCACTAAGAAACTTACCTGGCTGACGCGGTTTGCCCGAATGATGAGTCGGTTTGGAGTATTTTGAGAAAAATAATAATAGTAGGAAAACCGACTTTTATTCCAGAAGGCTCCAGACTAACTCGGTCTCGGGAAAAATTCGACCCTACTTCAGACAATTCACACGCAGTTCGTGATCGCCACATTCTACTGGCCACTGCATAATACCAAATGAGGCCTACTAGTAACTGAATGGACAGGAAAGTGCGTGCTAACGTAATGTAATCCTGTACAAACAAAACAAAAATGACAGCGCGCGGTCCTCAGTTGCTGAGACGCGCGGTCTTTGGAGTTTTTGTTGTTGTTTATCAAGCGCCTTTGATTGTTTTAGAGGTGCTTGATAGGCGCACACTAATTTTACATGCGCGCAAAAGAGGTTTTTGATGCGCGCGTTGTAACAACTCGGACCATTAATAGCCGGGTTCACACGCACACCAATTAGCGGGATACAAATCTCGAGATTTGCATCGCGATCGTCATCCCGAGTTTTTTGCACGTGTGGACAGAAAAAACCCGAAAATTAGCGGGATAAGCATCGCGATGCTAATCCCAAGAAATCTTGCGCTGGTTCGTCAATTAGCGGGATAATTGGCCGCGCGCTGGTACGTGTGAACGGTCGGGATTACAATCTCGAGTTTTTACATCCCATCATGCAATGCGCACATCACAACAGCGAGGCCTCTGCGAAGAGGTCCTTCACCTCTTTGGAGCACAACAACAACAGCGCGCGAACCACACCACTGACGCGTAAAAGACAATAGACAAAGGTAAGTGCGCGCAGGCAGTGATAGAGAAGGGCGCTGTGTGACCCAGTTTGCAGGCTTTGTTGTTGTCTCTATCGGCAATTAGCGGGATAATTCGGTACGTGTGGACGCTCGCCAAATTAGCGGGATACCGATCGGGATCGCCATCCCGCTAATTTGGTACGTGTGGACGCTCGCCAAAAAACTCGGGATGAGCATCGCGATCGTCATCCAGCTAATTTGTACGTGTGAACCCGGCTACTGCGAGTAGCCAGAACACGAAGCGCTAGTTTATACAGGGCGCTCCCATAGGACAACACTGTACACAGAGGGACAACCATTACAACTCATCCCGCCGTCATCAAAGCGAAGCCGAGCTATCCTCGAGTCCGAGTTTAGCCTGACCCCGTTCGGGTAAGTAGGGTTGACTGAACCTTTTTGGTTAATATTTCGCATTTTCGTCGTTACCCATCGAATATCTTGTTATAACATCGTTATCCTGCACATTTCCTAAGCATACGTTCACATTTGGGAGCGAAATTTGACAACTTTTGCAGTCGTACCAGAACTTTGTTTGGGCTTTAAGGCAAGTGTCACATGCACACACACACACACAACACAGACACAACAAAACGTAAACACACTTAATCTATTCCTCATACTCATTAGTCTCCAATCTTAGTCATACTTGAAAACACGGGCATCATGTCTTTTTAGAAGTCTATCTCTCGTAACTTACAGGCAGACTAAAATCCTCTGCACATAAACACAAACACACAAGCATGAGATTTCAACACAGACTAGAAGTCAAATTTACACCTATGATTCCCTATTACTGGTGTGCCTCGTTTCTTCGTTCAAGTGTATTCCATTGAATATCTTACATTTTATGCCACCTACGTTACTTGCAACCGTTTGACTGCGAACACAATCACAGGTGGAGAAGAAGAAATGTGTCCCAGTGTTGTAAAGAATTTCTTCAAAGTTTGGCGAGTGCTAACACAAGTAATTCCCTTTGATACACATGCATACTGTGTAGAATATTGCTGAGACACGTCCATAGAATGGAGTACACTGACACTACAATTACCACATACTCCGTCCATTTTTTTTTTTTTTTTTTGCAACATGGTTTCATTTTATTTTTAATTTTCTCTGTCTGCATTTGAGCCTTCTCACAGGCATAATAGGAACGTACAGTGTACTGTAAGAGTGGATATTTTCAGGCCACTAATTTTTCACGCTGAGCCGGGTAAGAAGAGTTTCACGAGTTTGTAATTCCACTAAAATCGATACATAAACTACTGTAACATGGCAAGCAAGAAAAATATTTGCATGCTTTTATTTTCACGCTAGTTCCTGGTTGCGCGAAATGAGCGAAAATGTCAACATTGCGAAAATTTCCACTTTTACAGTACACTCAAAGTAATCATTAGGAAGACACATTAGATCATTTTTTTAAAAGAAATATGCAGATGTTTACTGAGAGGTCAAAATACTGTTATACACCACATATTTTGCGAGTCTAAATTATCGCGAATCAGGGATTCCCGACGATTTCGCGAGTAGTTAAATTCCTGACCATGGAGCCTTGTACTGAACGGAAAAGTGCACATGTGTATGTCACATTCACATCGGGATCAGAGTCAATATTTTCGCGTGTCTTTAATTTCGCGAATAGCACCTGACTCACGAAATTGCGAAAATAAAAACCACGCGAAATGCTTGGCGTATACAGTATGTTATCATAAAATGAGTCTTATAATATCTCCAATAAAATGGATTCATCGCACTGTATCAACACATTGAATGAAAAGCTACATTGAGAGAAATTATTAAGCCATGCATTTGTAACATTTTTCTGGTGAAATTTTTCTATTATGCATAGTGCATGGCCATGGGTTGGAATTTGCTGGCTGCTTTAGTTAGGTGGTCGCTATAAACAGGGCTTTTCTCTCTCATGGGGGGTGGGGGGGGGGGGTTCAGTGGCTGCGTATGGCAGGTTGATGCTAAGGCAGGTTGGAATGTACTAGTATCTAAAGGGCATAACAAAGATCTGACAAACTAGAAGGGGCTTTCTTCAAAATTGGCTGTCCTGATTGCATTCTGAGCACAGAAAACTTCCATGTACAAATAACCTTAGCATTAAAGGGGGAATCCAGTCCAAATATACACATGTAAGTTAGTCTGACAAGAAAAAGTAAGCTATTATGAGTTCAATGGTAAATTTTTGATTGAAATCAGGTGAAAAATAAAGAGGTTATGACATTTTGAAGTTTTGCTAATTTTTCAAGAGACAGTTCTTGAAAGTGAGCATGTCATTCCCTCACAACTTGCCATATAGTTTGTACATAAGATTTTAAAATTTCCAGTTTTTCATTAAAATGCAATTGTACCCGAAGCTCAAATCCTGGTATATCTAACTGATCACTATTCTGAAGTTATTAAACCAGGAATAACATCATGTTTCAGACTTCAATGACAGAAACATTGAATTTTCAAAAAATTTTTGTACACGATCAGTGGAAAATTGTGAGGTTATAACATGGTCAGCTCACTCATTTGCATATTCATATCCACTGTACAAAAACTGTTTTGCAGAAAATAGCAAAACTTAAAAATTTCCTACATTTCTTATTTTTCATCCGATTTCAGTCAAATTTCTACTGTTGCACTCGTAAGATTTTACTCTTTTTTATCTGACTCACTTACTTTTGGACTCGATTTCCCCTTTAACCCGTTCCTTACGGGAACCTGGTTTACCAGGTTCCCGTGGGAGCAACTGATATACGGGAACCTGGTTTACCAGGTTCCCAAAATGAAGACAAGGGTGCCTGCTTCAGTGGCCTAAATTTTCATGTTTCTTTGTGTTAAAATGCTCAGAAAAGTGGGTTTGATAAAAAGATCAGAGTTTATTCTATCAGGATTTATTCTCCTGCTGTTTAAAAAAAAGGGGGTTTTACAGTATTATGTACCTTTTCCTGATTTAGTTTTTTGCTTGTTCTGCTGTAAACTCGTACAAACATGTACATAATGATCAAGACTGAGATCAGTTAGAAATGCGGGTTCGCTGACCCCAGTCACCTCATTCAGGTACCTGGTTTTGTGTAGAACAAAAGATTCTGAGAGCTCATCAGCGCACGCTCTATTCATACCTCGCACCCGATCGATATTTCCATTGTTCACGGGCACATGTAGTTGACAGTAGAAAGGGGGACACAATGAACCGCTTGACTGCCTTCACACAGCTGGATTACCAACCTGTGTGCCTCTCTGTCGACGGGCAAAAAGAATCTCGTTTGGGGGCATTAAAGGCACTCAGAGAATTGCGGAAGGAACGGGTTAACATAACTTCTGATCTCCACATTTTGACATATCAAGAGTTCTTTGGATTCTTAGAGGTGACGGTACAGCTCTTGACACAGCCCGTTATGATTTTGGCCAAAACAAAGCAAAAACAAGGAAAGGTTGCCTGTCTATCACACTGCTGAGCTAGATTTCCCTTGATTTCTCCTCTGTGATCATCACATCTGAGTCAGTGGTCGTATTCTGAGCAAGGACAGACCATTGCCAAGTACGATGTGGACAGCCTTGAGGAGGTACAACCTTGCAAACATGCAGGGCAGGAGGTGGGGGCGTGGTTCCTGAAACCAAGGAGAGAACAAGATAAATGAGGATGTGATTAAAAAACATATAATAAAATTATGATGATTAGAATTCAAACGAATGAGTTTTTAGTCAAGATGTTTTTATTGCCTAAGATGCCCTTAATCGGCACTCATTATTCACTCAATAGTACCCATGATAAAGAATCATATGCATTAATACTTGGATTGGATTTGAAAGAACAATCTCTTAATTACAACTTGACACAAAAATTCATTAATTTGAAAAAAAAAAAAAAAAAAAAGTACCCATGAGCCTTGCCAAAGACAGTCATGTATGCTATGAGCACCGAAAGGAATCCAATCCAAGTACATATGTATGGGTGTGATATTTTATCATGGTTACTACTGCAACACCAAATATTTGGTGTCTATATGTCAATGAAAGGCAGATTTTCAATCAGGTACAATAAAATTCAAACTGCCTGTAAGTTGACTTGACTAGGTGCTGTTACCTTCAACGTAATCATTGTACCAGGTATCTTTCTTGTGGAATGTGAGGGCAAGGTTCCACTTTTTCTACCAATTTCTTCATAATTCTTCTTCCTCAACGTCTGTCTTCATCCCCTTCTTCCTCTTCATCTGTATCAACATCATCTTCTTCTACCATCCTTCCATTGCTCTCTCTCCTGTGCATATTTATCACTTCTGTGCAGTGCTAGAATCAACCTTTCATATTTTCTTCACAGTCCCCACAGTGCTCCCTTCTCCCCTCTTCTCTTCATTCTCTCCTTTCTCCTAATCCTCCTCCACCTCATCCTCTTCCACTATCAATCAGTAAAGAGCACGATTATCTTTTGTTTTCAGTTTATCAATCATGCCTGCTTTTACATCACATTTTCATCCCTTTTTTCCCTCCTCATTCTCTTCAACCTAATTATTTCTCTCATATCTACCCATAATGCACAGGCAAGCAATTACAAAGTGTACCTGTCTTTTTCGACTATGTAAACACACATCACAATGAAGTTCTTACGGGTGTCGCTCACATTCAAGCGATGGGATGTTGTCCCAAAGGCAACTTATATTTTACTTCAAAGCGTTTTAATCACTCCACTCTCGTGGAGGGATTGTTTTGTGTTTGTGTCCATGAACAGATATTAAAGGCATGATTTACCATTTCAAGATGAAACAAAAACCTGACAGTTATGGTTTCAAGAGAAAAATAGTGATATCTCCTTATATTTCAGGCTTTATTGCAACATTCTTATAAGGTAGGATGTTTTGTGATACAACTGTCCTACACATATGCATCAAATGTGATAACTTGAAGATTTTTGAAATCACCATTCCCAATGGTAAACAGTACCTTTAATCATGAATGCAGAATGATTGTCCTAAACCCTTGATCACAGTGACTCTACCACAGATTACCTCCAATATGCATTTATTTTTAACATTTACATCATTGCCAAATGTCCACAAAGATTGGCAAAATGGAAACAATCAAGTTGCCAAGACTCACCATCAGGATTCTGAATCTGCTGTAGTAGGCACTAAGGTCCTGACTTAGAGTCACCAGAAAGCGGCAGACCTACCACAGGACAAGAGAGAGTGGTGGTGTGAGACAGTAAGTAACATCACGGTGCTTTATCAGAAGGATAAATTACTACTTCTTGAACAAGGAAGGACAAGTAAATCCCTTATCTGTCTTACAACACATTTCCAGAAAATAAGAGACATCCATTTGGAATTCTAATAATGTTTCCATTGCTAAAACATTATGATACTTGAAATCTCATTCATTGTCATTTTCATCTTTCATTTTCAGATTTCAAAGTGATACTGAGTAAACTACAACTTTCTTAACATCTTGCAGAAGGGAGGGTGGTTTTGATCACATTATAACTCAACAAGCTGAAATGGATAATAATAAGTGTTTTTACGCAATGCTGACCTTCTGGGTTTCAAACTTGCAATAGAGATCCTGAGTGGTGAACCCATTTCTGATCGTGTCTGACACAACATCTGGGAATGTTAGCAGGTGAGTAAGGAGCAGTTTCCATTCTGCATCTTCCTTCAGTGTACTGAAATCTATAGTCTCCAATGGCGGTAATGGTGGGTATGTTCCTGAATGAAGCAAAAAATATATGATAGCGATAGAAAAAATAAACAGATAGCAAAAGTCACTTTAATAACAAAGCAGCAGACATCTTATTCTTACATCTCCTTAAGAGTGATTAAAGAGATTGTACAGTACTGGTTGAGGTGGGGATTCACGTTTATTACATTCCTAAGTGAGATAATGAGAAACCTCAAATGAAATATGAAAGAGCATGTAATTTTAAGAAGGATTCAATGTTTATTTGCTGAAAATTGGTTTTCAAATGGCTGAGATATAAAAAAAAAGTGATAATAATAAAAGGCGACAGGCCACGCCTTTCATTAGGATCTCTTTGTTTCACCTTGTTTTGGGATATCTCAGCCAATTAAAAAACCAATTTTCATCAAATAAACTTTTGATACTCCTTAGAATTGCATGCTCTCTGACATCTCAAAGAGTGGTTTCTGAATATCTCGCAAAACGTTAAAAGCTAAATCCTCACCTCGGCCAGAACTGTACAGTCCCTTTAAAGTACCCTACTCAATGACTTTGTCAGGCAACAAACAATAACTCCTTTAATTCAAATGATGAACAGAAATCTAGAAGAGGTACAATTTCTACCTCTAACTGATCTGGTGGAACGATCTTTGGACAGTCATTGCATTGATTGTACAGGAGAGAAGTCCCCTGCTTGCTGTTTTTGTTTTCGTCTTTTTTTTTTGGGGGGGGGGGGGGTGTTGATGTTGTTGTTTTTGTTTTTTTTAAGAGTGTGAGAGGATGATGATTTGGCTAGATTTGTTACTACATGTACTTACAATATTGCAGATTGGAGACAGTCAACATGTACAACTGGAGTATCAAGAAAGGATGTATTGTGATATACTTACACGAACAGTGATTCCTATGACTGCAGTTAACAGCCATGCATGAATGTGAATTAACTTTCTTGTAACTTTGGAGCAACTACAGCACTGAGTCAATTTCACTAGGAAAATGTACAAGACCCCATGATCAGGAATACAAAGTGAAGGTACAAACCTCCTCCATCCTCTAACTCAGTGAAAGGTTTTATCATCTCTATGATCCACAAAACTATGTGATATATAAACAACTGACACCACATTTCTGCCAATATGACTTTGCTGTCACCATTCA
Source organism: Diadema antillarum (assembly GCF_040938485.1). Taxonomy (NCBI): domain Eukaryota; kingdom Metazoa; phylum Echinodermata; class Echinoidea; order Diadematoida; family Diadematidae; genus Diadema; species Diadema antillarum. The sequence goes on from NW_027272218.1 coordinate 380,129, forward strand.
AGTAGGAGTGTGAATCCACTGAATTGTACGGAAATTACTGATACCTTTGTCACAAAATATATGGGACATGCTTCCATGAAAAGTGAAGTAAAGGCGGACGAACATAACATTTCTTCACAGTCAGCATCACACTCTTATTTCGAAAGATTTCCTTCTATAATCTACATATCTAATGAATGATAAAAAGGGCATGATATATCATTGATAATCAATGAAAAAAACAATTTCTTTTATCATCAATGTTGATGATACTTGTGTTGCCATGACCATTTGCTACAGGCATGCATAACCATCTTGTATGGCTTGGGTTTCTGCATTTGCCAAGTCTTAATTGCGAAATGAGTTAACTCCATTCTTGTTAACCTGATAAATTTACGATTAAAGCTGGTGAAAAAAAAAAGAAAATGATAAGAAAATATGAATATTTCTAATCATATCTCCAAGAATTTTTCTCGAGATAAAACAAATGAGGTTTCACTGGGAAGGTTATACTGTGCTCTACCTGATGATGGACTTACTTTAAAATGTCAAAAATGGCGCTTAACTCATTTTGTGGTCAAATTCTTTATTTCTAACCTTTGCTGACTTCCTCCTCAAAACAGGAAAAGAGTCTCGAGAGTCTCGCGTAGTTATAGACAACAAACACTCCATTCCTGTTATCTGGCCAGGGGTTGTTACTTTTGCTGTCACCCAGGTCAACCTTCACCTATGGAATTTCGAAAGATTGAACGACAAAAAAGGAATCTTGGAAATTAGGACTGTAATGTTTCTGTCAACAAGACAAAAGAACACACCTGCAAATTAGTCAACACTGTCAATCGTATCAGAAAAGGTCAAATCTAGGACTTAGTGAGCTTTGTAATATGACATTACAATATATATCTTGATTCAAATGAGTTCGAATGGAATGGTTTCTTTTTGTTCATTTTCCATTTGACAAAATACTGTATACGCCATATATTTCAAGTGTAGGGTGCAATTTGCGAATTTAACATACAAAAATATTAACTTTGATCCCAACATGAATGCCATGTGGACTGTTCATTACTCTACTCCATGATGGCGAATTTATCCACTCACGAAATTGTGGGGAAGTCCTGATTCTAGGAAAATTAGACTTGACAAATATTTGGCATTTATACATTGCTCCATTTAATTTTTCTTTTTAATTCTGCTAGACTTTTGGAGATATCACAGACATCAAATGAAAATAGAGTCATAGTGACAAAGAGACAAGAATAGTGAGTAAAGATATTAAACTTTCATATCAACAAAATGAGCTTGCAACCTCATAAAGGTATGATTCAACTCACCAGATGTCTGACGTGAGTTCCCAAAATGTCAAACTTTATGCCCGCTGCAGTCAAAGTCTCAATCATTCCATCCCACGAGTCACCTATGAAGAAATGTGAGGCATTGATTACTTAATGTTTACACGTCATGGCAATGTTCCACACACTCACAAACAAGGTGGTAGCAATGAGCTAACAGAAACTGATGTCTATTTATAATCACTTTGTAAAATACACACATCAAACATACATCATCACAAAATATTTTGAAACATGTCAGCGTTTCGAACTCAAAAGAGTTTTACCTTCAGACGATACTATCATATAGTTGTGGGTTGTTCTCTTGAAGTCTGAAATATCATTACAGTGTCTGCCTGTTTTTAGAGTGGAAAAAATGAGCACAGAAAACGGGATTCTATTGGGATTCAAACCTGAGACCTCCGGATTGCTAGCCCAGTGCTCTACCGACTGAGCTTTAGAAAGCCCAAATACAGTGTTCGTCCCACAAACAAATGCTCGAATGGTCAGAAGCTACAGCAGTATGTGTGTGACACACATGCACACAATTAAACCTGACATAAACACAAAGGATAATTCAACTTGTGTACAAATCCGAGGGATTACCGAAGTGATGCAGCTTTTTTAGTATGTAGCAAACGCAAACAGAAGGAAACCTACCAGAAATGGAAGAATGAGCAAAGAAAATGGGACTTTTTTTAGTGTATGATACATTGTATGCGGAAAACAAGCATACCTAACCTTCATGGAGCAATGAGTATATTGTCAATAACGTTACAATACTAAACACATACACTCTGCCACTTTGTGGGTATATTACTGATCATACAAGTAAATAAAACAAACAAATGATTCATCCCGTCATGGCTCACCTTGAACCTGGTCTCCATATTTCATGACGGAGGCTGCCCTCATCTGTGACTCTCGTACTGAATACAAGGCGTCCGCATCCATGGTGCTCCTCACACCACCTGGAACAGCCCCCTCTACAGCTGGCTTGGGGCCATTCTGTTGCGAGACGGACACTGGCGCACACGAGAGATGGAACTGCTGGCAAGAAGAAAAGTCTGTGGACAGAGCTCTCAGTGCAAGATCGCTCTGCTGCTGGGTGAATTCACAGCTGGACGGGACAATGTGGAGAATGTAGCAGCCTTTGGACAATCCTTGACTGCTCAGCTTGTGTGCAAGATTGGAAATTATACAGCCAATCAGAATTTATTCAAATCATTTGCATTTTTCGGTTGATCATATTCACTTGTCACATCTCCAAAAATGAAAACACGTCGCCACCAATCAAGATTCCTTATGAATTCAGATTTCCTACAAGTTCTCAGTTTCTAGTAGATAATTTTTTTTTCAAGGGTTCCTAATAATCTTTCTTTTGACTGAATTTCATGCCCCTTTGGTCTATACCACATGGAATTCTCTCTGATCTACTGCAAGGCAATAATTTGACATTCATGTTTCATACATAATTACAAGCCATCAGTGTATGTTTACATTTTACCCTTGCATTCACATAGTCCATCCCTTTTGAATACAATTGGATTGTAATCTGAATCAACAAACTATGCTAACTGTGTGACTCTATAGACACAAGAGGATAATTCTTATTTATACCACTCATTAGTCAACTCATAAACACTTTGAAATCCATATTTTATGACGGATATACAGATCTTACAGCACCATAATTCATGGGTTTATGACAGTTTCTAGTTTGGGTCAATGTAGTAAAACAGAACTCTTGACTTTCATCCAATTTACTTGGATTATACAATCTTTGTCATGTTTTGTGAGACAAAGTCTAAAGTTCTGTAATTCAATGCAAATAGAGCACATGGCGCAGAGATGAGGCAAAACACAGCATATTATATAATCTATGTACTCTTTTAGATGCCCAAGATATGATTGTGTCATAACAGATTTATAAGATTGTTATCATTTCTGACACACTTTGCAGAGGGGCATAGAATTTTCTTTTTCAACAAATGCTCTATCTATGTCATCTGGTCATTTAAGTTACATATATATGACCATGCATCACAAAATCAACAAAAAGTCACAAGCACTAATTTTGTGTTAAGACTGAAAATAGGTGAAATGGGTCAACCAAGCCAATCTTAAGTTTTTAATATTTTCTGAAAGAGCAAGTCTTCTTTTACATTATACTAAAGTTTTTTTGGGGGACAATAAATTGAACAGGAACTTGTGTTTTCAGCAGTTTTTCTTGAACACTTTTTGGTGGAAAAGTGTGACTAGGTGTTTCTAATAGAGCCCTCTTTTCATTTCTTAAAAACCCAGGCCATAATTTTCACTTTCAACTCCAATTACTTTGGAAAGAATGATGCTACTGCATTGAAAGTTGGTATTAATCATCTACAGAATGTGTTAATAAAGCACGCTCAATTTCAGCTTAATCTGATAATCCCTTCATTGTTGTTGCTCCAGTGGTTAACATCCTGTTTTTGTTCCATTCATTGCACAGCTAGCACAGCTTGGTAAAGATTAAGTGCTTGTCCCCAATGCTGTATTTTTTTCTTCCATAAAAGACAAATATGAATAAGATTCATTTCTGCAAATATCTGAATGAACTAAATAAACTAGAGAACACCAGCTATGCTTTAATAAGAATCGGACCAAGGTGTTTAAAAGACACTGTTCCTCTTTGTGTATCAACAAATATTTGAATGAAAGTCAGAAGCAGGGCATGTTGTAAGCGACATAGATGATTCACATACAAAACATTTCTGAAACATCTGATAAGGTGATAAGACCTGTCTGTAAGGCAAAACTGTGCTTGCACAAGTGTTGTATTTCAATTCGAAGCCTGTAACATTTTTGCTTTTCATTTCTTAGTTCTTCACCGAGGTATGCAACATGAGCATCAAAACATGTCAAAAGTGTTGGTATATGCCGGCTGGAGGACCGCAGCTGGTATGTTCTACTGTGTAAAGGTCAACCAAGCCTAATTAAAGGTCTTGCCAGACGTCTTACCACTCATGGCCACAACCTCAACCCTATTACCAAAGAGGTAAATAATCTATCCATGATTGAAGAATATTTTTGTCACTGTTTATACTGCAACATAGCCAAAATCATGCCTATATAACCAAGTCAATAAAGAGGGTGTATTTTCAATCATTCAATTGCTCAGTAATCAATCGCCCACCTGCAGTGTATTGGTATAATCATAAATGGAGGAACCCTGAGAAAATCTGAAAAATGAATTGGAAAATCCTACTGAATTTGTGAATCCTGTGCCGGACTTATGAGCTTTGAATAGAGATGATTTAAACAGCTAAACAAAACTAAATGCTAACACACAGCCAACGATAGTGACCAAAGGTCACACAAAGTGTAAGGGAAAGGCACAGAGTGTTATGAACTCTTTGCCATGTATTATTGATTGCTTCTCTGATAAATACCTGATCTAGGGCATATTGCACTCTGCTGCACTCTTGTAGTAGATGAGACGCCTCGCCACTTCTGGATGTCACTAGGAAAAGAGAACACGTTCAAACATTCACAGATAAAACAACTTCTTGTCACTGTTCTTTCAATGATTTAAAAGCTTTAGCTTTGAAGAGCATTTCTCTGTCAGCATTAATTCATTCCAATATTTTCATATCATTGAGAGTAGATAGATATCCTGGGATGACTAAGTTTTATATGTTTGTATGATCCTTGTATATTGACATGATTCAGAATGTCTGTATCGATGGTGGCACAGTCTGAAATATTTGTTAAAAACATTGCTTGCTCATCTCGGTACTAACAGATATTTGGTTCTTTCAACGGAATACGCAATTTAATACTAGGCTCATATGCACAATATTCTGCCATACATGATACATAGTCGACACTTAAAGACTAGGAATTGACCAACTAAAGTCATTAAAACATGGGGAATGAGTTTTCACCATACACTGCACTTTAGTCAAATTCTGGCTGTATCCTCCTTTCCTGGTTTGAATGTCAAAGTCCCCAAGCACGTCTAAGAGGTTCAGGCTCAGTTGCGATGGCAATCTAAGTTTGTTATCACCGGGTCCAGACTGCTCTGTCCAATCGCCATGGTTACTGGAAGTGGTTGAACCACATGTTCCTACTGGTATAGCATCCGTGTTCTCTCCTCCATCCACACAATCTGCTGGAGCTACATGTCTTGATTGTGTGAGCCCTCGCACAATCTTGGGATGAAGTCTTTCGCTCTCAGACGCGAGGACTTTGTCACTGGCACTGGAAGCAGGGTGCTGGTCTTCTCCAAGAAGTTTGCAAATACATGTAAGTTGGGATGTGAAACGGTGGTGCACTTGGTGAACATCATACCTGTACACAATTAAAAAAGAAAAGAAAGATGGAAAATTATGACAGTAGGCCCTATATATGAACTTCATGTTTAATATCCTTTTCTGATTTTTGTTTTTCCCTGATTCTCTCTTCACTTTTCAGTTGTAAGATTTAAAATTGTATACTATTGACCTGTCACCAGATTTCCAGATAAAGTGACAAACCCAGCATTAAGTTTAGGTGATCTCGGCAACTATAAATCTGAGGTTTGTTTAAAGATCAAAGTTTGATATCTTAATTGCCTTCTGTTCAAATCTTAAAGTCCAAAGCGTTTGGAAAAACTTTTCTTTGATGGACCACTCAGCACCAACCAGCCAGGTATTTGAAAGGCTGCATTGGATGACACTTTGAAAGAGGTGGCGATTGAATGCAGGTAAATAAGTTTTTAAGACATTTTGTGGCAGCACCCTTATACCCATTGGTCATACTCAGATTTTATGCAAAAGGCAAGAAACAATGGTACCATAACCTCACAAGTTAAGACTCAAGCAGGGAAAAAACAACAACAGATTCTAACACTATGCTGCATGTCTTTGGAATTAGCTCCCCACTGAAATCTGAAACGCAACCTCCCTTCACAAGCATTCAAAAGAGGATACTTCACTCTGTTTTATGGTGCACTCCCGTTATAACGAACACAGTTATAACAAAATTCCAGTTACAACAAAGTAAAAATTCAGGCCACAGCATTATACACTCTATGTTTTTTACAGTTTATTTTTTCAGTTATAACAAAATTTCAATATAACGAAAGAAAACTGTTGGTCCCAAGGATTTTGTTATAACAGGAGTCCATTGTAGTAGAAGCTGGTAAACTTAATAAGTTTAACCCTTTATTGTGTCAGGGTATAAATCTGCTTTTCATACTAATGTACTTTCTGTAATTTTCGATGATTTACTTTGCACTCCTTACATATAATTTCACCATGATTTGTATTGTAAAGTACAACTGGATGTCTTTGATTTGTTATTTTAGTAGATGTTAAACAAATTGTTACAATGGGCAAGGACCCTAAGAATAAAAGTGTATGAGCCACTGATTGGGCTAACCATGAACTGAAAATACTGGATAGATGAATTTAAAAAAAAATGAATGAATAAATGTAAACATTTGCCACATAAAATGATGCAGCCCTGGAAATGCATTATAACAAATTGTTTGGAAAATGTGTGAAGGCTATATCCATGTGTCTTGTTTGACACCATGATTTCACCATGTCACCAACTAATGATGAAATAGATATTAATATGTATCTCCATGCACTTATATTTCTAATGCTTCAATGTTATTAAATGTTGTTCAATAAATGTACACATTTTCAAGATCAATATTATAGACCAGCATATTCCCTTGAGCAGAAATACTTGGCACAAGCTAACTGTTAGCTGGAATACTGGACTCTCATTATATTGCTGACACCATCGTCAACAATTTACCTTCTTTAATTTGTCAGATACAAAAAAAAAAAAAAGTGCATGAAAGATTGTCCAACCCTTAGTAAGGTTGGGGGACTGCAACACAACCTCTCCTGGGAGTACAGTTCTGTCATACCCAGAATTCCTTGACAACTGACTCCAAACAATAACATATCGGTAGCAATATGTCTGCGCCGATTGGCAACGATGCCTTCCTGCCATCAAATCAGACAAGCTGATGAAGCATCCAGGATCGGACTTGAAACCGTTCTCAGAATTAAAACAGTAAGTTCACATGAATTGATTTAATTTTGTACCTTTACTTACATTAAAGATTAATCAGTCTCTACTTGAAAATACACAAGTCTCCAGCAAGAACATCAGTAATTTTGTATCAACAATTTTACCAAAGTCACAACACGATAATCCTTCATTTACATACTTCATCAAAAGAATCTATTGATCTTCACAAGTTGCCAGATTTTTTTTTCCAGGTAGGACATTTAGAGCAATATAAAACAAACAATTTAGTTGACTAACCTATCTCATATTCAGTATCAAACATCTGTTACCCTGCTACTACAAGTAAAAATAGCACTCACCCATTTGCCTTCAAGAGGGCTGACACATGCTGGGCGACCAGATTCTGTCGTAGGGCCGCCAAACTTTCTTTGTCGGTCTTCAGAGCCGGGGGAGTGTTCACCAACACCGTCCTTTCCTTGACGCCGGCATGATGTCCGTACTGCCCACCCTTCTCCGTGATATCTTGGATGACGCGTCTGAAGGCAGTGGGCCGATGTAGCCTGATGCTGATGAAGCCGTTTTCGCAGGGAGAACAACTGACGACGGGAACCGGCAGAGACTGACCCTCAGACAGGATGGCTGCTGTCACGGCATCAACGCGCTAGTTTGCATTTGGAACAAGCACATATCTTATAAATATTGTACCCGATATGTATTTTTTCTACTTTCGAAACTTCTCTTTGTCAGTTTTTAAACATACTGGCATTTCATCTGGAACTCACTTTTGATGCATATAATCATAACTATTCACAACAACATATGAAGTTTTTGCTCCTACTTATAGAAACAGCATATACATTTTGTGAATCATGACTGTACTACACTGCAACCTATCTGTTTTACATTGTACTAGTATACAAATATACTTTGCCTTGAGATGGTTCAGGTTAAAACTATGGGCAGAGGTGACTCCAAATATGTGGTACTATTCACTGAGGAGTGCAGCCCCAAAGTGATGGACAGTACTTCTGGATGCATCAAAGCCTATAGTAACCAGAAACTCGTAATCCGGCAGAGTATTAGTTTATTGTAATATTTTGGATTGAAAATAGATATAAATATAGATCTCTAATTTCAAATATTTACTGAGCAAGGTACAATGTAAGTTAATTTCTGTTCATTTTTGTCCAGATGAAATAATACCATCAGTGTGACAGCGAACACCTTTTACATCAAAAACAAAAATCAACTGCCAAAACTTTGGAACAGCAAAATTTACTAATTCCACAGCAAATTTCACTCAATATCTTATACAATGACTGGTTGATACACAATGTTTCTGAAAATACAAGAACAAAAAGTAACAATATGCAATTCAAAATAAAGCTTGTAGAATGCATATGTAGTTAATAGGTCCGTAAGACAAAAAAAAAACCAAATAAACAAACAAACACAAGAATGCACACACAAAGATATTTGTTTCTATATAGAAGTTAAGTATTCACTTTATAGTAATTTACACACATGAATACAGCAGTATATTACAAAAACTGAAACAATCAAAACAACAGGGATTATGCCTTAGGGCTTGGACATTTTGTAACCACATCAGCGACCTCAACACGTTACTGGTTACAGTGCCCTGCAACAGACATTTCGTAGCATTCATTTTGTGCTTAGATTTTAGTGAGAGAGGGTGAAAGAATTAAACAAAAAAATCAATAATAATAATAATAGGTACACTATGCTTTTACTAAATGCACTTATAAAGACAATGTTTCTAAACACAAGGGGAAATGATGAAAAGAAAGAAAAGGAAAAAGGAAAAATGCAAGATAACAAACAAGTAAAAAAAAAAATTACAGATGGTGTCTACATACAAATTACATAGACGTCTAACATTTAACTATCAAGAATAGTATGACATAGGGTACATAGTAAGTTGTAAATTACATCAGTATGATCAGTGGGTATCGGTAAATACATAAAAATATTACTGCACGGGTCATCACGCACAGTACATTATTCTTACCGGGAGGATCAATTGAATTAGGTTTATGGAAAAACCTGATTTTTCAGGTTCTGTCTAACTTTGGGAACAGTGATTTTGAAAATTTTCAAGATATGACATTTAATGCATATATTGTACCATAAAAGTAACATCTTATCACATAAAATTTTAGAGATAGCCTAAAGCCTAAATATAAGGAGATATCTGTATTTTTCTCAATAAACCGTAACTGTAGACGGTTTAGTTTGGAAATATCTTTATTATATGACTATTGTTCACATTTTGTATAGAGGATCTATTTTACAATACTTGAACTTATATTAATTTACTTGTCTTAACATCAATTTTACCGTTTCAAATTTTTACAGTGGTTGTTTCTATCCCTTGACCTTGACCTTGATGTAGTAATCCCTTGAAGCAGCTTGTACATGAAGCTATACTGGGATGAACTCGAACTGTGTGTCATGAGGGGGTGTCATTCAGTGTATGTACAGATGTCTCACTATCATACAATAAAATGTGAGTATAGGTGCTCAGTGCGAGTAAAAACAGCGTCGATCCTCTTACACAGTGGCTGATCCAGCAGGAGGCTGCATTGCCCTGAGGATGGGCAAAGCAGCTCCTTGGAATAATGTTGGGTTGGCGGTGCTTACTATGGGTCCCGGCAGGCGATTCCATAGTCTTATGGCTCTTGGGTAGAATGAATACTTGTGGGAGTCAATGGTGGATCTAGGGATTGTGTATTTGAGTTGGTGATCTTGTCTTCCAATGGGCATTTCCATGGTAACTCACGTTACATTTTGAACTCAAAATTAGGTCGTTGAGATCAATATCCTTAAAACCTAATTAGTGATATGAGTTACTATATGTGAATGAGTATCATGCACCTCCATCCTACCTCACAGCAACATTACATCCACAGACTCTTATGAGAACTATGAGAAAAAACACTACAAATGTCGGTAACTCACGTTACATAATTTGGACATGCAAAAATTTGGCATATCTTATATTCAAAAGTTTCCTCAAACAAGAAACAGAGAGACTTTAAAGTCTATTGTGTCAAAGTTATGGACTAACAACATACATCACCGAGTATGGTAAAAATTCAAATTGTCTTACATTCTCCAGGTATCGTCATGTGAAGCGGTAACTCACGTTACGGTAACTCACGTTACAGTTTGTCCACATGATCACAAGACGATTTTTTGTCTTAATAATCCAAAGAAAACTTACCAAGACAATTTTTTTTCACAAACAAACTCCATGAATAAAGAATCTAAATTGATTTGAACATTGATCTGACAGTAATTAATCCCATTTTATCCATGAGATTACCAAAAGGCAGGAAACTTTACATTTAGAATACCAAATTGAAGATAAATTTCATTTTTAATTGAGTCGTTTTCCAAGCTTTCATTTGTACTGAGACAAAAATTGTATTCAACAAAATGATATGAAACAGAGTCTATTTCATTAAATTACACTCTTTTCCAGTTAACAAATGCATCAGAAATTGAGGATTTAATTGAGAATTTGATTTGATTGTTTTTTTATTTTACTAGATTTAAATGGATTTCAGGCTATCTAGATAAAACAAGTCATCCATAAACTATTTCATTTAATACACTGAGTCACGAGACTAGAGACCTATACATGTAGTCTGTGGAGAGTTTAAAGGTTCAGAAATGAATGTTTCAATAAATCTTTTAACTTTTAAACAATGCAATTTATATTCCAATTATTTGATAATTGTTTGAATTACTCAATAATCAATTGTTTGTATGTTTGATTTGTTTACATATTCTTATACTAAACTGGTACAGAAATTAGACTTGAATTACAGAAACTGCAGATAGATTTTAGTTATCTGCTACCAGTATTGATCAGTTTAATAAAACATGTTCATAAATGTTTAAGCCTTAAAAAACAATGGCTTTGGTCTATGAAATGTCAAGTAGCCATTATTTAAACCGTACATACATGTAAAAAGTATACCAGTATTTTCTAGAGTAATCAAGCAGACTGAAGCAGTAAATCCCAATGAAAAACATGAATAGTAAATATTTTGTGATCAGGAGGCTAACTATTAATATCACAAAATGTTGATAGTTTGCTTTAAGGTACATGACTGTACAGCTCTTAAAGAAAATGTCTGATAATGAGGTTCACATTCAACAAGTTTTTGGTAATAGATCAGCATGTAAAGTAAATTATAGTAAACATGGAAAAGTTTCATTGTAGGATTTTGCAACAGTATAGCTAAAACCTCAGAGTAGAATAGTATAAAACACATAAGCGTGTCAAATTCACAATGTTCAGTTCTCAAAAATCTCAACAGCAGGAAGCGAGCTCCAATCTTAAAATTCTGTTCATAGTATGTAAATGTTTCAGCCTCATAAACAATGGCTTTGGTCTATACAGGTAGGTATAAACTATGAAATGTCAAATAGTAATCACTTGAATTACAAAAACAAGAACTTTTCAAGAGTAATCATGCAGTGATTATCCCAATCAGGAGGCTATCAATAGTTATCACAAAATTTTGATAATTTGCTGGAACAAGGTCCATGCAGCTTTAGAAGAAATGTCTTTCAACAACTTTCGTAACACATCAGTATACATGCACTGTAATATTAAATAGTAAATGTGGAACAGTTTCTTTCAGAAGTTAACATGTGATGAACATGTGTAATTAATACATTGTACATGTAGACCAGTTGGTTTGGTGATAGAGAGAGACCAAGAGAATAACAATCTACTGGAAATAGAATCTTAATACAAGAGTTCAGTAATCATGTACTCATTGGTAATACTTACAATCACAACCTTCATATCATTTCTTGGTATTAAAGAAAAATCATGTCGGTAACTCACGTTACATTGTGGTAACTCACGTTACATGGTAACTCACGTTACAATTTTAAGACCTCTGTTATGAGAATTTGAAGCAAAGATTTTAAGTCCCATCATATTTCTTGGATGTGTGCTGCATAGTTATTTGATAATCCAAAATACCATGTCTCAGTTGGGCATAGTAAAATTGCTAGGTTAAAAAGTTCATGTTTCGGGAACTCACGTTACAGCAGCTTCTCGAGCTATGTAAGAGCACGCTGGTGTCCGAAGTACATATCTTATATCGAGGTCTCCACTTTATTTACTGCTAGATTAATATATTTTTGATTTGTAAAACCAAACAAAGTTTGATTTGAGCCTCAAATATAAAAAATAATCACAAAGAGCAACAAAAATGCATTGTCAGGGATTTTTAGGTCAAAAAATGCTTTCTGGTTTCAAAAGGTATAAAAATGCACAAAAGGGAACTTTTCTTTAAGGTAAAGTTGGTTTCACACACTTCAAACTATGGCTAACAAAGTAAGATTATCAGTTGTCCTGAAATATGTGGGTAAAATTTTGGTGGTCATGTCGCACAACTCACGGAAATGCCCCAATGTAGTTAGCTGGGGTGATATCGGGTGGGAGGGGCATGGCAACCAGGTGATGTTGGATTTTGTGAAAAAGTGTGCATTGTGCAAGAAGGCGGCGAGAGTGAAGGCTATCCCATCCGAGTGCTGTTACTAGGGCTGTGGAAGATGATGTTGGGCTGTAATCACATAGGACAAAACGGGCTGCAGACTTTTGTACTTGCTCGAGTGAGTTGATATTAATAAAAGTGAAAGGATTCCACACTGCAGAGGCGTATTCTAGTTGTGGACGGAGCAGTGCAGTGTAGGCTCTGGCCTTTACTTCTTTAGTACATGGAGACAGGGTTCTGCGGATGAGTCCCAGGGTTTGGCTTGCCTTGTGCCTGATGGTCTGGCAGTGCTTGTTCCACCGAAGGTCAGCCGTAACCGTCACACCTAGGTACTTGTACTCGTTGACTCTGGGAATTACTTGATTGGAAAGGAGGTACTGATAAATACTGGGAGTGCGTTTGCGGGTTATTGAGAGGATGCCGCATTTCTTCACGTTGAAGTTCATGAGCCAGTTTTGGGACCAGGCCGATAGTAGTTGAAGGTCTTGCTGTAGTAAGTGAAAGTCATCGTCAGTCACAATCTCACGGTAGACAACACAGTCGTCCGCAAACAACCGGATGGAGGATTGGATATCATCTTGTATGTCATTTATGTACAAAAGGAAGAGAGTCGGGCCAATCACAGATCCCTGGGGGACTCCTGATGGTACAGCTCTCCATGAGGATTGTGTACCATCAATTACCACGGCTTGCTTCCTTTCACTGAGAAAGGACATGACCCAGTTGAGAGAGTCTCCTGAAATTCCATAGTACTGGAGTTTCGTACGCAGGCGTTGGTGTGGCACACGATCGAATGCCTTCTGGAAGTCCAAGAAGACTACATCAATCTGGCTGCGTTTTTGTAAGGTAGAGGACCAATCATGTACTGCTGACGAGAGTTGGGTGGTTGTAGAAAGCCCTTGGCGAAAGCCATGTTGAGCACCAGTGAGGATGTCATTTCTTGCTAGATGCTTCGATACATGACTGAGTACAATGTGCTCCATGACTTTACAGCATATACAGTCTAACTCAGAACTAACTGCTCGTAAGTGTTAGATCTAACATTAGACTACAGTGTATTTTAAAGCATTAAATCAATGCTGGTTTTGTTTGTTCGTTTGTTTGTTTGTTTGTTTTGTTTCATCTTCAAATGGTAAACGATTCTACTGTTGGGGACGCGTGATCCGTGACGGGGCTTGTCATGGACTCATATACTGTATATGAATGGGTAGATCATTCCGCAAACTGGGGTGCAATAAAAACAATAACAAAAACAAGGCCCTAAAAACAAATAAAAATCAGATAAAAAAAAGAAGAAGAGACAATTACAACTTACAAACAAACAAACAAGAACAAAAAAAAAAAAAAAATTGAACAGCGGCAAAAGGAAAAAAAAAAGAAAAAAGAACTCTTTCACACGATCAGTCCGGCCTAGGTGACGTAGGTCTATGCGCCTATGTTGAGTATGGCTATAGTCTAGCTACATATAAATAAGTCTAACTAAGACTTATCACCTTAGACTCTAAGGTGATTCTGGGTAATGAATCGGAGTAGGAAAGGATACCGGTATCTAAAATTACGTTTGTTAGGTAGGCCTGGCCTATGTACCTTTAATACAGTGGAAGAATGGACGGATTAGGAGTGCGTCGTTTTAAAGTTACACTCAGCACAATGCTTGGTCCCACGTATATACATACCTGTCTTGTTTGAAACACCATCGACACTACTCCACGAGGAATACAAACATCGCCATATTCTGCTCTTGTACTTAGACGTACTAGGTTGGACTCATTCTTCTGATTTCTTGGAATTACCTCATAGCAGGTTTTGGTAATAATTCTCGATAAATCAGTCAGAATTTGTCGCAGAAGTGATGGCATACTACTACTGGTGGTCTCGGAATGTTCCGTCATGGTCGCGCTCGGTGGCTCGCGGTCGAGAGTACGGAACGCTGAACTATACATTGCATATGGAACGCTTGTGGTATACTAGTTTACTTTCCGACAAATTTTAGTAACGCCTTACGGAAAACCAAACAAAGCAAAATCAACGAAGTCACCGAGATTGTGGCATCATACGATCGCAATGCTGTAGTGGAACCCCACTGTTGTTCCAACCCCCCCCCCCCCCACACACACACACACACCTTCGTTTAGGATCGCGGCCGAATTGCATAATACTCTTTCTTGTCAATAAACAACAGCAAAAAATAATGGTAACAAAAAAAATATATAGTAGCTATAAATATCAGAAATTGCACAAGAAGAGAAGAAGATAGTGCATGATGAAGAAGAAGAAAGAGAAGGAAAACGACAAAGAAAAAGAATAAAAGGAAAAAGCAGATGATGAAGAAGGAGAAGAAAGAGAAAAGAAATTTCTCTTTCCTCTTCATCTTTCATTTTGAACGAATTTGCTGTGCAAAGCGCTATCTCTGGTCATCAAATTCTCGGAGCAAAATAAGTAGATCAACTGTCTCGAGCTCACTCAACAGCCACACGGGCCACAGACAAGGTCAAGCCTCTAGCGAAATTCTACTTCTACCCTCGGCCTGTTGGTTCAACTCTGAGCTTTGCATCACATAATCGAACAAACAAACAAACTGGCTTGTTTAGCGGAGAGGGAACATTTTGAACCGAAAGTGGTTTCATTTGGCAGAAGGGCATCCCCCTCTTGATCTGATAATATTTCATTCCACATAAACTTCGAAACAAGAAACCATGCTGCAAAACGTGCTCTTAGTTTCTAAACTTTTAAGCCAGGCCGGGGGGGGGGGGGGGGGGGCTCACCGAAGTAAGAATGTTGTCACATGAAATGTGTGAAAGAACTTTCCTCCCAAACATTCCTTGCAATGGTATTGAAACTTGAATGACTGTCTTAAAAATACTGTGTCTTTGTGTGTGGGGTGAGGGTGAGTGCAGGTGTGATATTGTTGATTATTGTCTTTTGAATAAATTATGACGCTGCAAAATGCTGTAATGATGACATCAATTCCTAGGAGCAATCAATGATTATACAGGCAGTACCATTATTCCATTATTAGCTAAATATGTATAAATGAATAAAACAAGATAAAACGAAAAACTAATGGACAGCTAGAGAGAGGGAGAGAGAGAAAAAAAGAGGGGAGACAGTGCGTGTGTGTGTATGTGTGGTTGTGTGCATTATGTAGATAGAGGAAATTGTGTGTATCAAATATATTTCAGCATTGTCTTTTCATATCACTACCTATGACATCTGTGTTTCGTTGGCGTATATAAGAAAATCCTTTTAAGAGCATTATTATTTTTTAGTTATGTGATCTCATATGAGATCGTAATATTAAGTCTGTTACGTATTTTGAGTAAGTGATACAATGACAAAGAGTAAGGCATACCAATGATGCAATGTAGTTCAGGTTGCATTTCCTTTTTCTTTTCTTTTTTCCTGTCTATGTCTATTTCTGCGGATATTCTCTCTGTCTTGTTTTGCTCCCGTTTGCTTCTTGTCGCGATATTTCCATATTACTAGGGTTGATTTTCTTTTTTTATCTCAGCGTTCATCTTCTATTACTCAATCTTCGAGCGGTCATCGACAGATATGCTGATTGAAATTTAATATACGCACAAACGTTCCGAAATTTCGTCGGCATTTCGACGCTTTCCTGTCACAGAATTAAAAAGAAAAAAAAAGAATAACAAGGCAGAGTAATATCCCCTAAGTCGGCCAACATAAACATATCGGCGAGAGACAACAGAAACGCGGAATACAAAGCTGATCTCCCATTTTTCATCTTTATGTTTGTGCAGAGAGCATTACCAGAGGAACGATAGAGATCAGGGGGAAAGCATATAGGGACGGACTATACCTGCATTAATGCATTATAGAATTATCAAGCGAATGCAGGTTTATTCATTATAGGCTATATGTATTGGCGATATCCATCGTGTCAGAAAAATGAAGGTGTATCATGCAAGATGTCCTCATTTTGGCACGTCGCGTACGTATACCAATCTATATAAATACACACACACACACACACACACACACACACACACACACACACACACACAGATTATCAAGACCGGATCACTGGTGAAGATTTATTTATCTGTATTGGTTTATTTGTCTGTCTTTTTTTTTTCTCCATAAGTCTTCATGTTCTTGTTTTCGTATGTTTCAGTGGATGCAATTGATTTTTCTTTTTGAATGAATAGTCAATAATCAATAGTATATTTTATTTTTTCCTTGCGAATTACGTGAAGTGAGGTAAGAATAAGTAATCATCGCAATTAATCTGAATGTAGTCAAGGAGGAAAAAACAAACAAACATGCACTTAAGTCGTTGTCAGTTCTTATACAATGTGCCTTTTTCCAAAGCATGCTGTTAATGAAGATAATTATACTCTGTGATAATCATTACATGTAACGAACAATTTACTGTCGAACGGCCTGTATAATGTAGGCCTATATAATTCAAGTTTGTATCAATACAATGTCACAGTTGCCACTTACATTACACTGATACCTGTATGAGACTGCACAAGAAGATGAAGACAAAATTCTGATCGAATTGAATCCAATGATTCGATTTGCTCACATAATAGTTCACGCTGTTCATTTTCTATAGACCCTACACTACCTTCAGTGCAAATCCTCTCTATCTTACTGTTTGAGGAAATAAATTTCAAATAACAAAGTTATGAGACATGAGTTTTCAAATGATTCAGTGTTCTATCCTTCTTCGTGATATTGGCCCCAACCACACAACATAATGCGTTATGTAAATTGGGTGAGATGCTGATATTATCGCCCAACATGCCTCCCGTTGACCTGAGTGTGTACACGAGTATTCAGGCATTTTGAAATTAAGTCTGCCTTGCTACATCATTTTGGTAGGGCTGAAAGGGCAATCAGTTGAGCAACGTACAGAATATCAATGTTGTGTTCTTGTTTTTTAAATACAAAATATTTTAATACCAAATCATCATTCATTTGTAAATGAACTGTAAATTATAGGGCACGTTATTCTTTAAAATACCCCCTCCAATTTCCCCGCCCAAGGACAGAATGTAAAGGAAATTCTTTTGCATATAAAATATATCGGAGCCAGTTTGTTTAATGCACTCCCTGTAAATGTTCAAACATGTACATCCCTTTATAGATTACAAAAAAATAAAACAAGCCTTATTGACTCAATTGATTTATAACTGTGCATCATACACGTATATTATATCCATGTATATAGTATGGCGTACGTGTATTATTTACCATTAATTCACTCTCAATGTTTGTAGTTTACAATGTTACCTATAATTGTCATGCATTTTGTATTTTCATGCGTAGAATGTTTTTTGTCACTGCAGGAAAGCAGTTTTACAAAAGTGAACAGGCCAATCCTGCACTATAAAATAAATAACACAAATAATAGAATAAATGAAATGAAGAGTTTGTTCGCAAAAACCGATAAGTCCATTTTTGAAGATTTTGAAGTACGGTATCTGTCATAAAGTACAAAATGATACCTTTTAAATGATGTATATACAAATAAAGGTACATTTTTGAAGTTATGGTCAAAAGAAGCAAAAATTTTCTTATTATTCTATTTATTTTTCTTGACCTTTAATCGCAAATATCTCCATTTGGCAAATATGAACTTATCGGTTTTTGCGAACAAACTCTTCAAATGATACCGGAACAGCCAAGCAGTGGTCGCCTGTGGTAGGTATTATAATTGCTGAAATACTAAAAAGATTTACCTCTGTTTTATAACGTTTTTGCGTTTATACCTTTGGGAGTTTTGTGATGTATAGTGACATGGTCACCTCATCCAATTTGAAAGTAAATGCGACCAATGTAAATATTTCTAGATGGCATGCTACAAAAAATCCTGAGTTTCTTGTTTATCTTTGCAATATCATTAATGGTTACTATTTACTTGCCTTTATTCCATTCTATTAAAAACAATTCCAACGTGGAGCACCACTGCACTCTGAAAAGATAAGGAGCGCTACTACTTTAACCCACACTCGGGAACGAAAGTGTATCTGTCCTCATTTTTTCGGTGGCATAATTCCTTTGGTGGAATATTGCTTTCGTCTTTCAAAATCCACGTCCAGTGCTCGTCGATTGTAGCTTTCCTGATCATTTCATCAGTCACTGTCCTGTTTAAAAACATGGTATTATGCTTCCTTCTCACACACACACTCTCTGTCTCTCACTCTCTTCATCTCTCCCTCTATCACCATATATCTCTCTTCTTCTCTCCTCTCGCACTCACCTCATCACGCATATGAATATTATGCACACTCTCCTCGATCTCTCTCTTTATCTCTCTCAACCCCCTCCCCCCCCCCCCGAAGTATAAAGATCGGGTTACGGCGGGGTTCAAAATAAAGATTAACATTTGAACTTCAGAGAAGCGATCTGAAGCGAGATAAGCCGCATAGATGAAGGTCGATAATGCACGTGTACTGCAGTCCCTAGCTGGCCCGATTCCTGTATTGTTGGTTTTTTTCTTTTGGATTTGTTTTTTTCTTCCTTACCGTGTTTTATTTTGTTTCATTTGTGTTTTACTATGAAAGGTATGCCTGGCATGATTGCCTTCTTTTTCTTACAAAGATAAAAACGAAACAGATTGAAATACTGGATAAAAGGGTAAAGACAAAGTATTGAGACAAAATATGACTTTTGAAACCACAAGTTAGTATATATTCGATATCGTGTGTTAAAATGATCATATCTTAATTGGATAAAAATAAGAGGCCAGGCCAACTGTATGTTCTCTCATCACCACCCCCCCCCCTTACACAAACACACACACGCACGCACGCACGCACACACACACACACACACACACACACACACACACACACATAAACACATCATTAAGGCAAATGGACCTGTGTACATTCCCCTATCACTTAATTCTTTCAAGTACAGTAAATCCTAATCTATAATACAAAGTAAACTGTGACAATTATCATAAAATCTAAATACTAAAATTTTGTATTTATATAGATCCTTCTCAACCACAGAATGACACATAATTATAATCTCTATAGGGGATAATCACGTACATGATAAAAAGGAAGTTATATCGTTTGCTGTATCGTAAAAGATGGTTACTGTCTAATCAAAGTAGTTACTTGCAAAAAAAAAAAAAATGACGATGATAAAAATGGCGGCTGGAGGAACAGAAACGGTGATGACGACAACAGATTAATGCTGGCATGATTATTGTGTCGTGCTTACCAAGAAAGCCGTGTTTTTACTCTTAAAATGTATTGCATTTGACCATTTTCATCTTGTCTGGTTCTCTTATATTAACTTTTTCCAATCAGTTTCTTTTCTCATTCGTTTATGTCCGTTATTCTCTGTACATAGGGTAACTAATTTGCCAAAAATAAACACGATCTTCCATTTTCTCTGCATGCCGTCATTGATTCCACCTCTTTAACGTTCTTCTTCCAGCTAGCTATTTTGTCCCGCTCCCGCAGCCCCCCCCCCCCCCCCCCCCCCCCCCCCCCGCCGCATTTACTTCATTGCACGGGTCGAGATCGAGCACTGTTTATACTCTCCTCTTCCCTGGAAGTATGAGGTAAGTTCCCGCTGGAACCGCCTTTGGAAAAACGGGATGAGAGAGGGCGGGTGGTGGAAAAGAAGGGGTGCGTTTAGCCTTTACGTCATGAACTTGCCCTGTTTAGTTCATATGATGTCTTATAGGTCATGTTTCTCTGGCACATGGTACATTATGAACATAATTCGTGTCGCAGACAAAATGGATTTTTTTTTTCGCTTTACATTGACAAGAAATGGCATGTCATTTTTCCCATTACCTCCTGTCAGATACCATTGAAAAATAAAAATGTAATGACATACAATTTTCGCTCGCTGTACAACAGATTAGTTTCATATTTTGGAGAGAGGGAAAAATCACGTAACAAGTTAGACTTCAACAGCAGTCTAACGGCATGATCAATTTGTGTAATAAGTTCATGTAATTGTTGCTTTCATCCACAATGCTTGGTAAACATGTCCAAAGGAGTAGCATATTAACAAGAGGTATAGATGCTAGTCAATTTGCTTCACATCTAGCTCATTATTATAGGTCCACTGATCCTGCCTTTGGGGCATGAAACGTCTCGATCTATGCATAATTACGCCTTGAGCGATTCTCATGAAAACATCACATTAAATTGTTACTATTTCTATCTCACGCATATGCATTCCTTAGCCAGTGACCTGTTCTCGTTTCTAGGTGGAAGGTCTGCTTATCACCTCAAATTTGTGTACGCATTCAACAAGAGGATTCGAAGGTCCCTTCATCACGCAGTCACGACGTTCACGATACGATGTTACAGCGTTTACTTGGTCAAAGGATAATATTTGGACATTAAATCACATTTTACAAGAATTTTACAATGCAATCCCTCGGGGAAGATTTTCGTCATGAAAATTGTACTTGTTCGAGTGATGGCATCGCTTGGAGGTACGATTACGCTTTGATAAAAGAGCGCAGAAGTCGGACATTCTCTCTATGATAATTATGTATTAATATTATGATAATTATGTTGGAAATGGAAAAATGAATGAATGAATGAATGAATGAATGAATGAATGAATGAATGAATGAATGAATGAATGAATGAATGAATGAATAAATGAATTCATGGATTAATGAATGAATGAATGAATGAATAAATAAATAAATAAATAAATAAATAAATAAATAGATAGATAAATGAATGAATGAATAAATAAACAAACAGATAAATAAATAAATAAATAAACAAATAAATGAATGATTCAATGAATTATGAAATAAACAGGTCAATGCACACTGTATTATTTATGGTCTTTGACATCAGCACGAGAATCTCAAGCCCGAGAACATTATGGGAACATTGACCCGAGAGACAAAGCTATATCAAGTAAACTTTTTTTTTCTTTTTTTCTGTTTTTATTAAACACTGTATAACATTTGCCATGAAACAAAATACATATCACACTATTAAAGGGAAGGTAAACCCAAAGAACAATGTGGAGTGAGTGAAAGCAGCAACATTAGTAGAACACATCAGTGAAAGTTTGAGGAAAATCGGACAATCGATGCAAAAGTTATGAATTTTTAAAGTTTTGGTGTTGGAACCGCTGGATGAGGAGACTACTAGAGGATATGACGTATGAGTGGACAACAATACAAAGAAAATATAAAGGAAATTCAACAAAAATTCACTTTTCTAGAATTATGAAAGAGCAATGGACCAACCGCTTTCAGAAAGCAGGAAGAATAATTGCTACCCTTAACATATGTCAATATCAAGTTGATGGAATTTGTAATTTTCATGAAAAATGGATTTTTGCAGAATTTTCTTTATATTTTCTTGGTATTGTTGTCCACTCATACGTCATAACCTCTAGTAGTCTCCTCATCCAGCAGTTCCAACATCAAAACTTTAAAAATTCATAACTTTTGCATCGATTGTCCGATTTTCCTCAAACTTTCACTGATGTGTTCTACTAATGCTGCTGCTTTCACTCAATCCACATTGCTCTTGGGGTTTACCTTCCCTTTAAGTAAACTCGGTGCAACCGCTAGCAACGAAGCAGCCAGCTTCTAAACGAAGCCGAAAAATAACATAAAAAATAGAAGAAAAAGATACTTGTGCTAAAAAGTCCGTATGGGATATAGCGCCTCTCAAAAATGAGATTGATCTCGCCGCCTTAGATCCGTGATTGTCTCTTTGCTTGCGTAGAAATGTCTCACACACTTTCACACACATGAAATACTCACACTTTTTTTCACACACTCTCATGCACACCTAAACACACACACACACACACACACACACACACACACACACATCACACACTACACACACACACACACCTATACACACTCAATATGACACAACACTGCAAAAAATCCGGTGTTAAATAGTGAACACCGAGCTGGTGTTAAATTTTCGGTGCTCATTTATGGTGTTAAATTAACACCTCCGGGTGTCATTTCCAAATTTTAAACTGTTTTTTGAAGAGTTTCTTAGTAACTGCACTTCTTGTTGATTTTTAATTTAAACAAGACGATCACGATCAAGAAAAATACTAGATTTTTGAAAAAATGTGAAAACAAATTTACACCAAAGTAACACCAGCTGGTGTGGTCTCTTATTGAAGCTGGACGGGTGTTAAACCATTGATATTAACACCAACAAATATCAAATCAACACCATGTGGTGTCATTTTTGAATTAACACCAGTACAGTGTCAAAATAACACCAGGTACAGTGTCAAATTAACACCACGAAGTGTCAGGTGAACACTTTTCAACACCATCACAGTGCATTTTTAACACCTGTGGGTGTGGTCCTTTATTGAAGTTTGATCGGTGTTAGATTTAACACCCGTGGTGTTAAATCTAACACCGATGTTTTTACAGTGAAGCAAGGAAAAAAAGTCAATTTTTTATTCATTTATTTATTTATTCATCTATTTGTGTTTTATTTTTATTGTGATATCTGGATCCCTTATGATTTGGATGAAGGGATATCGTACGGTATGTTTTAAGTTTTTCTAATTCTGCATTTTGACAATTTAACGCAAAAGACGTCAAATCACGTGACAAAAAGTAATCAAATCAACATGCCCGTTGACGGGCGTGCTAAATGACTCCTCCACATTGGAAAAAAAAAAGGACCAAAACAAATAAGCAAGACTGATCA
This sequence comes from Diadema antillarum, assembly GCF_040938485.1. NCBI lineage: Eukaryota > Metazoa > Echinodermata > Echinoidea > Diadematoida > Diadematidae > Diadema > Diadema antillarum. The sequence goes on from NW_027272218.1 coordinate 403,673, forward strand.
GTTGTAACGGATCGCACAAATAATCTGATCTGAGCATGTCTTGAGTTACGAATTGTCCAGACCTGTCAGAGTGAAATCCATCTCCTCACCGACCGCTAACCGCAAATGATATTCATACCTTTTTACAAAATCCGTGTCCTGTCAATAAAGCCCAGAAAGACACTTCCATGTGTCACGTAAGATACTACATGGTGGACGTGGACACAAGGTCAGGGTGTATAATTATGCTCCTCCCTCAAGATTTTGTCAGCGAACATACCGTTCAATATATCGCGAAGTGCTCACTCTGAATCAAGCCAAATTCCGGACAACAATATTCACATCGGTCAAAAGTATTTCAGATTTGGATGGAGAGCGTGATTCAGATTTGTTTTCTTGAAAAAAACAAAAATACACTTGAAAAAAAGAAGAAGAAAAAACTACTATAACAGCATAAAACGTGTATCTAAAACAAAGTAATGAATGGGCTCTTTGGCAATCTGAAAGGGCTATACATGTTTGTCTGTAAGGGATGGCGTCGTTTTATGACCTCTTGACCCCTGCTCAAGACGTCAACCGGGTTCAAGTTGACTGGCTAACGATGACGGCAATATATAGGTTATTGGCAATGATACACACTAGTAATACACTTGATGATACTGATCTCTGAATATATCATGGGTCATTCATATTCGCCTCTCTTCATTCTCGCATGGAAGGAGTAGCTGAAACTTTAAAAGGTATAAAGAATCTAACACTGATTATGATGAAGGTCAGTATACGTCGGTGTGTATACTCCTCATCCGGTTCTCATTGATGATGATCATAATAATTTCCTAAATACACTTCCGAAACGTTTCCCACTATTATGATGATAATCAGAATAATAACAACGATGAAATTGATTATGTTGATAATAATGATAATAATTATTATTATTATCATCATCATGATAATGACAATAATTCGCATGATAGTGATGACATTTTTCTTTTTTCCTCAAATTTCGCATATGCCCGAAGAAGAGTGAACGACTAAATCAATGACTTCAATGAGAGAAATTAAACAGAGATAGCACCTTTTAAATTACGTATGTTTAAAGTATTGCGTAGCTGATTTCTCATTGGTGCATATTCTTTTGGAAAGGACAACTGCATGTCATGACGCAAATCTCTCGTTTGAAGAGGCTACACCCCAGTAAATAATGCCAGTGCATATCTTGGCAATCAATGACTTAAAGTCAAAGATATAAAACACCTGTTTCTTGACCCTGGCCTAATCTAAACATCAGTCATCGCCACAGCGCCACAGGAGGGGGGGGGGGGCACCGCGAGAGGAGGAGATTGTTTTGGTTTTGGCATGGGCCATGTAGCTCCATGGTGCGTGTGTGTGTATACGTGTGTGTGTGTGAGTGTAGACATTCAGCGTATGCAGACAGAGCATGCCTGTACTGTAGTGACCGGAACTATTGTCATTCCATTTTGCTCTCCCCTTCTCCCTCCCCCATCTCTCCCCCCTCTCCCTCCCTCTCTCCCCCTCGCTCTCCCTCTCTCTCTCTCTCTCTCTCTCTCCCTCTCTCTCTCTTTCTCAATGATCCAGTCAGCAGGCTGATTGTAACCAGGGAGGTAGTCTCACCTCCCCGTTGTAACTCACTGCCAAATAGCACATTGTCAGCACCGGCAAACTGGCAATGCTCTCCTTCTTATTCCTGTATTTTCGTTATTTACGGGTCGATTTTTTTCGTTCGAAATGTAAAATGGATGACCATAGAATTTCTCAATAGAATATAAAATTGAAAACTTTAGATAGGATAGAGAAAATTGAGTTCACTTTGAATGGTCTGCCACAGGCAGATATCCTTATCATGCTCTTATGTAATACGACAGCTGCTTTCTCAACGATCCAGTCAGCAGGCTGATATTAACCAGGGAGTAGTCTCACCTCCCCGTTGTAACTCACTGCCAAATGGCACCGGCAAACTGGCAATGCTCTCCTTCTTATTCCTGTATTTTCGTTATTTACGGGTCAATTTTTTTCGTTCGAAATGTAAAATGGATGACCATAGAATTTCTCAATAGAATATAAAATTGAAAACTTTAAAAAGGATAGAGAAAATTGAGTTCACTTTGAATGGTCTGCCACGGGCAGATATCCTTATCATGCTCTTACGTAATACGACAGCTGCTTTCTCAATGATCCAGTCAGCAGGCTTGTAACCAGGGAGGTAGTCTCACCTCCCCGTTGTAACTCACTGCCAAATAGCACATTGTCAGCACCGGCAAACTGGCAATTCTCTCCTTCTTATTCCTGTATTTTCGTTATTTACGGGTCGATTTTTTTCGTTCGAAATGTAAAATGGATGACCATAGAATTTCTCAATAGGATATAAAATTGAAAACTTTAGAAAGGATAGAGAAAATTGAGTTCACTTTGAATGGTCTGTCACAGGCAGATATCCTTATCATGCTCTTATGTAATACGACAGCTGCTTTCTCAACGATCCAGTCAGCAGGCTGATATTAACCAGGGAGTAGTCTCACCTCCCCGTTGTAACTCACTGCCAAATAGCACCGGCAAACTGGCAATGCTCTCCTTCTTATTCCTGTATTTTCGTTATTTACGGGTCAATTTTTTTCGTTCGAAATGTAAAATGGATGACCATAGAATTTCTCAATAGAATATAAAATTGAAAACTTTAAAAAGGATAGAGAAAATTGAGTTCACTTTGAATGGTCTGCCACAGGCAGATATCCTTATCATGCTCTTACGTAATACGACAGCTGCTGGAGTCATCAAACCCTGGCTTGGCCTCCAGGTTTGTCACGCTGAGCAGAAAGTTTATTTGTAATGGACAAGTACTTCGACTCCCAACTCTCAAACGACAGATAAACGCACCCCACTTTGGAAAAATTCGGCTGGGGTCTCGCCTCAAACGAGAGATTGACGGCATGTAATTAGACAAAAAAACATACAAAGATATATGTCGGCGAAATTCATCTTTTTTTTTCTAAATGGGAGAAAAAAAGGGATAAAATCATCAACTGACTGATTTTCTTTTCCACAATTCAGTTTCGGGGGAAAGAAGGCAGATTTTCCGAGGGATGTGAATTTTCTTGGCAACTTTGCTTTCTTGATTTTCCCTCAAACGTCTTTCCGTAGATTCGGTCACGAAAACCCGAAAGCCCACATGCCGAGAGTTTCTTGCGTATTTTAGGAATGTCACCTGATCTAAGGACATCACCGCTCCCTACCCCCCACCCCCTCCATCTCCTTTTCTCGGGGTAGGGGCGTGAGGTGATGGAATAAGGGGAAATCGAAAAGCTGACTACTCATGAGAGTTTCTTCTTTGGTTTCTGGATCAGTAATTCAAATTTGACCCTTTCCTATTTATTGTCCTAATGTTCTTCCATCAGCGTGTTCTTCTTTCTAACGGAACCCTTGATGAGACCGCTCTTCAGCCGTGTTTCGCCCCCTCTTCACCCCCTCACATTCTCCTTCCCTCCCCACCCCACCCCCACCTTCTTGTCTTTCTTTCCTTTCCTTACTTTCTTTCTTTTTTTCGGAGGATTCGGGTTGCCATTGTGTCAGGCTGTGAGTGACAAGGGCCAAGACACCAGGACTACGCAGCAAATCAAATCCTCCAGCGAGAGAGTGTCAACTTGCCGCTTTGTGTGTCACATTATGATTAGTGGCAAGACAAAGGGTACCGAAGTCGGGTCACCTCACCTTAAACCAAGGAGGACATTAATTCGTGTTTGTCGTCCTGTTACACGGTTCCTCACACAACCGATTACGGTTGTTTCACACAGTTTACAAATATCTGATTTACAGCTATCTGTGTGATGTGTAGTGCTATCATGGTCTGCATTCAGAAGTCTAAAATGATACTGTGATGTGCCCAAATTGAATTTAAAGGGCAGGCAACTGGACGAAGCTTTAAAGTCTGACAAAATCGAAGAAATTTAAAGGATCTTACAACTTCGCATATTACTTATCACGCAAGAGTGACATCTGCCACGATAACAAGAACGCAAATCAGATGGGTATTTCCGTGTATCATTTTGATCGATGTCACCATATCTTGCATGAAATTAATCATGATTGGAAGCGTTCTTTTTTCTTGTAGTCTTCTTAGTTGTCAAATATCGATAAAATTCTTACTGCACATGCAATTTACCTATGCTACCTTTAAGTCAACTCGAATAAAAGAGGTTACAGTGACATGTAGACCTACTAACTTGTATACAGGTCGTACCAATTGCACGATTTTGTCAATCGTTTAGTTTGTTTTCCAGCTTCCTCTTTCTCTCCGATCTGTCTGTCCTTCACAGTTCTCAGTATGTTCCCTGTCACTGAAACATCTATTGACCTTAAGTGCCCCTTCAATTTGTCGATCTCCTGCGGTGGAACTTGACGTTTCATGAGTTTTAGGCAGTTGCCCCCCCCCCCCTCCCCAGAAATGTTCAAACCCGCATTTTTTCTTTAGAGTCGATTATTGCATTTTCAAACAATTCTTTTGATAAATGAGAGAATCCCGCAATGGTTAGAAAATTTAGTTTGTCTGTGCTTCTTTTGCAACGACGATAAATAACCAACGTTTATGTGATTTAAAATAATCCAAACCTTACCACCTTAAGTCTGCTCGAGATCGTTGATAATTTCAATGCCAATCCAGCAAAGGCTCCCTGGTGTGGATGGGGATCAACCCGATCCCGTATCCTCCCCGGCTCCATTGCTATACTCGGGCTAAAAGACATACACACCCTCGCTTCCGTGTTTCTCCCCAAGATTGAATGATATTATTCTAATTATAAAGAAGAGATTCCTGCATACATCCGCTAAGAAAAATTTGATTCATCTTTATGTGTGGCTCAATATTAGCACCTTTACGGGCGCAATTTGCACCTTTGAGACCAGTGATCACCTTACACAGACTATTTTCCTGCGCGGTCTATTTACTCCCTCAGACATGTCCTCTATTTCCAAGTTTGAAACACTGCCCCTCCCCCCCCCCCCCATAAAAAAAAAACAAAAGCAAAAACGAAAAAAAGAAACACACACACAGAATAATCCTACAAGTTCATTATTTTCTCATTCTAAGTGCAACTGTGATGTAAATTTCATCATACGCAGTGCGTCTGACTTACTTTATTCATGTATTAATGCAGATTGAGCATGTCGAGGAATCTAGTTTGAAAAGCTGTTATTCCAGTGGTTGATTGCTATAACACTGTGATCCACGGTTTCTTGAGCAGCCACGTTCCTCAAAACACAGAATAATTCTCTTACAAAGACAGTTTACCTGACCTGATCATTATACCATCTGTCTCTTCTGCACAAGTTCTCGTTACCTGAACTTTTCATTTTCTTGACTTTTACCTCGATTTCCGTCAACTTGACATCAACAATTTTCACACCCTTCCACGTAATAGACTATAATCTCCATTGCCCGGGCATTACCTTAGCGTGACTTGAGTTCGGATTTTGCATTACATCAGCTATTAGTACTGAGTAATACCACTGTTCTATATAGGTCAAGGAATTCTTTGTCGGACAAATTTGCTCTCAGTCAATCAGATGCACAGATTTTGTAACAGTTTGTCAGAAAAATATTTGACGAAACGCTTTATAAAATACCCCCTGAACTCGTCGAACCCTCTGAATGTTCGCTATCATCATTTCACTCGAACATGACTTTCCTTTCTATACCAGGTAAAGATTTTGTGCTAAGTGCAATATCATTGTTTCCTCCAACGACACGTGTTATAGGTCTACTAATTCACCAAACAGGAGCATGAAATACGACGAAGATAATATTAATAAGATGACGGCAATAATTACGATAATCATCGATTAGGCCCTATTATCAAATGACCTTCTGTAACCGTCGATGTCACTGACATTGACACTGAGGCCCGAATTCACGAATGTGGTACAAATGAAAGTAACCATGGTTTAAACCATGGACAAAAACCATGGAGCGCCAAGTGTCGCACGGAATATTTTGTTACGAAATTGGTCATTTCGTTGACAAAATGACAGCTTTTTTAACGAAATTGTCATTTCATGGATGAAATGTTCATTTAGTTACAAAGTGATGTCATTTCGTTACAAAATAATCATTTCATCGATGAAATGACTGATTTCGTAACTAAATATTCCATGCGATACTTGGCGCTCCATGGTTTTTGTTCATGGTTTACACCATAGTTTCATTTGTACAACCTTCGTGAATTCGGGCCTAAATGTTTGGATATTTATTACCTTATGCCTCTAAGTCAGAGGGAAGATGACGTCATATCTCCTTCATTACTTATCTGAGTTCTAAGAGTACAACAGAAGCATTATAAAGAAGGGCTAGATCATCAGTTTTCACAGCTCAGATGAGAAAAAGTGACACTTTACAATGATGTAGTGACGAATGCACATAATGATAATTTATTCAGACTGTATGAGCAACGCTGTAACGTTTGTTGTTTTTTTAGGTCATTCAAAGGACGGGTGTGGTTAGTTTTGCCATAGGTTTTGGGGAAATGACCCTTCGGTGAAAACATAAGAGGGATGGATGAGGTAAACGCTTAAAAAGTATTTCTGAGATGTTTTCTATACTTGGAAACATTAACTCAATTTGAGTTAAGAAGTGAAGTAGCAAAAATGAACATCGTCATTGCGAGTGAAACACTTTCTCTAGTTAGTCCATAATCGCATCATCCAACCTTATCCTGTGTGATGTCACCAGTATTCATTACAATCTGAAAATCCAAGTTCATGAAAGCACCAATTAAGGGCCACGTATACCAACAAAGATACCCAGCGGCGCGTGACGCAGTTTCTGGTGGATCGCTGTTTCTGCTATCATCTAAGCTCGCCCTGGATACTTTCCAAGATATTTGCCCTCTTGTATTCTACGATATTTCTCTACACCAAAGTCATAATAACCCCATCCGCTGGGAGTTGAAGCTCACAGAGAGGTTCACGGGCACAGGGTTGCACGATTGGTAATAGATTTGCCAAATGTTGTGCAGAACATCTGTATCTTTTCTTTCCTCTTTTTTCCTGTGCGTGTGTTTTTCCAGGGTTGTTGAATCTTCCTGGAAAAGAAAAGAAAATGCAAGATCCGATCTCAGGCAGTATATTCACTCCTTGCCGGGAAGGAAATGGAGATGGTGATTGCTTTGCGCAAATACTGACAGAACATAATTTTGTTCATTTTTTTCCCCTAACATCTCACCCATAACCTCTATCAAAGCTATAGTTGGGGGAAAGGGGAAAACATGATTATTGAAAAAATGGCTGAAAGTGACAAGTCGTAGATAATCTTTATTGTGCGGTTTTTCACCACGTAATGGTTTTTTGATAGCATTCCATAGCCTTACATAAATCAAACACAGCTCTCACTCGCTCTCCATTCCTTGTTACACATTCCATCTATGCTTTCGACTCACTTTTACTTAAAGGACAAGTTCATCTTCAATTACATGTGGATTGAGCGAATGCAGCAGCACTTATACATGTGGATTGATTGAATGCAGCAGTACAAGTAGAACACATCAATGAAAGCTTGAGGAAAATCGAACAACCCGTTCAAATGTTCAAACGTTCAAGTAAATTTTTGAAGTATTACTACAGCTTGTGGTGTCACGGTGATCTATCACTTGGTCTACTCCCACTTCGTCTAATGACCATTTACGTCACTTAGCCTCATTACCAGTTGGTCTATACTTCCAGATGGGCTATGGCAATAAATAGCAATATACAAAAATATACATATAATATAATTATGGACACACGGAGGATCTCCCATTTAGCCGTATTTACAAAATACAGCTGTTATTCCCTATAGGGGTCCTGCACTTTGACCATAAAAATCATATTGTTTATAGCATGAATTCTTACACACAATGACATCTTTTACAAATACAATGAAAGAAAAATGTATTGGATACCATACTGGCCTTTATCCAGCATACAATTTAATGATGACATGATGGGAATATCTGCAGTACAATTCCCCAAGAACTTGATTGGTTAATCCACACTAGAATAGAATACCGAAGCGTGACGTCACAACCAGAACGTCGCGTATACCCGAATATCAGTGTGGTCGTGGGTCACAGCGCGGTTTTACCATGGAGCTGTTAGTAGCTCCATGGTTTTACCAAGGAGGTAAGCGTTGCCTAGTACCTCCGTGATATTGCTAACAGGCTCATTCCCGGTTCCAGGCCACAACTGCCTGAATCCTTGTGAGCGAGGTAGCCTTTTGTCAAGGCCCTCTCGCTGTATATGGTGAAGAGAGCCCAGCAGAGTGGGGCTCCTCGCGCTGTCGTGCTCGGCTGACATATTACAGCGAGAGGGCCTTGTCAAAAGGCTATGTGCGAGGGTACTGTGTGGCACCTACACAAGCTCCAGCAAAGACTGTAACATTAATCACTTCGGTAGTTTTATGTTCAATGTCACATCGGAATAGACCGTTTTCCTAATGTATTCCGATTTTATGCATCCCTTTTAAACAAAAGTTGTTCTTGACAACCTTAAAGCTTGTCTGAGGCTCGTCCGACATAGCAACAAGTATTGTATACAAACTCGATTCCAGCAATTGAATGTCATTCCCAAGAATGATTCTGAAGCATAAACAAATTTGAATATTATGATGAAAACGGTCTATATTCGTTGTAGAACCGTGTTGATCACAGCGGTTACAAAAGTGGCGGGTGACTCGGATAAAGCGCTTTCCTTTCTCAAAGAACCGAAACTCTTCGATTTCAGAGAATAATGCTCAATCCACAAGATCACGTCTCTGAAGCATTGTCGAGCATAATGTGACTTTCTCATCTCTTACTTTGAAGCAAAATTTCACCGTGTGATATAGTGATTAATTCCCCGGGATTTTCGCAATGGACTTTTAATGTGATAAGGATTATTTTGTTCTACAATGGACCCTCCAAAAGTAACTAATCAGTTGGAAAACACTCCAAACAAATCGTCCCCTTCCGCTAAGAAGCCGAAGATGTCTAACTGTAGTCCCACCGCTTGCAGTAGCCGTATGGAAACAAACGACGTAGCTGAAACCCCAGGTCAGTACGATAGCAACATGGCCGCGCCCTTGCACGGAGCCGAACCCACCGGCAATACACGACGGTCTCTAGACTTATCTGCAGAAGCACCCCCAGTGTGGTTTGTCACATTTTTCAAAGATTTTGAATCAAGATTTGACTCACGCATTGAAGCTCTGCTAGACAAAAAGCTCAAAGACATTTCACTGAAAGTATCTGATCATGAGGAAAAGATGAATAACATTGAGATTGAAGTGGGCGCCCTGAAAGATTCAGTCAAACAGTTAGAGAAGGAGAAAGAGATCCTCGTAAATAAGCTTGATGACCTTGAGAATAGGGGACGAAGAAAGAATCTCGTACTCTTTGGTATTGCAGAATCTTCAACCCCATCAACGGAAGATTGTATGAAAACGGTCACTCAATTCCTGCAATACGCTGATGTTCCAGAAGCAGATCTCTCAAAGATAGAAAGATGCCACCGAACGCCCACACATCAGCCTGTAGGCAAAGATGGGACTCATTCCAAGCAACCAAGAAGAATCCATGTTGCGTTTTCGACATTTGTAACTAAGGAACGGGTCAGGAAAGCATGTATCAAGAAGCTTAAGCAGACCAGCTCCATGTACCATGATCTTAAGGTCTTTGTGGCAGAGGACTTGTCGCAAAGGGTTCTCCTGTTACGCAGGAAGAAACAGGAAAAATTCAAGCGCCTGAAAGACGAAGGCAAAAGGCCGTTTTTCGCTTAATATCCTGATAAGATTCGATACAGAGATCAAACCTCCGGGAAAGTTGTTTCAGTGGACTAATTCCAGGCACTACTACGGCAGTTTAAGATTTCAAGAAATCTTTCACAACATCAGCTAATGAGAGAAAGAAATTATTAAATAAAAACATCTAACTTTTTTTTTAGATAATGAAGTATACTTCGAGGTCTTATCTAGTAAGTTTATTACCATACAGCTGAAAGCTGTACCGGTATTGCTGAAAGAAAAGGAGTATTAAGTAAAGACTAAATATATTGACAAGTGGAGTTAACAAATACCTTCTCCGAAATATCTCTTATTTTAGCTATATGTACATCGTATTTACACGCAACCATTGCCTTAAACCATAAGTAGCTGTAAGTGTATTTGAATGTAATACAAAATTTGGGGTTCATTACTATTTATTTTGTTATAATGTTTATTACCAAGTTAGTAATTTAAACTTCATCATGGCGAGTGATGTGGTTAAAAGGAAAAAAGTAAGAAAAAAGTTTGAACATTGGAGAATCATGATGTTTAGTTATGACTTTGTTATGGTCCAGTCAGCTTTTATATCTCTGGATTTCCTATGATGCTCGCTTTAATGATGTTCCGTTTTATTCTGAGAAGGGGATGTATACATATTTGATAGGTATGTGTGTGGTTTTTTTATTACTCATCTCTCCCTCTTCTTTTTCGGGAGGGGGGTTCATTACAGTAGCTCATTGCGGGGAGTTGGGGGTTATCTATTTTTAGGTCGTACTATTACTTATACAGATGACGTGCCTTAAAGGTTTTTTTTATGTTGATCTTATTCCTCAGGTTGCTGCTGTAGCAATGTGACATTGCATTGCATGTATGGTAATGTGCCTTTTTGTTTTGGCTCTGTAGAAGTTGCTTATTATGTGTCAAAAAAGGCATACAATAGTATTTATAGCCACACAGTGTTTTTGTGTTTTTTTTTTTGCTCAAAGTTGCTCTTGTTGTTGTTTGCACTTCCAGACCAGGGCTGAGGTTGATTTGAAGCCACTGGTCACCTATCCTGGTGCAATTGCACCCCGCTATTGTTTTTGCTCAATCTAGCTTTTTTATGTACTGATTTTTTTTTCCAATCATGTTTAGATTCAAAGCAGCAATCAGTGTTTTTTCTTCGTTTCTTTTTATGTTTGTACATGTAATAATAATTGATACTTTATATCAAGCAGCTCTATTCCTACATTTTGTTTCAACTACATGTATGTTATTTCCAGGCTACACCATGTTCTACAATGCTAATGCTTCTGGTGTTTGGTTTACGCAACTAGTGATATTATATCATGAGTATCCATGGCACTAAAACTAAGTACATTTAATTGTCGAGGTATTCAAAATTTTGTAAAAAGAAGAAAGATTTTTCATTAACTACGATCAATTGACAGTGATATCATTTTCCTTCAAGAGACACATTCCTCTGTTGAAGATGAAAAATTTTGGAAGCAGCAATGGGGGGGAACATGCATGGTTTTCGAGTCATACTTCCAATAGTCGTGGTGTTGCTATTTTGATTCGCAATCATGTTTCACCAGTAATTCATTCTTCATATTCTCATCCAAATGGGAGATTTTTGATTAATAATGTCACTATTAATGGTTTATCTCTTTTACTTGTTAATATATATGGACCTAACAATGATGACTCTGATTTTTTCCTTGAAATTTTTGCTAAAGTAGAACAATTTAATTATACATCATTGATATGTGCTGGTGACTTTAATAATGCTGTGTTGGGCCCTCAAGATTACCGAGGAGCTAAACAAAGGCATTCAAACACAAAAGTTAGTGAAATTATTCAAACTTTGATAGTAGAATACAATTTGTGTGATATTTGGAGACATTTTCATCCAAATTTAAAACAATATACCAGACATCAAATAAACCCAAAGGTCCTATCCCGATTAGATTTTATTCTTGTTTCAGACAACTTTGTTAATAACTGTTTGCAATCAAAAATCATCCCAGGGATTCAATCAGATCACTCTGTGGTTACTTTGAATTTTAAGGATGATCAACCAAAGAAAGGACCTGGTTTTCGTAAACTTACTTGTAATTATTTACATAATGATGCTGAATTTGTAAAACTGATTAAAGAAAAGATAACAGATTTTAGAATTGATAATAAAGATAGTCAATGTAATCCTAATATTATGTGGGATGCTCTTAAATGTACAATAACAGGTGTTTGCATAGAGTACGGTGCCAGAAAAAAGAAAGAAAGGAATGCCACTAAAGATAACTCGTTTAGAGAGATAGATGATATTAACATGCAAATAAATAATGACCCTGACAATGTTGTGTTTATTGAACGCCTTGAAGATTTGAAAGCTGATCTAAATAAAATTTTAGAATATGAAACTCAGGGCCTTATTATCCGCTCAAGAATGCGTTGGATTGAAGAAGGAGAAAAAAGTTCCAAATATTTTTGTAATTTAGAGAAAAGGCATGGGGAAAAAAAATTCATAGAATAAAAAATTCTGAAGATGAAATGATATCTAACTATAAGAATATATTAGAAGAAATTCATAATTTTTATCAGAATTTGTGTAGAAATCAAGAAGGACAAGACAACAACAACACATATTTTTTTACACTCTCTTGAAATACCCAAATTAAAAGAAAATGATAAATTGTTTTTGGAACAACCATTCTCTAAAAAAGAAATATATGAAACACTCACCTCAATGAAACACAATAAAACTCCAGGATATGATGGTTTACCGGTGGAGTCTTATGTAGTTTTCTGGCCTGATATTTCTGACTTGCTATTGGATTCATCTAATTTTTCATTGGACAGTGAGCTTTTGTCTTCATCACAACGAAACGGTATTATTACTCTTCTCCCAAAGAAAGATAAAGACCAGATGTATCAAAAAAAATTATAGGCCCATATCACTGCTGACTGTGGATTATAAAATTTTGGCAAAGCTTTTGGAAAATCGATTGAAAAACTGCATTAATGAACTTATTCACTCGGACCAATCCGGTTTTTTTAAGGGACGAAATATTGGAAATGATATTAGACTGATTATGAATTTAATAGAATATACAGAATATACAGTCATGACCTCCCTGGTGCCATCCTCCTCTTAGATATACAAAAAGCATTCGATAGTGTCAACCATGAATATTTATTAAAAGTTTTAAAACGATTTAATTTTGGGGATAAATTTGTTGATTGGATTAAAACTCTTTATTCCGGCCGAAAGAGTTATGTTGTAAATAATGGATTTTTTACTAAAGCTGTTATGATGGAAAGAGGAATCTTTCAAGGTTGTCCTTTTTCTCCATATTTGTTTTTATTAGTTATAGAAACAATGGCTCTAGCTGTAAGAAAAGATAATGATATCAAGGGTATTCCTGTAGAAGGAAAAGAAGTGAAAATATCATTGTTGGCTGACGATTCCACATGTTTTTTAGATGGCTCATTCAGTTCTTTTGATCATTTGTTTGATTTGCTTGATAATTTTGCAGTATGTTCTGGTTGTAGATTAAATATATCTAAGTCGGAGGCAATTTGGGTTGGTGCTAAAAGAGGCTCTCAAATAAATCCATACTCTGAAAATGGTCTGATTTCGAAAACAGATACTTTCAAAACCCTTGGAGTTGTTTTTTCACTAGATGTCAGCAAAGTTTTTGCTCTTAACTACAAACCTAAATTGAAATCTATAGAAGCGACCCTAAACTATTGGCGCTCCAGAAATTTATCCTTAATTGGAAAGATTTGTGTGTTTAAAACATTACTATACCTCAACTGTTGTATCTTTTTTTCAGTATTATGTATAAAGATCCAAAAAAAAAATTCAAAGAGTTAGACAGAATATTTTATAGATTCATTTGGAGTGGTGGAAGAGATAGAGTAAAAAGAAAATACGTTTGTAATGATTTCGCTTTGGGTGGGCTGTGAATGATCGATCCATATGTTTTTGCCATGTCACAGAAAATGTCTTGGGTCAAACTTCTTTTGGACAAAAAATAAAGTAGTTTATGGAAGGTAATTAAACTTTCAGTATTAGAAGATTTTAATCAGATGAATGATATTTTATGGAAATCTCATGTACCTGAATCTGTTTTGAATAAGCTACCATGCTCTCAATTATCTGATTCTATTACAACTTGGTATTTTTTCAGGGAGAAAGCAATAAATAAGGAGTTTGGTGTGAAATTTTCAGATTTAGGATCATGTCAATGTTTATGGTTTAACAGAAATATTAGATCCAAGTCAAAGCTATTCTTTTTTTTTTTAATCAAGAGTGGTTTGATAGAGGTATAGTCTTTGTCAGTGATCTTTTAGATTCACCACTCCCTGGAAGCAAACTTTTTGAAGAACTTATTCCTGATTTCGGTATTTCGCCCACAGGAAGGAGAAAATTTAATTTTTTAATGAGCAATATTCCTCAAACATGGTTAACTATATCAAATTGGGATCATAATGAAATTTTTGACACAATAGTAAATAACTTATGTTTAGCAAAGAAAGTTCCGAAATATGTTTACTCAATTATGTCAGAGGACTGTGCTCCAGCAAAACAAATTTGTTTTTGGGAAGACCTGTCGTTAAATCCAGATTCAGAATTGTGGGATAACATCCATCTGAGAAATTGTAAAAGTTCTATTGACGCTCGAGTTCGTTCCTTTTATTTCAAGCTATATCATAGAGTTATAGCACTAAATGATTTTTTGCACAAAATCAAAAGGAAGGACTCCCCCAACTGCACATTCTGTCATAGATTGCCAGAAACTGTTATTCACATATTTATTGAGTGTCAGTACGTAAAAAAAGTTTGGGATGAGATAATTAATGTAATAAATCAAAACACTAAGAAAAATTATAACCCCTCCGTTTTTGAAAAATATTTCGGGTTTAAAGATGATAAATTTATAACTTATATTTTCCTTATCTTTAAATATTATATTTATTTGTGTAAATTCAGAGGTAACCAACTCTCACTTCAAGGATTTAAGGTGTATTTAAAAACATGTAAAGAACTTGAGTATCGCATTGCTAATAAGAATGAAAAACTTGTACTTCATTTCCGTAAATGGAGATTTGACATATGATGTAAAGGTATGTTATTGCGGTGAGCACTTTGAATTTAGCATATTGAAGCGATATTATTGTTTATGACTCTGTCATTATGCGCCAATCTGCGGTGCCAGTGGCAGTGGGTGTGGACCCCTTTGAGCTTTTGGGGGCATCTACTTGGTTCCACTTATAAAATGGTTTAGCCATTTGTCATGTATACATGTTTCTATATGCTGTTAAAATGTCTCATGTGGAATCTGACAGTGGGTTCTCCTGAGGGCGTCCTAAGGGCGACTTGATGCTCTCTATTATCTCTTGAGGCTGTTTTTCAAATAATGTACCATTGCATATGTACAACATTCTTATTGACTTTATTCTATGCTGCTTTGCTTCGATTTTCTACAATTTTTTGACTTAATTTTTTATTATTATTTATTATTAGTAGTATTTTTATTATCTCGAATTTTGTTGTGATGTTTTTGTAATCCTGTTAATTTGATCAATAAAAACTCAATGAAAAAAAAAAGATCACGTCTCTCACGACTCACAACATCTAAACAGTCAGATCAAAGTCTTTGCGATATGACGACTGGGAAACATAATAAGAAATCTGAGAAGAGTTTCAAAAGGCCTGATCTCTTCCATGCAGTTGAACCCTAATTCTAATAACAGAAGAATTGGAGAATGCACAGAGGGCTTCAAGAACTATCAAATTCTTTGTATAGTCTGTAGTCCCTACAAGCATTATGTCTTCTTTTAATGTTTGCCATTTCGCCTCGCCTACGGAGATTCTGCTAGGATCCAAAACGTAGACCCCTATTAACTGAAATTAAAATATTCTACAGTTTGAACAATAAAAAATAACCTCTTGATAAATTCAACGGTGGTTAGAATGGCTTAATGATTGATAAAGGGAATAATTCTACACTTATGTTAACCGAGGGTAGAGTTGCGATGTGAAAACATTAAAGTAATGCCAAATTTGTTGTAATCGTTGTGATCAATAAGCTTTATTGCAAAAGCAAGTCACATTTAAAATTTACAATTTCTGATATTTCGTTTACAGATCACTTTGAAAGTTATTTCAACTACTGAGAGGAGTTTTCTTTTTTAGTTTTCCTGGATTACAAAAGTTTGAGTTTAAGTTGATTTCATTTCGCCACAGTTCATTCACTTCAGCCAATGACATATCTTCTGTGAGTCCGTTAAAAATTATAAAATTACCCCCAAAAATTATACATAGTGTATAGTCGACAAAAAGCAAAAGCAGAACACACATAATCATGTAACTGAAACAAAAGAAAATCAAATCAATGAGCAATCTAGTTACTCTACAGAACCACAAGAAATTAAATAATACTTCAATTTTAAAATCACCTCTTCACATTCATAAGAATTTTTAGTGTTCTATGGAGTAATTTCTTAATGTTATCAATGTGTATTTTTCCCTCATTTCCTCCAATCATACTACAAAAATCAATCTTACTCTGAATAATTGTTTTGCAAAAATTCAATGCCATAAGCTCTGTAATATATTAAGGCCTTGTACGCTTTAGCAAAGAGAACCTTTGAAACTCTGTATATAATCAAATGGTGGAAAGCGCGAGTATAACGATTATGAAATTGTGCGTTTGGTGTGCAATGACCTCATTCCTGTTCGCAAAGTCATTGGTTGACGCATGGACATGATTATGATTATGATGATGTAGTAACTCCTTGGTTCAGGTGGTTCACTCGGAATTTGATATCACAAGACCGTCCGAATTCCTTTTCACTTCGGAGAATCACCGAGTCCCCCTTAGGCTGTATGAAAACATACTATGACTTTTCGTGCACCATTATTTGTGACCGCAAATCAGATATTCTTAAAATGCTTCTTGTCTGATTAGTACACAGGTGTGTATATAGGGCTAATCAGCGTAAGCTGTCACTCTCGTGATGCTTTCCCAAATAAACTCAAGCTGCGGAACAGCGTGATGTAATCCTTTTCTGAGCAAAACAGATGGAAATCATTCATTTTTTCAGTGAGTTTGTGGAGTTCACTTCCATCTTCGTTGGGTTTTCACGAGTAACACTCGTCCTCGTCACCGATCTCAACTAATGAGGGCGGAGAATTTCACAGTGAAGTTAAAAAATTGCCGGAGAAAGCTTGAAACTGATGTCAGGCGACGTGTACATCGCGTAATGTGTGTGTGTGTGTGTGTGTGTGTGTGTGTGTGTGTTTGCTTGTTCGACCGATTATAATATGTTTACATTCTGCTTCGCCGTAAATTTCTTTTTCCACTTGAATTGTTATGAATGTGGGGAATGAAATCATTCGATGAATGAAATCACTTACAATACACTGTATTTTGTATCTCAGTTTACAGTTTCTTTGTTGTTTACTAGTACTACATTGTACGGATTTTGTGTCGTTACGTGTATTCAAACATATCGTTGTATTCACATTTTGTTGGAGAAGAAATAAACAACTTGAATTTGAACTTGAAATGCCTGATGTGTGATATCAAGTTATGATTTGTGCTTTTGTTACTTGCGTTAAAATGTTTCACTAATATAACGTGTTATGTGAGTACAGCGCGCGGTACCAGCTTATCGTATTTTGTATTATTTTGAATGGTAATGAATAGACACCATTGGAAAAAATTGTGTGGGAGAGGGAGTTCTTAGCTATAAACTCAACCAACTTTCTTTTTTTTTTGGGGGGGGGGGGGGGCTTGTGTGTTGATCACTCGTATGAATAATGGTCGTAGAGTCGAAGGGATGATGCTAAAGGTAGTTTCCGCGGTTTGAAAGATACACGTGTGCAGACCTATGTGTACACTACGTCGTCACATTTCAAGATTGTAAAATGTCACAATTCATTGGACGTCACGAATTCAGAACTTGCGCAGAAGTGCGACAGTGAAACATACTGCGCAAAACTTTTCCGAAGGTCAGGCTTTGCAAGATTGATATTCGTACATACATTAAGCAGTACTGACAAGCTTTCATAGCAGTCATATAGTTTTGGATGACACTCCTTTAGAAAGAGTTTCACATTTTAATTTCCTTGGTATTATTGTAGATGAGAAACTTTCTTGGAAATCGCATATTGATTATATTTGTAATACAATTTCACGTAACACAGGCGTTATCAATAGATTAAAATTGTGTTTCCCGAAAAAAAAATCATTACTTATGTTATACTCCTCATTGATATTGCCTTACCTTAATTATGGAGTTTTAGTTTGGGGCAACACCCACCAAAATTTGTTGGAAAGAGTGTTCCTTTTGCAAAAGAAAGCTCTTCGCGTCATTTGTTATTCTCCCATACGTTCTCATACAGATGCACTGTTTGCTTCTAATAAGCTGTTAAAATTTAGAGACTTGTTTTTTATTCAATTTAGGACAATTTATGTATATGTATAGCAATAACTCTCTTCCTGATGTTTTCCATTCCATGTTCCTAAAAAATCAGTCATTTCATGAATATCCAACTCGACGTTCTAATCAATATCATTTACCTCTTTTTCGTACGATTTTAGCCAAGAACACATTTGTCTATACTGACCCAAGTTATTGGAATTCCCTGCATC
Source organism: Diadema antillarum (assembly GCF_040938485.1). Classification (NCBI taxonomy): domain Eukaryota; kingdom Metazoa; phylum Echinodermata; class Echinoidea; order Diadematoida; family Diadematidae; genus Diadema; species Diadema antillarum. Next base: position 422,084 of record NW_027272218.1, read on the forward strand.
CCGATATTAAAAATGCCCCCTCTATATACTCATTTAAAAGGAAACTGAATTTTTTCTATTACAATCTTATAATTATACTGAATTGAATTAGCCAGCTGCCATAACTTTTTATCTAAGAACCTACACACTAAGAAATTAGGGTTCAATTTGGGGTTGAATTTGACCCATTGCACCCTTGCTTGGACTAGGGTTGAATATTTAACTTCTATGGGTGCTATTTACTCCGAATGGGGTTCACCTTTGAGAAAGTTTAATTTTTGAACGTCTCCAAATAGAAGAGTTAGTCTGCTACAAAAACCTAGATCATAGTGTTGCGTTCAAACATGTTATGATTTGTAATGCAGTATCAGTAGTGATTTGAATTGTGGATGATGTTCATCTTTAAGATTGCAAATCAATCAATGTAAAGATGTTTATTCGTGTTTGATAAAATGAAATAGCATTTTTTGTTCGTGCCAGTTTCATAAACAGTACGTGAGCAAAGACTAACACGCCAATCCCGGAAATTAACCAATCACTCACATCAGAGAAGACGATCGAGGCATACAGCGAGCTAGCTACTGTTATGTACAGTATGTGTATACGTGTCACAAAGCAAAGCGTCGCTACAGTTCACTTCCATTTCGTTCTAGAACTCCCGTGCAATTGCATTGAAGCGGGGCTTTTTCGTTGCAAGACTTGCTGATTTATACAAGACTAAGGTGAGTAAATGATCACTTTGTAAATCATGACATATTTGGGTTGCTTCTGTACGGCTAGATCCTTCAATTCTTCGGTAATAGGCCTAATTTCAATCGTTTGTCGTGCCGTTCTTTGTTACCACGTTCACGCGTGTATTAATACACTGTACATGCAAAATCATATGACCTATGAATGGGAAGTAATACGGGCCTCTTTACGGTTACTACTGCTTGCTACTGCCATTTAGCAGAGTTACCAAGTCTCACGCATTCTGAGTGAGACTATCGACAAGAAATCAAATAAGGCAAAACAGTTTGCATTGTTTAATTTAATGGTAGTTTAATGTATAGTGATTTGTGATACTGTTTCGTCTTCTATTGCATGTGCTTATATGAGACAGTCTACAGAGTCAGTAGGCTATTAACTGCTGCGACCTGCCCGAACTCGAAGCGTTCGGGCTCCGACAGTGTACAACTGTGTATGGGACTAAGGCTCGATCGCGCACTGTCACTAGTCATATCTGCATGCCCCTGATACAGTCTGCATGATAAGCTGTGTGAGAGTCGCGGTCGGCGGTGACACACATGATACGGATACCGGTGATTGAAACACTGAATGAGAGAATGTGCATCAAACTGTACTAAGGCAGAGGAGGTACAGCTAGTAATCATCAGTGTGAAAGAAATTCCTTCTTACTTGGGTTTGGTTGCACAGTGCCGCAGTCAGTACCAAGTACCACAGTAGTGCAGACTGAGTACAGTAAAATCCTATACTGGCATAATAAAGTTTCTTGTACGGTATATAGTGGCCGACTAGCTAGACTAAAAGGTTTAGCTGTGTCAGTGTGGCAAGGGTGTGAAGCTGATGATACCGGTACTGATTATCAAAAAAAAAAAGAAGAAGAAGAAAAAAAAGATATTTAAAGTAGATCTACAGTACATGTATAAACTTTATGGCCCAAACTTTATATCTATGGACATGGTGAACAACAGTCAATGATAATTATACTGATTTCAAAGTGAAAATACAAGTTGCCAGCAGCGTTGTACGTCATGTAGCAGACTTGTACATTGTATTAAGTGTGAGCAATCTATATAATAGCCTATTGACATCACCATGCGCTGTGCAGACATCATTCATCTACATAATAAACTGGTGGGTGGTGGTAAATTTGAGGTTACAATTGGTACCCGTACCGGTACAACAAATGTACGTTACTCAGACCCTTATGCTTTGTATCGCATTGACGGCACTGTTACCTGCAGATTTGTTATAGGGCCTACTGCACATGAACAGTTCAATATAAATTCAAATTTCTGTGTTACCATTGCAATTTTCTTTCTTTTTCCCCTTTCTTTCTTTCTTTCTTCAGGTCAAAGGTGTTTGAAGCATCCTTGTCCTTACAGCAAATGAAGGATGTTGTTTGTTTCATTATGGACTATGCTGCGCTGAACTGCATCCTACTCCCTGGGAGTATTCTCGGTATGAAACCTGATGTCAAAGCTTCTTCTCTACTTGTGACACCAAGGCAAAGGTGAGTTTTCTCTGCAGGCCAGGAAAATGCACTTTTGCTCCCTTTGATATAAAAACTGTTTTCTTATGAATGTTGCAAATGCAGCATTAATTATCTGTAAGAGTTGCAAAGATCGAATGGTTAATCTTGAAAGATTAATTGCAGTATGCCATGCAGAGTCTTTGTATCACTGTTGGCGGAAGGTTTTCAAAAGTGGGGGGGGGCACTTCCTAGTTTCATGAGCTAACAAGCAAAAAAAAAAAGGCCTTGAATGCAACTTCTGGTGACACTTCCAGGTTTCAGCTTACAAGCAAAAAAACAAAAACAAAACAAAACAAAAAAGTATTCAGCGCAAAAACAGATCCTTATGGTGCTCACACTTCCAGGTTTTTATCTACATGTATTTCTTTCTAGTGCCACTTACACACTTTCGGGTAAAGAAAGTTGGGGGGGGGGGGGGGATGGGGACCCGAAGTGGGGACAATTACAAAAACTGTATAATGTTTTCCTTTGTATTGTGCCGAAAAATTAGGGGCCCGAGTCCCCCTGGTTCCTGTGGCCATGTATATAGCATCCAATTCTTTCTTGCACAGCACTACATTACTGTTGTTTTTTAGTTGGATTATCAAAGATGACATACCATGTATTCGGTTTACTTTTGTACATGTGCTTAATAGATTTAACGCAGGAATCGCAACACTACAACGCCAAGGAAGAAAGAAACCTTGCCAACATTTCGCAAAGTCCGGAAAAGTCTGCTGCCATATGTCGCTGCCACCTAACCTGCAACTGACCTGTACTGGATCTGCCAAAGAACAATACTGTGAGTTGATCACGAGACTGCTGTGTCTCTTTTTTTTTTTTTTTGCATTGTATGTTCAGATGTATTATTTATGGAACTCTTTAATGCATCAGTCTTTATACATACACACAGTGCACTCCTGTTCTGATAAATAACGTTACAACAAAATTGAAATTGAGGCCATAATGTTATTGGCTCTACATTTGTTGCTTTATTGTTTACTTGTTTGGTTGCAACAAAACTTTGATAAAACGAAAGAAAACTGTAGGCCCTGAGGACCTCATTATAACAGGAGTCCAGTGTATACTGGGCCAAATACGCTGTACCGAATTGCTGATGCAGTCACTGCATCAACATAAAAGGAGGATGATCCTGGACAAGACGTTTGTTCCAGTACTAGTATACGACTGGACTGGTCATCTCTCTTCTCTCAATCAACAGTTGTTCCCAGTTCAAGGTTAATCTGCATTTTTGCATTGAATGTGAAAACTCGGTACATGATCAGTATGACCTTTTTCATGGAGAGGGTTGATGGCCCTCACAAGTAATTTTGACTTCACCTGTTCTTCATTGGCATATATTTCATCCAGATGGCAGAGCATTTTCAAATTTTCAGTGTAGAGTGTATGGTCTATTAAAGTTCTAGAATTACATTGTACATGTAGTATAGCATTGTTTTGAGATTGTTACCCTACAATCAAATTTAAGCTTAAGAGGGTGTGTAGAGTGTGTTGTAATTGTGATTTGTCAGGAAAGTGCAACCCATAGAAATGTTCAATTTGGTGTTTTCCTTCCTCCCAGAAATTAATCTTCTCAATAAATGTATGATATATTGTACATTTTTGCATCACTATACAGAGGAGAGTGTAAACACTTTTGTTGTTGTTGTTGTTTTCCCCCAGGTATTCTGCATGACTGAGGCACCTTCTTCAGCTGTCTTCGTGGAATGAATCGCTACAACTTCACTCAGTTCTACAGATGCATCCATGATGAAACCTTTGTCCAGGGCAATCAACTACAGTCTGAAACAGTCTTCATAAAATCAGTGTAGTATACTGGCAGGTAGTATTGTATTGTGAAGAACACTTCATCGAATGATTTTAAAGAAATCACTGTAGAGTTACAACCCTGTGGCTACTTGTATCGTGATGAGTTAATACTTGTATCTGCTTTGCATTGTGTATCATCCTCTGCCTAAATGACTAAAACACTAAAAAAATGTATTGTTTTGTATGCTGACACTTTGTACAGTACTATCATCCTCGAGGTTGTTATAGAAATTCTTGCAGCTAGAGTAGTTTGGTTTTCTTGTCATTCTTGCTTATGAATATAAGCTGCAGTTTGATGTTTTGGGTGGAAGATGAATTTTAGCCTTGAGCCAGCACTGAGAATTACACTGTAGTACAGTGGTATCATTCAAGCTTTCTGTATAAAGCTGGACAATTCCTGTACCTTCCTGTTTTATGCCTCTCCTATCCTGCCTATGCTATCCTACTATTATCTCTGAGTGTTCCTCTCTCTTCTATCATATCTTGTACAATGTGATTCTAGTTACAAATGCCATCCCTATATCGATGGAATAGACATATCCCCATACTTTGGGTTAATTGGATGCTGTTAGAGGAAGGAGGGGGGGGGGTCCTTTTTCCTTTTTTGCTTGTCACAATTTGCATGTGTGTGTGTGTATTAGTGGTGTTGATTATTTATTTTATTGCAGTTTCAGCAAACTTGGTATCCTTCTTTTCCTTCTGTTATGTAACAGGTGAGGATACTAACCTCTACAATTATAGTATGTAAACATTAGCCATGTAAAGATGTGTTCACGGAAATCCTACCAATATTTGTGTACTGTGCTTTGATTACTTGTTAATGATCCTTCTTTTTTGAAGGTCTCTAGATATTAATCTTTAATTTATGAAGTATTTTCATTCATTTGCATACACATGTAGCTGGAAAGTATTGTGGCCATTTTGTTTCCTTCTATGCATGTGGAAACTAACCATGAAGGTTTTGTAATGTACATGTATACCTTTTATTCAACTGTTTTATTTTTTTACCTGAATTCACTGTGTTGTAACTGCTTGCAAATGCAACATCTGGAATTAACAGCTCTGCTTTCTTTAGATGATAAAAGTGTACTTTTTGCACAACGCACATGGATTGCAAATGTCTCATTTTTTTTTTTCTGCTGGGAGAGATTTTTATGTTTATTTTTTGTCATGAAGAAATTCTTATAGGGAATTGAAATGATGTAATGATAATATAATGACAGATGTTTGATACATTTTTTTTTTCATCAGGGAATATTGTTTTCCCTTATTTACAAAATTTAAATATACATTGTATTCCATTACTATATGAGTATATGTTATGTACATGTATTGTATTTAACTTTCTTAATTGTACATGTATTACATTATAATGCAAAAACTTGATTTGACTTAATTCTTTGTTTTGAATGATGAAAACCTAGCCTATGAAATTAATACATGTGCATTTTTGTGTGAATGCAGAAATGCATCCATCTTGACAAATGAAAGTGACAAGTTTGTATGTACCAAATGATGAACTGTACTTAGATAATGTACGAAAATGGGGAATTTCTCTTTATTTAATTTTCCTCGTCTTTTATCATCCCAAGACTTTATTAAACAAACATGAAATGTAATCATCTGTGATGCAGATATGTTTTAATTTCTCTGTGCAAAGTGTGTGCCAAACATGAAGTATGAGCAGCATGTACAAATGAATTGGTGGTGGCATTGTTAAGGAGTATGTGTTGGCATTGCGAAGGAGTATGTGTTTGATTGAACAACTCTGAACACTGTGTTGTACTTTAAGCTTGAACATCTCCAGTATTTCAGCAGGATATATAATATATATAATATATATACATATTGTATGTAATATTGTATATAATATATATATATATATATATATATATATATATATGTCTATTTAATACATGCATGTATTCAAAATTGAACCCTTTGCGGTGCATCTACGCTCCCTGGTTTTTATTTTTCCTCCTTAATGGATATATATATAAAGTATATATGTAACCCATTAAGGAGGAAAAATAAAAACCAGGGAGCGTAGATGCACCGCAAAGGGTTCAATTTTGATATCTGAAAAGTTCAAGAATTAACCCTTTTGGGTGGAAGAATGAACCTTTTTACAACCTTGAGGTTGAACAATGTATCCTTCAGAGGTTCAATTTTTAACCTGCCTGGGTGCAAAAAATAAACCTTGAGGTTCAGTTTTGAACTCCGAGGGTTCATTTTTATGATTTTCAATTTTCAATTTTCAATTTTTCAATTTTGAACCCCATAAAAAATAAACCTTGAGGTTCAGTTTTGAATTCAGAGGGTTCATTTTTATGGGGTTCAAAATTGAACCCTAGACAGGGGTTCAAATTTTGAGGGAAAAGGGGTGCTGCTATTGCATCACGCCTAGAGGTTCAATTTTGAACCCTGATTTCTTAGTGTGTACGTTTTCACGTATTGATTGCTACGTATACTTTAGCTGCTTTTATTATACTCATATAAGGCTAGGATATTTCTCCAATTATATCTCTATTGCCTTGCTCTTTCTCCCGTCACTTTTTCCCCACTCTCTGGACATACTACTGACGAGATCGCTGTATCTGCTGAACGTTTTTGTCCGTTTTTGTCTGTTCCCTTCTGTTCCTTTCTGTTATGTTAGTTTTGTCTCCTTTTGTCTCGTCTCATAGTCAACTTTCCGTTGTACTGTTACTCGTATTTCAGTCCCGTTTCATGTTTATTTGTCTGTATATCTGCCTGTTTTTGTTGATCTCTCTTTCTAGTGGGCTTCCAGACTTTTACTTTGCTCTCAACTGATGTTGTTTTTTTTTTCCTCTGAGGGGCCCACATCGTACAAGCTTTGTCTTTTTAGTGGGTCCCTCCATTTTTCGAATTTTGCATACTGTTTACTTACTTCTAATCACTTGAGTTTTATGATAATGTATAATTATCGTAAGGTGCTACAATCATTGTACATTTTTTTCATCTTACATAGTTTTACGCACCTTACTTTCTGTTACGCAAAAAGTGATGTCTATATGTTCTTGTCGAAAAATGAAATAAAACATTGAATTGAATTGAATTGAACTGAATTGAATTGAATTGAATAGTGTAGCGTAATAAGGCGAGTTGTCTGAATGCCTATACACTATGTCCGTGATGCATGAATTTTAAGAATAGCTTGCGCTTTACGTGTCCAAAAGTGCACCTACAAGAGGAATACCGACTCCTGAAGCAAGTCTATAGTTGATTTGATGTTTTAGTCTGAAATGCGCTAAGAGAAAAAATAAATGTAATGTATATTATATATTCATATATATTTCTCTCTCTCTCTCTCTCTCTCTCTCTCTCTCTCTGTTTACACATTAAGAGAACAATGCCTAAATACATATACACATACATAATGCGAGTATTAAAAATAAAATCTGAGATAAAGTTCAGTCTTTTCTTGCTAGGATTCCCTGTCGCTATGCTGTGTTCACAACTTAACAGGACCTTCTTCCATGTCTAATCTATTTGCAAGGTTTCACCTTGTACAAATTTTCTCATCGTGGGTTATGTAGGTTATGGTATTTCCAGGTTTAGTGTTTTATTCTGTTATATTGTGACATTTCCGAGAGTGAATTCGAAGTTACCAGTCATTCAAAATTAGATGTGGTTTTTCTGTCCAGGAAAAAAAAAACCCACGTAAATAAACAAACAAAAATAACGTGAGAAGCTGTGATAGTTTTATGTCACCGTTTCCTTTCTTCTATACAAGTAAGCCAAGCGCTCTGACTCTGGCCGCAACCTCTGTTTATATCCGTGGTAGTAAAACACTCCGTTCACCGTCTTGTGATATTATTGCAATTTGCCAATTCGCAATGTCCGTTTTCCCATTACAATGGCTTGCGGCTAAACATTTAAAGATGAAATTGCAATCACTATTCAAATTAACTTAGATAAAGATAGAGTAAAGTTATACACTCAATGAAGTGAATAAGAATCATGAAAAACAACAATAACAGAAGTGCAAACTTAACGCCTTTTTTTCAGCAAAGCCTCTTGTGGAACAAAAAGCAAAACAACAAAGTCTTTTCGTTGACAAAATGGCCATTTCGTTAACGAAATTATCATTTCGTCTACGAAGTGACAGAATTCGTAACGAAATATTCCGTGCGACACGTGGCGCTCCATAGTTTTCGTCCATAGTTTAAACCATGCTTTCAATTGTACCACCTTCGTGAATTCGGGCCAATATGAATGTGCATCATCTCCAAAAAGATTACATTTAGTAAAGCATGTAATCTCTTTCATTGCCTCTTTGTGTAGCGCCATCTAAGCCAATTTTAGAACAATTATCAACGAAAAAGTTCATAATGCTGTTGGCCTTTTGATTTATTTCGTTGTTATTCCTCTCTCCGTTTTTATGTGGTCTTGTCTCTGGCATGAATAATCCGTAGCTACATAACTAATTATTTGTCTTTGTTTAAACAATAATGCTAATGAAGGACTGCATGACTGGTACTGTGTTTTCATTTATTTATTTATTTTTTAGAAATTGTACTGCCACATTAAATCATCTAAAAAAACAACAACAAAGTTTTGATATGTTTGATGTTCTGGAAAAACGGGTGATGTTTGTCATTTCAAAGGTTCGTTAATCCGAAAATGAAATAACCTTTATCATTTCCAAGGCCTATCATTCCAGAAGACACGAAATTCCCATACCCATATGTTCGTTAATCCGAAAATGAAGAAAGGCTCGTTGATCAAAACCCATTTTGTGGCGTTATTCCGAAGAATCGTTATTCCAGAGGTTCTTCAATCCAAAAATAAAACGAAGTTCACAATTTTGAAAGGTCGTTAGTGCGCACCTTTTCTTCTTTTTATTTATATCTTTTCTTTTTCTTCAGTTCAATCAAAGAACCTCCAAATAAACGAATCCAATGTCATTTCTGGATTAACGAACCTTCGACATAACGAATCTTATTTCATTTTGGGACTCACGAACCTTCATAGAAGAAACCTTATTTCATTTCCCGACTAACGAACCTTCTGCATAACGAACCTTCAGAATAACACCACAAATGATCGGATTAATGAACCCTATTTCATTTTCTGATTGGAGAACATCCATGCACCGTATACAGGTTTCTGTGTTCGGAATAAATGAACCTTCGGAAACAAGAACCAATTTCATTTTCGGATGACCGAATCTTCGAAATTACGAACACCACCAATCACTTCGATATAGTATGTTCTGTTCTCAAAGAGGACTTTCCAGTATTACCTTCGCCAAGGAGGTTATGTTTTTGCCAGCGTTTGTTTGTTTCTCTTTGTGTTTGTTTGTTTGTTTGTTTGTTTGTTTGTTTGTTTACTTGTTTGTTTGTCAGATTCATTCTTAGAGGCATTTTATGGAAAAATGTCATCAAACTTCAAAAGCTACAAATACACATTGTTACCTGCCTACCATGCTTTATCTTCAAAAACATTTAATTTTTCCTCTCCTGTTTTTAAATTTCAATATTTCATGACCTTTCCGTCTAAAGTTGGTCCTAAAGCGTAATACGTTCAGAAATGATTATGAGGAATCTTTATATATGTATATATATATATATACATATACATACATATACGTTTATACATAAATATATACATACATATATATATATATATATATATATATATATATATATATATATATATATATGTTTATATATATCTTCCTCACATCTGTCCTTGTCAACGTAAACGTTTTCCTCAAAATCCCATGGTCTCAGGATGCAAAGAACACATGTCTTCCGCAGTCACCGGATTTTGCGAGGCGAACGAAAATAATGTTCCATCTTTATTGACCATGAACAAAAACATTATACCTCCGTTACTTCCCACATGCTGCATGATATGACAGCCCAGGAATAAAATAACTGAAGAAGACAAAACGTAACAAAACAGAAGTCCCTCTTAATTTGTCTCGTGTTCACATGAATTCGGTCGTGCAAAGAATGTAAGAAAGTTTGCAAAGTCATTACATTTAAAAACATTTCATTATTTACATTGACATCAATTTGAAGCTAACACCTCTATAGATGGATAGCTTTACTAGAAATTTCCCTGAACCCAGCATATGTTTTGTTTTGTTTGTTTGTTTAATTTCCATCTGAGAAGATGGCTGGATAGCCCATATTCAGTTGCAACAGCTGGTCTTCAATGGGGTCCAGTTGGATGTTAGGCGGGACCACTTTATCAAGCTAAACACCTGCATGCTCTTTGCGATGTAATGTAACGAAGCGGAAATTTTTTGATGTGCATGAGTTTTGACTCTCTCATACACGGGACCTCCATTTTATGTCCTATCCGAGGGACAGAGTGTTTTGCCTCTTTTTACATCTCACCAAGACAACATTCGAATAGGAGAAAAACAGAAGTGTGTCCTGGTTGCATTTTTTTACTTTCCTGCGTTTAAAAAACTTCGTAATTTTCGAGGTAATGTCGATAAAAGGGTCATTTCACTAATTACCGCATAACAAGCGACAATAAATCACAACAGAATAACACCGTATTGTAGGTCACGTTTATAAGAGTGCTGCTGACTTACACACAACGGGTACGAGGGTTTTCTGGTACAATGTACAAATCTGCGAGACCAAACTATATACTTCAGTGGCTGGGTATCCAAATGTGTACATCACCAAAGCAGTGGAAATACCCCATACTCAGGGCTCCACTTACGTAAGAATAGAATAACATAAACAAAGTGGGAGTAATTTCATGGAAATCTTAAGTAAGATAAAAGCGTCATAGAATGCTAAATTTTAACACGTTTTCGCCCAAAAGGGGTAACCACAAATGCTATTGATGTCATCTCTTCACAACTTCCCGACTGGTTTCTTCATAGAAATTTTGATTTTTTTTTCACGGATAATCGACGATTAAACTACACACGCCACAAAAAAAAAATGAAATCATTGATTCATTTGGGATTTTATTTCTAAAAAGAGTAAATATTTGATGTATCGACTAGTAGATTTTTATGTGTGTATTGGTGTTGTAGTTGATTGACGACAATCGATGCATACCTCTTTGTGACTAGATAAGATCATCACGTATTTCAACTTGCATGTGTGCCTGCGATCAATTTCAGGGAATAATGAGAGAGTGTGAAACTCTACAGTTCCTCATCTTTCTCATTTTTTGTACGATTTTGAGGAATCTTTGATATTTTTTTTTATTTTACCTTATTCTATCTTTAAGGCCACCTTGAACATCGATGAAAATTGAACTTACAGGAGAATTAACCCAATCTGTTCGTCCACAAACACTTTATAAGTATGTATATACATATATATATAGATATTATAAATATATAAATATATATATATATATATATATCAGTAATCGGACATCTTTATATTTAGAATTTTGGTGGTAAGAAAAAAGTGGTGGCTCAAAACGAATACAAATGTTGCGACCCATTTCGCGTCTTATTTGCCCGAACTGGGCCAACAAAAGATAACCGTATATATATACATATACATATATATATATATATATATATATATATATATATATATATATTCGGATGGACTTTGCAGCTTCAACTGCATCCCATTATTTTGTTACTGAAAAGTTCCCGTTTAAAGCATCTATTATCATGTCCTATAAAGATGAGCAGTACCAACTGTATAGTTCCGCTTGAATTCATTTGATGCAATTCCATCCATGTGTGTATGGCGAGTCAATGTTACGATTCAGATACAATTATCAAACGAAGTTATATCAGGTCAGTGCTATCGAGATATACTTGTGCCTGAATTAGTCATTTCCGACCTAGTGTTTAAAAGATATAACGAGGCATTTCCAGAGGGCTCGGAACTAAAATATCGTCAGTCCTAATAGCAAATGAGATTAATCAAAACAGACTGAAGAAAGTCAGCAATAAGCGTAAATAATAGCTAGATAACGGGCATTGCTTACAGTAAACTTTACCAAAGAAGAGTCCCCAACTATTTTGAAATCTGAAAGATTTACACAATTGTACAAAACATTGTGATTTTTAGGAGCAGCAAGATTATGATCGTTAGAATATACATGATGCCATCATCTAACAAGACTATAAAAAATACGAATGAAAATTATATGCAATTTCATTTGTGATACGCGTGGGAAGGGGAAGTGATATCTTGAATATTGGTTTGAGAAATTGTGAAGTTAAGAACTATGATCCTAATCATATAGATACAATCTTGAATTTTAGAATGATTTACATTTTACTTTGTTTCACATCTGAATGAAAAATATATCACTGTGGACTAGGCAATGAGTTCAGCTAAAAGAAAAGATATGGGTAAAACCATGATTCTCCTGATTTGTTTCAGAACTGGATAGAGCCAAACATGCCTTTTGCAGGTGATATGATAAAGAATAGTGGAATCATATGTTACAGTATCATATCAAAATTGAAGAAAAATGGTTCAATATTAACTTACATTTTTTTTTTTCAGAATGCAAATGCAAGAATTGCACTGCAAAAGGTCTGACCAGAACAGATATATAAGGAAAAGTTATATTCAGACATCTTATAAAGTTAAAGGAGAGATTGATATAGAAAATCATTTAGAATTTGTTATTCTTAAGGTTCATAATTCTTACAAATGAAACAAGATTCGTTATTCAAAAGGTTCGCTATTCCGGAAATTGAATTGTTTGTTGTTCCGAAGATTCGTCAATCAGATTATTAAAAAAGGGGGTAGTTGTCCAGAAGGTTCCTTATTCCGAAGGTTCGTAATTCCGAAAATGAAATAACATTCTTTATTCCGAAGGTTCGTTAATCCGAAAATTAAAAAGAAGTTTGTAATTCAGAAGACTCCTGTAAGTACTAACCCTTTTCTTCTTCTTCTTTTGTTTCATTTTTTAATTAACGAACCTTTGGAATAACGAACGTTATTTTATTTTCGAAATTCCGAACCGTCGTAATAAGGAATCTTCGGAACAACAACCCACCCCCTTTTTTATTTTGCGAACTTTCAGAATGATTGGATTATTAAAGGGAACCCAAACCCAAAGACCAATGTGGATTGAGTGAAAGCAGCAACATTAGTAGAAAACATCAGTAAAAGTTTGAGGAAAATCGGACAATCGATTTTTAAAGTTTTGGTGTTGGAACCGCTGGATGAGGAGACTACTGGGGGTTATGACGTATGTGTGGACAACAATAAAGAAAATATAAAGGAAATTCTACCAAAAAAATCATTTTCTAGCATTATGAAAGAGCACTTGACTAACAACTTTCAGAAAGTACGGGGAAGAATTGCTACTCTTAACATATGACAGTATCAAGTAGATGGAATGTATAATTTTCTTGAAAAACAAATTTTTGTGGAATTCTCTTTTAATTACATTTTCTTTGTATTGTTGTCCACACTCAATCCACATTTCTCTTGAGGTCTGGGTTTCCTTTAAAGTTCTTTTAAAGAAATCTTTAACACTTTACGTGTTTATTTCTTTATCGGAATTATGAACCTTTGGAACGAATAACAAGCTGTAACCTATCTATAATTCATACCATATATTAGTAGTACCCTCAAACACTTACCAGTGGAAGAGCCAAAAGTGTATGACGTCATCACCTAAACTGATTTGCATATGTGTTTGTGACCAATATCACTTTTGACTGAAAACAGGTGAAACTTCTTTCATTGTGTTTATCTCATATTACTCTATATACATTTGTCAAGGAAAGTAGAACTTGGTGCAGAATAAATTGCACCGGAAAAGAAAAGCTCTGCTGTAATGTTGAAAAACTGTCCCCGTCCTCCCTCCCCTCCCCCCTCCCCCCCCCAAAAAAAAAGAAAATAAATGTTGTGATAACCTGATAGCATTTTGCAATCATATCGAAGAAGGTATCATGTGGCACACATGTAATTACAATTAAGTTAAAGGGATACACTCACGTTCATTAAATTCCCACACTGACACTGGTGACTTTGGCAAACAAAACAATTATGTAACTTCTGTTAATTTTTGTCGACAGGTAATTTGTCCAGTCAGGAGCTTATCACTCTCTGCATTCAAATTTTTCGAAATTTACAAAATAGAGCACAACATCTACAACAGTCCATAGGTTCTCTCAAAATGTTTCGAACAATCTGGTCTTGGTCTTTGTGAATTCGTTCTTTATGCTGCTGCACGCGCCAGGTTCTAAAAATCCTTCATGAGATGCCGCAATATGTGTCTCATTCAAAAGATCTGGGGCAGCCGGAGTTTTAGGAAGCGACTCAATGCCTGTGGCAACCGCGAAGCTTCCGCTGTGGCTTCCGTCACCCACCGATATGATGCTTATCTTTCCTTCCTCCAAAATCAACGTTCATTCACTGTTTTCTCCTACATACAATAATCTCCCATTTTCAAGAAGATACAGAAGTCGCAACCCTGCTTATTCACTTATCACAATTTTTATTTGTGCTTTATTCACTGTGTATACGACTGCGGAAAAATGCAAACAAATAAATACGAATTTTCGCGCTCCTGAGGTGAGAAACTTTGTATGGCATTCAATTTCTATTCTATTTGTATATTTAAAGTACATGACGCAGCATTATTGGTCAACAAATAATGCTGCTGTTTAATTTGGTAAAGGAATCAAAGTGAAGAGTTTGTTCGCAAAAACCGATAAGTCCATTTTTGAAGATTTTGAAGTACGGTCTCTGTCACAAAGTACAAAATAATACCTTTTAAATGATATATTGGTCACTACATATAAAGGTACATTTTTGAAGTTATGGTCAAAAGAAGCAAAAATTTTCTTATTATTCTCTTTATTTTTCTTGACCTTTAATCGCAAATATCTCCATTTGGCAAATATGGACTTATCGGTTTTTGCAAACAAACTCTTCAAGTGTTTCCCCAAGCTTTCTAAGAAAAAGACATTTATTTCCACATAATGTTGTGATAATAAAGCAGTTTTCTCGCTCGTATCATAAACATTTTTAAATGCAATTGAGTTTTATGACGGACGGAAGTGGAAAATACAAAAACTGCTTTAGCTGGAAGATTTTATATGCAGACACACACACAAAGAGGCCATCGGGCTACTAGCTCCGTGCACATGTTTATAACAGACAGGTAGCTGAACAACTGTAGATCATCGGTTCGATATGAAACGTTAGTAATTACTCGACAATCTCTGACGATCCCAAACAAGATATGGTATCGTGCCTGAGAGAAAGATGTTATTTGAATTTCTGGGATTGCCTGTGACTGACCCTCGTTATCCCCTTATTTCAATCGGTGTAAGGCAGTATTGACGGAGACAGGTGCGACGTAATATGAGTATGAAACGCAGCATCGACAATCAAAAACTTAATGAATGTTGACAAGAAACCCCAATCCACCTGTTGCAGGACCAGGATCAGGGGATGGAGATGGGTGCGTGTTACAATAATGATATACTGAAAACAATGTTGTCCCCCATATCGTGCATTTCACTTCATACACACCTGCTTCACCCCCATTTGTCTTTGCCATTTGCGATCCTCCCCCTCTAATGAGGGCATAGTGCCCTTGTGTTCCTAAATTCTCACTTCCGATGCTCTCATCTTTCTCCCTCGACCAGGGGCACATCAAGTCTTGCGACCACGCCCCTCGCTGTCAATTACAGTCCCACCACAGAATTCTGGATATCCACCAAACTCCACATCTGCTGATCGAAATGAATGGTCTTGAAATGCATATATGGTCATATTACCTGTGCTGTGCTTAATGAAATTGCAAAAAAAGGGAAAAAGAGCGGATGGAGTGGTATGTATCTACCGTATGCCGATTCTATTCGACTATTATATTGCTTATTTTCTGATGCAATATCCATGCTTTACCTTTCATTATCCACGAGCCTTTTAATCTGCGCAATGCACTTTCACATGCCATCTTCCTCCTCCTGTATCGGCTTCCTGCTTCTCCTCGGAACCTCACTTCCCCTTCATCATGCTGATGTTGTCTCCGCGTGCATGCTGTGCATGTTGCCCATACGAAGTCCTTAAATGAACTTTATTTTTCCTTGAAGTACTCAGTTAAAATAGGTACCTAGAAGTTAAAATGTAGAGTTAAGTAATGTTTAATGGAATGATAAATGTTTGTGAGCTATTGTATATAAAGCTTATTTTCAAGAAACTTGCGTTTGATTTAGATATTATCGTCAAATTCAAAAAGCCACAGTGGAGACGGGATTCATTTTCACGAGCCAGTCAAGGAACATGAATGCAATCAGCTAGCAGTTTCTGAGTATGTTAAACAACAACAACAACTACAACAACAAACAAATGTCACGTTGTCACTTATACTTCCGCTGTCCATTCCTTGTGATTGACAGAGCTCTGTTTTGTTGAAACTGATTGACAATTGCCCTACATCGACATAATCTGTTTTGTTGTTGTTGTTGTTGTTTTTTTTTTTTTGGGGGGGGGGGTTGACCGAGAATACTGAAATCTTCATGTTACATTAAAAGAGGGAGGTGGAGGGGTTTGCACCACCTGTATATTCAAGCGGTAGGATTTACTCTGTCATTTTAGTGTTGCTTCCGGTTTCATTTCGTATTAAACCCCCGTGACAATGTCGCCACTCAATGTCACAGCGTATAATGATACCAGACTCAACTATCTCTGGACCATATGGTTTGAAATAAGGTTGACATCCCACACAGTCAAAGTGTAGCTGCCAATGATGTTGTTAGGAATACCAAAGACTTTAGTATGGTAACAAGGTGCTCGAATACATTGCAGTTATCGCTTGATATCCTTTTAGAAGTTTCTACAACTTCTGGCATAATCCTTCCACAGCGTTAAGTATAAAATTTTTGAATTTACAACGGTATTATATCAATGATAAGCTGTTGAGATCGTAGCGAGAGGATAAAGTGGTATGGTTCCACTGCCTGGAATCGTTAAGGTCACAGTATGTAGGTCAGTCTGCTGGACCAGCGAGCTCCAGATGATATGCTGGATAAGCTGTACTGACCTTCCACGACGGAACATAACACAGATTTCAACTAAATAGTGCACGATAACTTGTTGAGAGTTACTCTTCGAAATGTAACGTTTACAGGTGTGGCCTCGTAAGGATTTAAAACTGGGGAAAAACACAACGGAATTTCTGTCTTTATTTATTCTTATAAGAACTTTGCATGAAACACGTTATCACAAATATTTGTGTGGACTTTTTTTTTCTTTGTCTTTAAATGCATTGTTATATGTCTTATTGCGACTCGGTACTATGTATTGTATATAAGTTTAAGGATATCTTTGGGTCAGCCTTAGGTATATGGATGCTTACTATTCCAGTTTGACTATTATATTTCCCTTGGTATCTTTGCAATGTTTCTATGCGGACGTACTATGTTAGCAATATTTATACTTTGTATTTACATTGTTCTGTATGATAACAGTCTTCGTGTTTTTATATTTATTTTGTCATGACTTTTATGCTAATCTGTGATCATAAATCACTTTTGTAGAGTAATTTCTTCTTTTCTAAAAGAAAAAAAAGGCTACTAAGATGAAATAAAACAGTAATGGTATTCTTAGGTTCTTACATTCTTCAAGGAACTATAAAATTCATATTCCTCTCCCTAAGTCATCATTAAGCTGTTATCATGTTGATATTTGCCTATGAATAAATAGACAAATAAATGAATATACATATACATCCTATATGTGTATAAATATACATATACATAAATATATTATCACAGTCATACGTTTATATATATATATATATATATATATGTGTGTGTGTGTGTGTGTGTGTGTGTGTGTGTGTGTATACACATGACTGTGTAAAGAAAAAGGATATCTAGTTGATATTGTAGAGTACAATAGGAATTTTACATCAAATCAACCACTTTGCACATTGTTTCACGAAAATTAAACATACTTTTATTTACAACAAATGTCTTATTTCATGCTAGATAATATCAAAACGTGTGAGCACTTTGTGTGTTTAACTTCACTCTGTTAATCCAAACCGGCATGAACGTGCTGCACACTTGCTCGAGGACGTGCGATGCCGACGACTTAGACTTTGGAGATTCTCCGGAGTATAACCAGGGAGGTGAGATTTCCACCTCCGGGGCATAACTTCTAGGTTGCTCAAGATGTGGGCTTTTCCTCTCTTGTTGTCAAGGAAACGTGAAATAGCCAGATAACCAAAGGTGACCTACTTGTTGGATGAAAAGGTGTCAGGGCAATCTGAAGAGTAAAGAGAAATGGAAATCATCTTGCATTTCTTACTCGAATTCCGATGTCACGTACCACGTTGTTGCAAGATTTAAGTCGATAGAAACCGTTAGCATGGTAAGGAATTCAATCAAAGGCTAATTAGCTAATTTTCCCAGTATATAATTACCAAATCGCTTATTTGATAACAGCGTAGGCATACAGTACATAGAGCACATGCTTGCAGTTTGTGTTACGATGAATCATGAACTTGAGTCTTCGTCGTGGGCGTTAGTGAGACAATGCATACCAAACGCATCTGTATACTAGTCAAGTGCTAGTAGTTGAATGTGTCTATAGGGAGGTGTGTGCATGTGTGTGTGAGTGTGCGTGTGTTTGTTACTATGTGTGCGCCATAATTCTTGTCTATTGTGACTTGATTCGGGTTTTTTTTTCTGCATTAAAAAAACCCAACAAATATGTCACATACCTTTCGGATACAAAATAAAAATGGAATTTTGCGGTTATATACGTAAAAAGTAAAGAGTACAAAATATCAAGCAAAGTAAAAATGCAATATTTTATCAATTTGGCTTGCTTTCTTAGTTTTGATAGATGTGACTGACACTCTTAACTGGTTTCTCCATTTCATTTCAGTCGGTGTATGCGTGTTTGTTTGTTTGTTTGTTTGTCTGTCTGTCTGTCTGTCTTGATTTTCAATGAGATGGAGATGGCATGGTGTGTAGCTTCCATGGAAAGCGGCCAGTCTGGTCTGACAGGTCAACACTGGGCATGCACGTTGCTCACTATTTCTATATAATCATTATCAGGAATGAACATATCCTTTGGCTGTTCATAAACACACGTCTTCCAAGACCTCTTGCGATGGGGTCGTTCTTGGAAAGACGTCTAAGAGTACTAAGGGATTTGGAGAAGTGTGGAACGAGCTTAGCAGTCCTCTAAATGAATGCTCACCATTGATTAATGAGGCTGGACACTGTTAGTCTTGAAAATGCATGGTATACACATGCAGCTCAATGATCTTGCAGTAAATCTACAAAAGCTTGCGTTTATTGCTATAAAGTAAACACGATATGAAGAAAAGGTGCACCTTCTCTCTCAAATAAACAAAAACAAACAAAAAACAAACAAAAACAACCCCCTCCAAAAAAAAAAAGAAAAAAAGATGAAAGTATGGCCAAACTATGAAGGAGGAGTTACTGAACAAACACAATATTTTATAAGAGCTAGAAACCAGAGCTAATACATGATATTCTCGGAAAAGGTTGCAAATAATCCCTCACCATGTATCAAGTACGGTGTCTGGAGAACGTCAAAGGCAAACACAATGGCAAATGCTGGAGAAAAAATTCTCTGAACTTATCTGTCAGCTTTCCCCAATTGTATGACCTATTTTCGGTAGTCATGGAGATTTTTTTTTGCTCACACATGTGGGAAAGAAATTATAAAGACAATGATCATGTGATAACGCATATCTCTTAAAACATCACGTAGGCCTACTAGATTATGTGTCAAGCACGTAAATGTTTCATGTTCGTTTGTCTTAAAAAGAAAGAAAAAAATGCTGAAATCATCAATACCTGAGAGAACTTATTTCATACAAGGTCTCAAGGATTTTCTCTACTTTTCTTTTCATTTCCATGTACTGTTTGATATGACAAATATGTAAACTCTAATCTTGTTTGTTTGAATTATGTCATTGATTTCATTTTGATTGATTTTTTTTGTAACCCCTGATCTTTGAACGAAGTCAAGATAGCTAACCTAAGAACATGCATAACACAATTTAACTACGAGTATGCATAAAAAAATGCAAATTGAGCTTTCGAACACTAATTCCCCTTAGCGTTCTCTGAGGCTCGAGTAATAAGGATAATAATTCACGTATATATAAAGCGCATAATGATTATCACAAATTCTCTATGCGCTTGACATAACGGTTACAGCTCGTTATTCCGAAGGTTCGATATTCCGAAGGCTCTTCAGTCCGAAGATTCTTTATTCCGAAGGTTCGTTTTTTCGAATTTCATTTGTGGATGAACAAATCTTCGGAATAACGAACCTTCGGAATAACGCCACAAATGTTCGGATTAACGAACCCTTTTTCATTTTCGGATTAACGAACCTCTAGGTATAGGGAATTTGCGTGTTTCGGATTAACGAACCTTCGGAACAACGAACCTTCGGAATATCGAAACTTCGGAATAACGAACAGCACCCGACATAACATACAATCACTAATGCTTGAACAAGTGATTTTTCAGTGCCTTCTTGAAAGAATCAAACTATAGGAAGATATGAAGAGTTTGTTTGCAGAAACCGATAAGTCCATATTTGTCAAATGGAGATATTTATTTATATATCATTTAAAAGGTATTATTTTGTACTTTATGACAGAGACCGTACATCAAAATCTTAAAAAACGGACTTAGCGGTTTTTGCAAACAAACTCTTCATATGCTCCTTATTGAAAGAGGTAATGAATTCCAAAGAATGGGAGCTGATGATGTGAAGGATCGGTTACCATTTTATTATGTTTGTGTGTTTAGAGGATAGACTGACAAAAGATGTTGTAATGATGATCGAGGAGTTCATGTTGGAATGTGATGATGAATAAGTTCTGTTATGTCGGAAGTAGAGAGATTGTTTTGAGCTTTTAAACACATAATAAGTATCTTGAATACAACACGTTTTTCAACTGATTGATAACAAATGAAGTTTACGTAGAATTGGTGTAATAGAGTCCCTAGAGCGTGCTCACACTATCAAATTTATACCTGCTGTGTTCTGAGTAATTCTTTGAACCCGGTTTACACCTTTCTTTGGAAGACATTGCAACAAAACACGTACCTCTTCAAGATTTTACGATTTCTTTTTTTGAAGGGGGGGGGGGTGACTTGCTTGGATACAAGCCTACAAACATTATGGGGACTTGTCGGCTATCACGTGGCTTTCAGAACGTCTCTGATATTGGGAGCACAAATCGGGGGGGGGGAATGATATAATAATAATAATAATAATTAAAATGATAATAATAACAATAATAACAATAAAGGGTACTTTATGCGCCAATTCCACATGACTATCAAACGTGCTCAAGGCGCAGTAGAAAAAGTGAATTATGAAATACAGAAATCATTACACAAACATGCACATGAAAATGAATGACACAATAATGATGATGAAAAAAAATCATAATATACAATTCTACTGGAAAACGGTTACGAACAAATTAATGAGTCTTGAGGGAAACTTTAAAGGAGTCAACATTTGAAATGTAACAGATAGCTTGAGGCAACTGGTTCCACAGGTAAGCTCCAGCATGTGCAAATGACCGATCCCCCCATGATTTCTTCGTTTTTGGAACAACAAGCAATCTACAATCGGATGACCTTAAACATCTGGGAGGATTATAAAACGTCAGCAAATTAACATTGTACTCTGGGGCAGATCCGTGTATGCAATGAAAAACAAACAGTAATAATTTAAGTATAATGCGAGATTCAACAGGTAACCAATGCAATGAGGACAAAACAGGGGTAATGTGAGTATTTCTTCTGGTAAGGGTAACAATGCGAGCTGCTGAATTTTGCAATTTTTGTAACCGTGAAAGTTGAGATTGTGGTAGCTGAAATAGGAGTACATTACCAAAGTCAAGTCGGGACGATATAAGAGCATGAACTATTTTTTTCTGTGGCTGAAAGAGTTAAATACTTGCGAATAATGCCCAAATTGCGTAACTGATACCTCACAGATTTACAGACAGCAGAGATCTGAACAGACATGGACATTGTAGAATCAAATAATACTCCAAGATTTCTACACGATTTAGATGGAGCAATTACCACATCATTGTCAACCGTTAAAGAAGGAAGACTGACCTTTTCATGTAGAACTTTGGAGCCAATAAATAACAACTCTGACTTTTCCTGATTTAACTTCAATGAATGAGAGCTCATCCTCTTTTTGACATCATGGATACAAGCCTCAAGGTTCTGAATGATGTCAATGACATTGGATGATTTGTGTGTTCAGTCAAGTCGATTATAACCATAGCGACATACAAATGGAGGTATACATTTAGCAATTCAAACAAATGGAGGGCAATCACTTTGAAATGAGGACAGTACAACTTAAGAAAAAAAGTCAAGCTGTTTCAGCGAAGCATCCCTGGATGATAACGTGCAGATTCCATTGGATAATAATGTATCCTCGAAGAGAATGTTATGCAATTATGCTCTATCAAAAAACAAAGCAAAAACAAAAAGAAAAACATAAAAACACCCCTCAAATTTGACAAGTCCCAGTGGGGGCACTATAGATTCCCGACTCCCGCTCGGAAAACCCGAGTTCGAATCCCGCCAAGTTCTTACGTCCTTGGACAAGATGCTTTTACCCATTATGTCCCTCTCGACCCAGGTGTATAAATGGGTACCTTGTTACGGCACATTTTGGTAAATCGGCACATTTTGGTAAATTACCAAAATGTGCAAGTTACCAAAATGTGCCGTCACTATGTCACGGCACATTTTGGTAACTGCACATTTTGGTAATTTACCAAAATGTGCCGATAGTGCACCTATACCTGACGGCATCAACTGTTACCAAAATGTGCAGTTAAAAGTGGATTTGCCTGCACATTTTGGACAATCTGCACATTTTGGTAACTGAACTAAAAACCCATGGATGGGCTTGATGAGATTTATAATACGGTCAAGGAGTTAAGGTTTGTTTGTTTGTTTGTTTGTTTGCTTTTATTTCTGCATTCAATCAGATGCAATTTGAATGCAAACTTCAAAAAGTACAAAGACAAAGAATAACAAGTGCAGTGAAATAAATCGATAACAGTACATAAATAGATTCACATAGGTGATTGCATTGAGCAATGTAGATACACAGAAACATAAAATAAAATATACAGTATTTTTCAGTAAACAGCAGAGATAATTGAATGCAGGAGACCACCATCATAAGCGATTAAGCTTGAAATGGATGGAGGCCTCACCTCAAGGTGATATGGTCCTGCAATAAAGACAGGCTAGACACTTGTTTAGCTCACCCGAGCTGAAGGCTCGAGTAAGCTATTGCGATTGCTTTTCGTGCGGGTATATATGCTGTGTGACCTGCGTGCCAGGTGCGTGGGGCTGACAACGCAGTGAAGGAATTCCTCTGAAGGAATGGCGGAAGTACCACAGAATGTCATTAATTTGGCCGCATACGGGGACTGCGAAATACATGCGTGGGAGTTGCCTGCGAGGTGCTGCCGCTAAGGGCCTCCTACTGGCATTCTGCGTGTACCTCTGCGGGCAATTCCCACGACTCACCCGGAAAAAGTTTTGGTCATGCTGTAAACTTATCTGCTGGTAAATCGGACTTACATGCGCACCTCTGGGCAAATACAGGCGAGATACGCGCTAGGTACTGTCAGGTGCGGACCAACTGCGGAGAGCTCCGGGTATAGCAAATTTGCCTCCCCGCAAGTCAAACTTCCCAAGATACGGTATGACAAGGCCTTGAGCATGTTCAAAATATGTTCCGAGTGAGTTTGCGGGGGTACACGCAGAACACCAGTAGGAGACCCTTACCGGCAGCATCTTGCAGACAACTCCAACGCAGGTACTTTCCATTACCCGTAAGTCGCTCGTAACAGAAAACGGATCGGTTTCAAAGTTCTCACGCAGGTCAAACGGAATACACGCAAGTAGAAGGTAAGTAGCACGCGTCTAGCAAATAAGACACAAGTGCGAAACTCGTAAACATTCTTGTCCGCCCGCAGAAAATTTTCCTGCGTGCTGAACAAAAAACCAACTGCACTTACAATTTTTGTGATGATTGTGAAGGAGCAGAAAGTTACCAAAATGTGCCGTCAATGTCCTGCACATTTTGGCAAATTTACCAAAATGTGCAGTTACCAAAATGTGCCATAACATACCTGGCAACGCTAGGGTAATAATGATAACAGGGCCCTCTGGTAGAACAGTGGCAACACTGAAGAGGCTACCCTGGGTAAATAAGACCTTATTATTATTGTCACTATTATTATTATCATTACTATCATTAATATTATCATTATTATTATTATTACCACCTGTATACTAATCACGTGACATCTCTTGATGTCCTCGTCTTTATAATCAATTATCATAATGATAACAATCATGCAATGTACCTGACAGAGGTCACATTCAGAATCGCACCACCTCTGAATTCTTAGAAAGAAGGAGACTGAGAAGATTAGTTCTCATGAAACGTATTACTTCGTTTTGCTGCTTTATGCGTGTCTTTCCATGGCCCTTCCATTTACCTCATTCTCACTTTAGCAGTCTTCATTATACTTCATGTTTGCAGTTTCTACGAAATTTCAACTTACGATTGGAAAAGAATAACAGTCTGGAAAATATATAGAAGAAGCTTGGTCCGGATTTTGCACCAAGAAACACAGGTGTTCTTCAAATTTCCTAATTTTCCCCCACATCATGGATGATAACTGAATTGCATATTTATCAAGTAGATTTATTTCCGACGATCCTCACACGCCCATAGACATTTGGAAAAGAAATCATTCCATATAATTCCATGCTCTCGTTTTTTATTTAGACATCCAGCCGTATTATAATATGACAACCTTTTTTTTAAATCTCAAAACAGGCAGATTTACCCACTACGGAAGGACTTCATACTATGTAGAGGGTAAGGTGGATTTGTTTTTTTCTTTTTGTTTGTGTGTCTGTTTGTCTGTTTTTTACAAACAGCATTGAGCAAGTAGTATCTAGAAGGGTTTCCTCATTCATCCAAATTTTGAAGAGCTGCTCTGTATTCATTTTTTTTTTCTTCATTACAGACTGACAGGAAGATTATGTATAATGCAGATCATGATTGTCAGCAAAAATATTGTGTGTACAATGTCTTTTATATGATTCAAGATTCAAGATGATTTATTGTGCAAAAAAAAAAGATACATAAAATTCGTTTTCGAATATTTAACAAATGCAGAGTGCATTTTGAATGTTACTGTAGCAGTGCAGTGTAATTCAATGTACAAGACGGTATAACGTATACAAAATGACACTCATTACACAAAACCGATACAACAACTACAACAAATCACATGATGCTGTGTAAGAAATTTACTAAAATATACATTATAGTTAGATTAAAAACAAACACAAAGCAATATTCAAAGTTGAGAATCAAAACAAACGCATATCTATGACAAGAACTGATTAGACGAATTCCGGATCAGTTAAAAGTTAGTCTGAAAAGAAAAAGAAACAATTTAGAAGCAAAAGGTTGAAAATTATTTTGTTCAAAATCTGATGAAAATTAAGGAAGATATATGAAATTATGAAGTTTCGCTCATTTTATTTTTTTAAAGACTTCTGAACAGTCAATATAAGTTTAGGGCCATGATTTTATGATAGTATACATTAACATACATACAGTATTGAGCATGCCTCTACAAATCACTATTGTTACAACACAGCACACACCTCAGAGTGAGTGCCGTCAAATATGATGCATACTTTATGATAGTCTACTTTTATCAGACATTGTTTGTATTTTTCTCTTTATATGTTTTCTTTCCTACAATACATGATGCAAACGTTATGATAGTCTATACTTTATTTGACATTGCTTGTATTTTTTCTCTTTATATGTTTTCTTTTTCCACGATTGTACTTGAACAATTCATATAATTCATGACATTTGTTTAATTCTGTTGTATAAATTACTGAATAATCTGGATTGAACGGTCGATATGAATATGCAAATGAGTTAATTGATGTCATCAATATGTCATATTATTATATACAAAATTTTGAAATTTCATTGTAAGCCTTTTGTTCGAATGAAAGTGTGCCCCAGATTAAAATCCTTATATATCTTACTGATTATTATTTTGAAGGTAATCACTCAGGAATAACATTATGTTTTACACTGTCATATAACAAAAATACTAGATTTTTAGAATTTTGTTTTGTGGTCACCATCAATTGCATATTGTGAGGTGAAAACAATATTAGCTCACTTATTTGCATATCTATATCAGCCGTTTTATAACTATTTTGAATTAATCAATACTGAATTTCAGTATTAATTTTCATAACTTCCCTAATCTTTATCCCTATATTCTGCACTTTTTCACTATTATGCTTAAAAGATTTTATTCCTCTTTTTCAGACAATTTTTAAGTGTCCTAGAATTCGTTTTAAAGGATGAAAATGTGAAAACAATTATGTCAGCTTGTCTATCTGTACATTGTTGTGTTTCATCGGCAGTGATAAGTAACATAAGAATTCATGTGCAAATTAAACGGATGCATAATTGACTTATTTCGTGTAGCACTAAAAAAGGGGGAGTACAAAAACGACAATAAATTTGTTGGTGTATGCCATGTGTCTACCACTTGTTGCAGGAATTTGAATATTATATATATATATATATATATATATATATATATATATATACACTATTATCATTTTATTATTATCATTATCATTATTATCATCATTATCATCATCATCATCATAATTATCATGTAAATAAAAAATACCTCCAATACATATCTCCGAGCCATTGGTTGACAGAACTCCAGGATACACGACACTCGTGAACAATTCTTCCAAGAAATAAAAGCAGTTTTCTACATACAACTTTCCATTTCGCATAAGCAGTGTATTTTACTACTCGACTTCCACTTTAGTTTTAATTGATTGACATTGAGGATTACACGACCTGATGCTATGGCAAGAGTGAAAACCTTTTCTGTCATTTTGACTGAAAGAGTATTTCCAATTTTACGAATGTTGTGTTTCCAGTACACAAATTTTGACGAAACGAAGTTATTCAAGTTGAGTTTTGAAGATGAGAGTAAGAAACGCACTGATCACATCTGTTGTTTCCCTTTTACAGGGACAACAAACGTGTGTTTGAAGAAGCCTTGTGTTGAATATCAACATTGCAGATATCAGGGCGGTGAGTTGGCTCAATCGGTAGCGCGTCTGCCTCACGATCCTAAGGGCCCGGGTTCGAACCCGACTCTGGACTGTCAGAGCAATGTTGTGTGTAATATACCGTCCCCTCTAGCAAGAGGCAAAACACTCAGTCAATCGGATTCGGATAAGACATAAAATGGAGGTTCCGTGTATGAGAGAGTAACAACTCATGCACGTTAAAGATCCCGCTTCATTCTTTCATCGCAAAGAGCAGGGCGTTTAACCCGGTGAAGTGGTCCCACCTCACATCCAACTGGACCCCATGGAAGACCAGCTTAACGTAGCTGAATGTGGGCTATCCAGCCATCTTCTCAGATGGAAATGAACAAACAAACAAACAAAAAACAAACAAACAAACAAACAAACATCATGTCACGCAGTCAGTAAGAGAGAGAGAGAGAGAGGGGGGGGGGGGATCAGAATCACTACTCAACTACTTTATGACCTCAAACATTTCAGCTGAGTGTGACTTTGTGACTTCTAGCCGAGACCTAAAACGAAATTCTGTGCGCTTCGATATCTTTTAACACGTGCAAATCCTTCGGGGGTTTACTGCTCCATACTACTACTACTACTACTACTACTACTACTACTACTACTACTGTATTACTACTAAAGAACATAAATTTAAAAAGGGTTTAAAAAAACTGCCGACAAGCTTGTGAGCAGACTAGTTCTTGAAATGCTTATGACTGTTTGCGGCCCGGCTAACATATTTTCCCATCGCAAACAGAAGGTCTGCGATGCGAGCCGAGAAAGAACATCAAATTTAGATATGGATAA
This sequence comes from Diadema antillarum, assembly GCF_040938485.1. Lineage (NCBI taxonomy): Eukaryota > Metazoa > Echinodermata > Echinoidea > Diadematoida > Diadematidae > Diadema > Diadema antillarum. The sequence continues at coordinate 450,112 of NW_027272218.1, forward strand.
CAGATAACTGATGATGATAACTGGCTGACATGCAGAAGACGGGGGGGGGGGGGGATGCAGCCCTGTCGTTGTTTTGGTTTCCATCGTACTCGATAGTAATATCGACAATGTAGGTCCGCTGACATTTCCAAAGCTCAGTGTCTCATTGTCCCTTCTTGACCTTCGAGCTTCCATCCTTAGTTGAAGGGTATGCAACCCCACAAAGCCTGAAAAGTTGGTACCTTCATCGTTCTTATCTCCAGATTTGGTATAGACACTGCGTGCCCGGGTCTTAGGTTTGGATGTGAACTTTATGATTTGATAGAAATGTACGTTAAGAGAATATACAGCTGAGGAAATGAATGATGCTTTCTAATTCATTGCTTGTCCGTTTTAAAAGCTTTGCTCTACTGTTAGCCGCTGCACAAGAGAAATCGAGAGCATTATTGAGTTAATCAAATATAATTGTTAGACCAGGGTAGTATCCCACAATTCTTTGACAGTAAACAGAAAAAAGGACAACCCCGTTCAATGTCAAAGTAGTATTAACGAAAAAAAAAAAGAAAACACAGTCAAAACTATTCTACCATGTTTATCATAAGCTATACCTCGCAATCCATTCACACATTATATAAACATCACCTTATTACTCTTGCACTTATGATCTGCTTAAACTTACAGCCACAGACAGTATAGTGCATGACAGTCATACGATGATAAATGTCCTAATCATGATATCAGAAGTAGGCCTACATAGCTCACAATCCTCATGAAAGTTATAAAGGTTCGCGAACTTTTCATCATTCCTTTGTGAAAACTTGCAGGAGACGAAAGCATTATATGATTGAAAGATAGGGAAAAAAGTAAATGAAATCAGCAGGTATTTTTAACCCAACAAGTTTTATTAGTTCTTCCGATCCCTGGTGAACAAACTTAGTTTGATAAGGCCACCATATTACACGAGATCCTTGGGGTCTGTTTACACTACCAGATCAAATCAAGCAAACTCAAAGTTTAGGGGACTTCTGTGTAAATATTAGCGGTGGTATAATGCGTTTAAAACCAAAGATAATAAAAAGAGGGGAAAGAATGCAATGATACGTCTCATAATTGGCACTAGCTCCCCCCCCCCCCCCCCCTTGGTTTAGGTCGTGAAGAGATCGTTATGCTGTAAAATCACGATTGAAGTTGAGTTAAGTGATGCCTTTAACAGATAGTCGGTCGAGAGATCTATCATAAATGCGTTTATTCACCCCCTGCTCAGACAAGACAGAAACACCGTATACCATAAATATATACAAAATATGAAATGCATAATCATATATAATCACAATATTACCTGCTGGGTGTGCGTGTGGGTATGGTGAAAACAAACTTAATCATGATCGCGATCTATAGTCAATCATGATGAAAATCGCATTGTTTGCAAGTGTCCTGGTTCTTTGTTGGCACCATCTCAAAATGTCAAATGCATTATGTATCTAGAAAGTAAACCTGAGGCTCAAAAAATTATAGTCGCGACATGTATGCTGAGAGGGTCACCTTTAACGTAACAGTATATTTTGTACTATTTTATACACTAAAAATACCGTATATTTATCAGCTCATACAGCAGAAAGTGCAGCGGTCCTAAATTGATAGGTGATTACATTAAGCATTCATTAAGCATGATTATATGCATAACAGCGTCCTTACAAGTGAAAACGTCATAAAGACTTAAACAATGAGAACATTACATAACAATTTGGATTCGTCAAGATACCTACGTGAAGCAACTACAAACATAGGGTCCAGACACATTGGGTCTGTGTACAAAATAAAAAAATATGAAAAGTGTTTTCACTTCAAAAGCATTCCAGTCGAGACTCAACGATAGGAAATTTTCATGTCACCTGCATGTGCTAATGATGAAACCTAACACATTTAAAGTGCGAACCGACATCTCGTCTTCATAAAGCTCGCAAATAAGATTTATCTCTATAAAATCACCCTTCGTGCTGATTTAGATAATCTTTATTCTATCTTCTGATATACGGCATAACACACACACAAATGCACGCAAGCACACCTATATTATCTTCTCTTTTGCTGTTTTTAAAGGACATCATCACAGTGTGTTCGTTTGTTGTTGTTATTGTTTTTTATAACTTCCGTTAACTGATCATAATTTGAACTAGTTCAAACTTTTCAGACGAAATGCACCTCTCTAAACGAATTCCAATCATTAGATTGATTTATAGATATAAACATATAGGTATATATGTAATTTTATATATATATATATATATATATATATATATATATATATATATCGAAGTTGCGATAAAGAGAGTGACTTCTGATCATGCACCTTTAACTCCTCAAGTCTGACTTTGCAAGGTTATTGACAAATGTCATTAGCAGGTACTTGCACCATCATCAAGCTTATTACCAGGCCGCTGCGATATGGGAGACACACAGAGATTTATAGATCACTTAGGATCGAAGTGTTTCAAACAGACCACTGTTAGACTATGACCTGTAAACAAAACGTGGCAAATTGAATGGTACATAACATCGCATTACACTACATGATGTTTAGTTAAATATTCCATAACATGAGTACCAAACCGGTAATATGCTTATGTTTTCATGCGAAACAGAACGGAATTGTTGTGAACGTTTTCCTCATTATCACAGGGTCAACTTGCTTATTTTGTCATGCTTGTCAATTTTGAACATTTATTGTGATGAGGGCCCAAATTGTTTAGTCGCATAACTAAAGTAGGATTGCAGATCAATAATGAATGGTCCTTTCGGAATGGGAGATTGAATTCACACGCATACACACAAACACACACACACGCACGCACGCACACACACACACATTGAACAGCTGACCAATATCTTCTTCGAGATCATCCTCAAAGCTTCAGATCAACAAGACATTTTGTCATGATGTAATACATAAAGTAAGCATAAGTCATTAATACATTAAATTATATAAATATTACAGGCATATCATACCAGTTACTGCTCAATAACTGACGATCATTCTTTAGATCAAATGCAAAAACTAAATGGAAGAGTTGAGACAAAATGAGTGCCATGAGAGCTGATGTGGCCTAGTGGATAAGGTCACGGACTCCCAATAACAAGGTCCCTGATTCGAGTTACCTACATCGCCATTGCCTGATCTTTTGGAGGGAACTTAATGCGTTCAGTCCTTTGGTTGCTTGCTTTTCTCCGAAGCCTTTCTTAATTTTGCTCTAGTAACTCACTAGAACAGTTAACTGTAAGTCAATTTTCATCAGGAAAGCAGATTGGAATCTTAACTTTAAATCATCGTTCATAAGCATGTGTGTAATTCTGATACCGAATATGCTTAATATGTGTCACCACTGGTGACAGTTATGTGGACTGAAAAAAAAAGAAGAAGAAAGAAATGTACTTTTTCCCGTGAAAGGATTTAGATGACTTAAAAATCCAGCTTATGGATTTTACAATAATCTGCAATAAGCGGAGCTCCCGCTGTATCATAAAAATAACAATATTTAATGCGTTGCACATTTATATATGTGCAATTATAAAAACTACGCATAAATCATTGCTGAGCTAAAGAGTTACACTATCACAACAACAATTCAAAAACCTCTGTAACAGAAACAGAATAGTGGTATGTTAATCTGGTTTTGGCAGCTTTTTACGAAGATGTAAAGAATTGTCACAAAATCTCTCATACATTTTAAACCATACTTGTACAACCAAGACTGTTAAATCTACAAATGTATCACCTCATGTTATACTTATCACAGAGAACAAGTTTTACACACCTGAATCCTGTTTTCCCATAGCAAAGACTCCACACAAACATACAAAGACAAAACAAAACAAAGCAAAGCAAACTTATCCGTATTACGCAATCTCGAAGTCTTTAAAGGACTCCATCTTAACAGTGGCGCAATGAGCGCAGTGCGAAGCTTAGTATTAAAGTACACAATAATGTGCTTATTAATACAAGAGAGATATTTAAGCAGGTAGTCTTCAATCAGTTGTGCATCTCTGCGTGCGAGAATATGTCGAATAATTGCATGATGAAGATGGGATTGTAAATGAAGTTTATTGTGTCACATAGACCATGTAGACAGTGTGAGAATTTTCTGGAAGACCAAGTAAGAATTTAATTTTTGTGTCATTTTTTTTTTGAAAGCCCCGGCACCTTAAACAGATATACAGTTGCCTGTGCCATGGGGTTTTGTCTTATTTCCGTACTAAAAATCAACATATTTCACACATCAAAGTCCAGACAAGAAAAATACATACGGAGGGTAGCCCATTTTGTTGTGCAACGTACTTGTACGTCCAAATGTCCCTGAACCATCTCTGAACGGGTAAAGATTATTGAGTAGCTTTGTCTCATTTAAAGGTATAATAGTTTGGTTTAGATGGGGCTACAGATTTCTGCCTTTGTGTGTATGTGTGTGTTTGTAAGATAATGAAAAACCTCTTATGAAATATGAAAGAGCATGCAATTCTTAGAGGAATTCACAGTTTGTGAGATGAAAGTTGGTCTCGAAATGGCTGAGATATAAACAAAAGCAATTCTAATACAATCTTGCAAAACATATCTTGCAAAACATCAAAAGCTGAATTCTCACCAAGTCAACCAATGGTATGCTATCCCATTAAATGTGCAGAAGTGGTTCAACGACCAGTAGTTTTTAGCTTAATTCGTGGTCGAGGATGCTTGGCCCTAATTTGCAGGATGGAGGTGAATTTTATCAAGTCTCTCCGAATGCAAACACGGAAAGCCCTGGAATGATAACATGGCACAGATATACTGCAGAGGCAAGGAGCAGGTTGCCATGTTGCCTCTCGTTGTTTTGTAATTCTTAAGGTTTGGCTTATCACCGGCGTAGGGATTCGTTGGTTGAAATTCGGTCATTCAATCTTAAAAATACAGCAATTGATATTGCACTTAACATTTGCCATCAATTAGATGTCGCACTTCTATCAAGACGCCGTCGAATTATATTTTGATTATGTAATATTTGGCCATCATTTTCCAAATAAAAGAAAACGATATTGACCATTGATGTGATATAGGCTTGGTACCTGAAAAGAATAGCAACAAATTCATACTAATTAGTTGCAACACGCTGTTTGTAGAACTCGACAACGTGGAAGATGAACTGAACCAGAGTATCTTACCATGATTTAATAAAAAAAAAAAAAAAAAAACACGTCATTTTGTGTCTATACACGTAACAACGATTTACTAGAAAGGCGTCGTCTTAACTCCTTTACATCGTTTTTGGCAATCGCCTCAGATATTAACAGTAATGCGGCGCCATATTTTTGTCACGTGACTCTTACTACGCAGCGGCTCCAGAAAATGGCCTGACGCGCCAATCGTTCTCGTCCCTCTGACGCGGCGGCTCTTCTTCAGTTATAATGCATTTTTATACTCTCTTTCTCTCTTTCGATTTGATATTTTTGTCTGCATTGTCAGAGTGCTAACGCGTGATCTCTGCAAACAAAGCTCATAAGCACCAAGATGTGCTTTGTTCTCCATAACAGTTTGATGAGCAGTACAACTGATACTACTGTTTGAATATAATAAAATATAAAGAGTCCGACTCTTTCTCTATCGAAGAGAGAGAGGGAGAAGGCACAAGTATGACATCAGAAAGGCTCCATTTAGCAGTATTTAGTTTAGAAAAGAAGACTAAACATTGAATAATTAATTGTTAATTTGTTCTTCTAGCTTAATTCTTAATGGGCACGTTTGCCAACTCTTACTATAAATCGGCATGTGTTTATATTTACGAATAACGCACACACAGACACATACACGGACACACACGCACACATATATATCATGATTATTAATATTTATTCATATATATGTGTGTGTGAGTGTGTATGTATGTATATATATATGTATATATATATATATATATATGTATATATATATATATATATATATATATATATATATATATATATATATATGTTTATACAGTATGCATATTGACATCATTATAATCAGAAGTGAGATGATTTTGAAACTCGATCGGCATCAAAGAATCCTTTCAAACGATTTTCCCAGTAACAGTAACAAACTAAATGTTTTAGCACTCATACATTCGCAGATTGAGACAGAAAATTGCATTCCGAGACAGAATCTTTCACAGAAACAAACATGCAAACACACTCGCAAACACATGAATAAACAAATGTTTGTAATGGGCAGTGAAACAGCTGAGATGAACTTTGTCCACGAAACATGCATTACCGCAAATGAACTATGATCATGACATTTTTATCTGTACATAATGTGAGCAGGGCCCCTTGGTAGAACAGTTAACCAACTGAAAGGGCTACCCTGCTAAAAGAATATTGAAATAAATAAATAAATAAATAAACTACTACTGAACATTGCCGGATTAATGTTGGAACACAACGAGGTAACATCAACACTGAGGATGAACAATGCATTAGTGACTTTGACACTGACCGACAACTGAAATGAATACGCGTATAGGAATGATTTTTTTTTTCCCGAGCGCTAACAAAAACCCATGAGCACAAAGACACAAAATAAACTTTAGTGAGATCCCGACATTGTAGGCGTACTTGACAAAATATCCCTCATAATGAGAGTTCTAGGTTCCTTTAGAAAAGCCAAAAGAAGAAAAAAGGGGAAAAGAGTCACAATTTTGACAAATGCCATTATTTTCTGTAATACTTACTTTTCTGTACATGAAAACTAAGATCGTGAGGAACAAAATATAGCAAAGTACAATTTTATACGCAAAAGTGAAAAGTTGCGAGAAGAAAACAGAAAAATAGTCTGTTATGTGCATGATTCATTCAAATTCCATAAATCTGTGAGCATTTGGCAACCTCTAGATTTGTGTCATGGTCGCTTCATTGAAGAGGCAATGTACACAGTGGCATATAACGAGATACACAGGAAAGTCAATGACTTTGAAAAAGAGGGGGGGGGGGGCTTCAAATCTACGTTAGAAGAAGCAACGTCTGCTAGACCTCTAAATTGGCCTTCCTCGGGGGCATACTGTGTTGATGTGGAGCCACGACCCGTCTTGAAACGATGCCCTTAGAACTGAAAATCTCAACTCATTTTCCGAGGTTAGCACGAATGTATAGGGGTGCATCCCCGACGACCGCAACGGACTCCTGGTTGCTGACAACGCGTCTGGACTGTGTCTTTGTGCCCTGTCCAAATTGTTTGTTCTAGATCTCGTTTTATGTACGCATTAATTACTTGACGAACAGTTATGCTCTTGATCCGGTAATATTAAGGAAAAAAAATCAACAAAGAGCAGGCAGACAGATCAAAAAGACAGAAAGAGATAGAGAGAGAGGGGGGGGGGGGGAATAAATGGTATGACCGAGTTCATTCACGCTCTGTACCAGTTACTGTACAAACAAGGAGAACTAGTTTTTATGCGCTACCCAAAGGATGTTGCGGGCGAGATTTCGGGTGGTCCTCCCAAAATCCTCGAATTAAATGGAAAACGCGAGGACTGAAAACAACTTGAAGAGACTTTAGTCCTTCTGCGCTATGAAAATTATTGACATGATTTGTCTGGGAAAGTAACAAAGGTCAAATGTCTGCTTATGCAATGTAGCATTCCAGAAAATACAACTTCCTTTTTGTTTCTTGGAAAATGATTTTTACGTATTGTATATAAATTATGGTATGTATATATGTATGTATACACGTATTTCCTTTGAAGCCAGAGATGAGAAATTACAGTTTCAGAAGGGAAGCTCATGAGGTTTTGCAAGAAGAATGTATTCAATACGGTGACACGACATATTTGTTCAGGCAACAAATATTGTTCCGGTCTTATTTTCTCCAGAGATAGGGTTAGTGTCAGGGTTGTGATAGAGTTTTAGGTTTAATTCGATGTGAGGATTAGGATTAGGATTAGGGTTATGTTTGCGGGTACGTTTTATGTTTGGCTTTTCAATAGCGTGCAGATGTTTCATGGGAGCTATAAGTCACAGGAGCTATTAAATGTCATGGAACTTTTCAATTCACAGGGCAGTCTCAGAAAACGTATTGATGAATGACAGGCTATTGTTTTATTACCCAGTTTACCAATAAACAGCAGTATACACTCAGTGATGTACTTCTTTCAATTGAAAGGGTCGAAATGTTAAACTCTTAGTTCCATACAGTCTGAGAGATACACCTAATTGAGTGCAAATCTTACGACGTAAACTGCAACTAAGGAACTTTGATCTATCACTCGGTCAATTCACATTAAAGGGATCGTATAGTTTTGGCTGAGACCTAATTTCAGGTTTCTAACATTTTTGGTGAGGTAATGAGATACCTCTTATGTAATATGAAAGAGCATGTAATTCTAAGAGGAATTCAACGTTTATTTGATGAAAATTGGTTTTGAAATGGCTGAGATATAAAAAAGAGCGATTCTAATAAACTGTGGGACCCACACTTTATTACGATCGCTTTGTTTTACTTTGTTTTTGGATGTTTCAGTCATTCCAAACCCGATTTTCATCAAATAAACTTTGAATTCCTCTTTAAATGGTATGCTCTGTACCATATCATAAGTGTTTTCTTGGTATCTCGCAAAAATGTAAAAGCCCAATTTTCATCTCCACCAAAACTGTACCATCTCTTTAAGCTGTCAATGTAAATGACAAGAGAGATTTAGAGTAAAATAATGATAAATTGGAGTGGTTAATCAAAGAACAATTAAAATCAATAGAAAAGAATAAAGATGAATTAACAGCATTGAAAACTGACTCCTTACAATGTGACGAACGCAATTTTACTGCTGCATGCAGTTGGACTAGATAAGTCTTTCAGGCAGTACTGGCAATTTTCCAATATTCTTTTTTTATCATGTTTATACAATAGGACGGTGTTGTCGAATCAACATTCTTACAGTCTGATCGTAAACGCAGACACACGCTTATTTCTACTTAACTTCAGTCTTTGAAAGGGAATGTGATGTTTCATGAGGTATACGTGTGGTTCGCACATGCCCCAATGGGTGTTTTAAAGGCATTTCAGTTTGATATAGATTGATTGACTACGGGAGTATACTGTTTGCATTTTTGAAATGAAGAATCATGTTCGCTTTGGAAAAGTTGCATCGTCTTTTTTTTTCTTGTCTTATTTATGGTTTTTTCTATCATAAGTTTTGTACGAAACACCTTCAGACACCTAAATGTCTAGAAAAGATGATTACTAGGTGTTGATCATTGTCACTTAAAAAAGTTGCGATATGTCGTCTTGTCATTTCAACTACATGACGATGCGAAAAAAAAAAGACCAACAACAACAACAGATGAAAAATCAACACGACCGGACGCAAAGAGTCAAACTTTGCCTTGCAGGTGAGTGGGTGACCCTTCATATGTTCTGACCTCCCCGATGTGACAACGGACTCTCTGACAATAGTCAGGCTGGTCTCCGGGTAATCACGGGGATTTAACCGATCTGTCAGTCTTTGACTGGTGCGGCTTTATTCCTCTTCGTAAGAAAGTTACATTCCTTTCAATATTCTTCAAGGACTGCCTTCGGCAAAGCTCGAGGTCAAATTCAAGGTTCTTCTCTTATACTCCTTCCAGCGCGCGCAGACTTACGCGCGGGCGATCGATGGTGACAGAATCGGTATCGATCACAGATATGTTTTTGGCCTCTTTCGCAGGAAACAAGAACTTGGAGGTTACCTAAGTATAGTAAACGATGCTTTTACTCACCTTTACAAAAGCACTTATAAGGCCTACTCCTTGCACTCCTTATAAGCTCAATGCGGTGCTGAAACTGGACCTGCAGTTTCTGCCAAAAATGACCAACATCTGCAAGATAGGCCTGTGTAAGAAGTTCAGTCATTGCCGTTTTGAGTGACCTATAGTCATCACAGATTTTGATGTAATTATTCCGTCATCTTATGATCTTCTATGATCTTAAGCGCGTATAGATTTTTTTTTTTCCATCAGTGAATATCTTATGTATTCATTCTTCTATGTATACTTATGTTTTCCATTCATGCAGTTATTTGTCATTGTTTACATCATGGCAGGGTTGTCCCGGCATGGATTACGATATCTTTATCATGATAAACCATATCTGTGTTATCAAAGAACATTTTCATGGAACAACAATATAAGATATACACAAGACAATGTAAATCTTGCATCAATACCACGACGAGGTAAAGAGTATTACATGGCACAAAGGCATATTGTCGATGTTCTACGTCATAATGATTTCGAGTCATATTGTGTCTGAGATGATTTTTCTGGAAATCATGTCAATATGAACAAGCAACACTACAAAACTCAAGAGATGATAATTAAAGTCACAGTGTAAATTTACTTTTATTACTCCTAAGTTACTGTAAGCATTGAGATGGTTCTTATCAGCATCAAATTCTTCATTTTGATTATTGCTATCCTTGTTGAAATAACGAGAATCTTCAACCTGAGGCAGTTCTAGTTACAGATAAGATTTTTGTCTGAAATGAACATAAATGAATAAATGAAATAAAAAAAATATATAGATAGATAGAAAGAAAGAAAGATAGATAGATAGGTAGATAGATAGATAGATAAATAAAAAAATAAATAAATGAATAGATAAATAAATAAATAAATAAGTAAATAGATAAATAGATATATAAATAAATAAATAAATAAATAAATAAATAAATAAATAAATAAACAGATAAACAAACCAGGAGACAGGTCTTTTCCAGTCTTAACTCTTCTGTCCTTCTCCTCTTTTCTTTACCTCTTTCTCTATGTCACGCTATCAGAAAAAGATAAGAGATAAGAGGTTCGCTATCCTAGATTGAAGAACAATCCTAAAATAGTGATGGAACAGCTTCCGTGTCGCTGTAGCTTGGCAAACATGACTGTAATCTGCGTCGTAAATGTTATTGCTCCTGGATAATCGTAGATTAGGATTTCCATCTGTCTATCTATCTGTCCTGATGAACGTTTGACTCGTTATCTTTCAATTTCATAATGGGTTCATCTTAACTCTGAAGCATGACACAAGATAAAAATTTATTACCTGCTCTCCTGCAGTTATACCAGTATACAGTTTCACAGACCAATGATATATTATTATGATGCAGTATGCCTATTCTGGTTGCTCGAAGAATTGTCATTGGTACAAGTCATTCATATACAACTCAGACCATGAACTCATTATTTCAGATATTGGCGCAATAACTAGGCTGTGTTGAAGGTTTCAGTCCTAGTCCAGTCAAAATATGAAATGACCCCAACTAATTGCAACAGAAACGATTCCACTTGCATTTGACCCGGAAGAGCTATTGAAATAACATATTAAAAGTTCCCTAAAATTCGAGAGGTGGATCAGTGTCTAATTTGCATAAATTCAAAATGGCCGCCATACAACCTATTTATGCCTATATCTCGGGATATATAACCCACAGAAAGTAAATTCCGGTGTCTAAACCTATGTTTTTTAGGTCAAGGAATACAAGTATGTTACCCTTAGCAACTTTTAAGCATCCCTTTATATAGTTTTTGCATATATTTGCATATAATTACATACAAAATGGCCGCCATATTGCCTGTGCAAGAGTATCTTCGTATATCAGTAATGTAGTACACTCAGGAATAAGTCGCAATATATCTGAACATAAGGCCCGTAGAAAATAGATTCTGGTGTCTAAACCTATGTTTTTCATGTCAGGGAATACAATTATGATATAAGCAATAACTTTCAAGCTTCCCTTTATAAATATTCTGCATATATTTGCATTTAATTAAATGCATATTGGCCGCCATAATGCCTCTATACAGGCAAATATCTCTATCTGTAAAAGGTACCCATTGATGGACAACAGTGTCTGCGTCTTAATTTTACTGCTGAGAATCACTGATGTAGAATACGTTCCACTCAGGAATGATTACCTATATTTCACTAAAAATTTGCATAGCTATATTTATGCATAAATCTATTCTAATTTTTATCGTGATAATAAGTTCAGATATACGAATACTAGCTACAGAACGTTAATTGTACTGTAATTTCTACATCCAATATTTCAAGGGCAACATTGTTAGAATTCCATTCACAACCTTAATGATTATCCTTACACCCAGTTTTATATTCTTGCATTGATTAAAAGTATTGTATTACATTAAACTCACATTTTCTTGAGATAAGAACAGAAAACAACATTAAGTAACATCAAATAGAACATATCTTTATTTTAACTGTAATCTCAACTTAGCTTCCAAAATGTGCTCAATAGGTTCACAACAGCAAAGTCTCAAATTATGTAGTAGGAATCGTTAAAAAGATTTTTATGATTGCATGATATTTAATGTATTGTATCGTGTAATTTGCCCTCATGTTTACTGCTTATACTTGTGTCTCTGTGCAATACTTTTCTTTCTTTTTGGGGGCCAAAGGCGGGGGGGGGGGGGGGGGGGGAGGGAAGGGGGAAAGTCATCAAGATCATGATTATCCATAAGCTACTCTACAAAAGTTTCATGAGTTTGGACATTTGTTTAGAGGATTTTCTTGTCATATTATCTCATATAGCTTTCAAAGTGTGCTTACGGTACACAAAAATTGGTTTTAAATCAATCAGCGGATTTTTTCAAACATCTTTTTCCTTACCTGCGATGATTTGCATCCATGTTTTGTCGATACTTGTGTCTTTTGTTGCAAAACTTTTGGCAAAGACATGTTTATCAATGAGCAACATATGACCGTGATAATTTGTATGGAGGTGGATTTTGTCATTTTTTTGCGCGGTTTCACCCAATGACTTACAGAAAACAGCCAGATACAAAAAGAAAGAAAAAAAAGAAAAAGGAAATGCCTTAACATTTCTATTCCTAGTACTCTGGATTCATCAGTCGATCAATACAAACAGCATCCTTCTCATTGGCTTCAAGCTCACAAAACGCTTATAAATTCTGATAAGTGTTACTTTTACCGTTTTTCGTGTTGTATCTGCACCTTTATTAAAAGAAATGTTTCCTATTGCATTGAGGCTTCGCACTTATACTTTTCTGCACCACACATTTTTTTTTTCAGAAATGCGAGCAGCATGAACGCTGAATTCAATTTTGCAGGCGAAAAAGTAGTCAGAAGTCAGATTTAAAAAAATACATAACATCATTTTCTGTTCCTAACACTTCCAAAAGGTCCCTTCCCTCCACTTCAGCAGCAGCTTTTCTTCGAGTTAAACAGTGGAAGGGAAATTATACAATCGTTGGAATTTGGACGATTTGAGGAAGATATTTAATCAAAAATATGTTCTGATCACTACAGACAAAGCTGCAGCTCCTGAAGGAAGTCTGATGCAACTGCAAAACAAGCTGTTAGCAACTGGTAGTGTAGTTGCAGGGCAAACAGATTTGACTGCACACAAACCCATATCAGTGGCAGATGCGGGCCATAATAGATCAGACACTCTTGTAATGTTGTATTTCTATTTGAATATGAGGAGTCAGCTGATGATGCTGTTCTAATTGGTGACTAGGAATAAATAGCATTCTTGAAAGACATCAACACAGTTTACAACAAATGTGAGACTAACCACTCTTCTTTTCGTCAGTATGAAATGAAGTCGGGATCCTGTTTGCTTTAAATTAATCAACTGCAATTTCACACCATCCTAGTCCAGAGTTTGTGGTAAACGCATAGAACACTTTGAGTGTAAGCGAGTTTACATGTTTTATACTTTTATCATTGATCTATATTTTCAGAGATCACATTACATACCTTAAGTATCTGCATTATCGCAAGCCAGAAAATGAAAATGATGTACTTTAAGCGGAAGAAAGTTTTTTTGAAATCCAATGACTTTGATTCATTAGATTTTAAATTCATCTTAGCCAAAGGTTCAAGACAGCAAAAAAGGTTCGAGCTAATATTGCAAATAGCCATCATTTATCTTCTGGCGTCCGTCGAAGTCATGCATGCATTTTCAAAAACCATTTTCAGATTCTCTTTTAAGACCCCATGTAATGACAGATTTTCAACAAACTAGGCAAGTAGCATCCCAAGGATGACAGACTATCAAGTTGTTCAAATAGACACCATGTCCAACGGGTCCCAGAACCCCATAATCCCAGAATCCCAGAAAAAAAAATCACACACACACACACACATAAAGTAGAACCAGTTATAACAGAGCTAGGTAAAAAGTACAAAGATGAATATCTTGGAGACTGCATAGTTTTAATTTTCGCAGTTTTATCTTCTTTTCAAAATATTACACATTATATACTTGTAGTCCGCGTGTTGGTACCAGTACAGAAAAGATGACGGAGTAGGGTTGTAATGCATTTCAGTCCAAGAGTGCAATTTAGTCAGACCAAATTTTCGACGAATACATTCGTCTTTCTTCAGAATTGCCATTATCGACCTTCAGGAAGACAAATGTATTCTGAATAAATAGCACTGTTGGACTAAAATGCATCTTAATACCAGCCTACTTCGTCATTTCATATATATTATATATATATTTCTTTTTACGTGAATTAGCATACTTTCAAGATTGTTGTGGCAAATGCAGGGGTGACCTCCTTGGGGCTAGTGCTAAATAGGGACCAATTTTCACTCTTTCATCTTCAAAAAAAAAAAAAATCCCTGTTCAATTTGTTATCAAACTTGGCTGGTAGAATATTGGTAAAATTGCAACCACCCCCCCCCCCCCCCCCCCCCGGCCACAGGATGCCAAAATAAATCTGATCTAGGTGAGGCCGCCTTTGGGCTGGGACCAAATCATTGGAGGCCACTTTTGATTTTTGATCCTACTTTTGAAAACACATGGTCAAATTTACAAGAAACTCAGTACTGTATAGGTGCATTTATCGCTAATGTCATGCATATATTGACATCATGCCTCCCTGGGCCCTGGATTTCCCTGAAGGCTTCCAGATATGGCCCTACAGGTTCCCAAAGTCTTCCAATATCCTTTCTCCCAAGTAATAGTCTGTAAACATGCAAGGAAGGGGAACTTGAGATACTCGGACGAGGGCTGGACCCCTGGGTCTTTTATTCAGAAAGTGAGTGAGTGACATGGTACCCTGATATGACAAGATCGTCATCTAATGTCCAAACTCATCAAACTTTTGTAGAGTAGCTTATGGATATAAGCTACTCTTAATTTGAATATAGATTTATGTAAAGATATATGCAAATTTGTAGTGAAATATAGGTAATTATTCCTGAGTGAAACGTATTCTACATCTGTGATTCTCAGCAGTAAAATTAAGACCACAGACACCATCACTGCGTACCTTTTACAGATAGAGATATAAGCCTGTAGAGGCATTGTGGCGGCCATTTTGCATTTAATTAAATGCAATTATGTCCAGAAAATATATAAAGGGAAGCTTGAAAGTTACTGCTTATATCATAATTGTATTCCTTGACCTAAAAAAACCCCAAAGGTTTAGACACCAGAATCTATGTTCTGCGGGCTTTATGTCCACATATAATTTATAGCGACTTCAGTATTCCTGAGTGTACTACATTACTGATATACGAAGATACTGGCTTGCACAGGCAATATGGCGGCCATTTTGTATGTAATTATATGCAAATATATGCAAAAACTATATAAAGGGATGCTTGAAAGTTGCTAAAGATAACATATTTGCATTCCTTGACCTAAAAAACATAGGTTTACACACCGGAATTTACTTTCTGTGGGTTATATATCCCGAGATATAGGCATAAATAGGTTGAATGGCGGCCATTTTGAATTTATGCAAATTAGACACTGATCCACCACTCGAATTCTAGGGAACTTTTAATATGTTATTTCAATAGCTCTTCCGGGTCAAATGCAAGTGGAATCGTTTCTGTTGCAATTAGTTGTGGGTTAACCCACTTTTTGTCGTATTTTGACTGGACTATCCGGCGACATTATATTAATGATTTTGTTTCAAAGGCGCTGGAATATAAATAAACCGAGATAAGCAGACAGGGAGGACGGGAAGTTCTTAAATTGGGATTCGAAAAATGAGTACCCTGAAACGTCGATTTGGTCGGAAAAGAGAGACATCAAATTCAAGTTTTCGCCAGTCAGGACTTGTCTATATCATCCTTTTCATTGGGATAGAAAAATATCGTACAACAACATACACACGGCTGTAACTGATTTTTGGACCGCATCGTGCCTAACACACATATCAACATAAATATACACTATATCAGCGCTGTCTTCACAAACCTTTATACTGCCCTTAGGAGGCAATGATTCCACTTTGCAAATAGACAGTGCGAATATCAAATATTGATGATACGTCCTTTTATCTTGGCTCTGATTTCAGAAGCTAGTTAACTCTCCTTGAGCTTTGTCCTGGCAATAGCCATTAAATAGAGGGGCAAGAAAACGGGGCAAACGTATCTTCCGCTGTAGACGCGATAGACGAAATGACAATTAACAATCTCCCTGACATCGAGTAACATGAATGACACTTACTCTCAATGTTTACATTATTTCCATGGTGTAGAATAGAGGCAAAAGCAAGCAGAATGTTACAAGTTTCATTCAATTCGTACCCAAAGTACGAAAATTACGGACTATCAAAATGCCACGTACATCTTTTTTTGTTGTTGTTGTTGTTGCAAACCAGTGATATAGTGGTGGCAGCAACTGAACTGATGTGAATACTATATAGTGACGATAGAACATTTCTTTGACTAAAGAAGGAAAAAGAAATCAGGAAAGAAAATATAACAATAATTTGTGTTTATAGGAGGATTATGAGGACATATTCAAGCATTTAAGAGTTGCTGGTTACGACAAACGTCACTGACTCGTGAAAACATGAGAAATTTTAAATTCTAAAAGTTTCCGTGTCTATAAAGTCTATAATAGGTTTAACTATTATCATTTTCTATATTTTTGATATAATAAATCATATACTGAAATCTAATCAAATGCCTACATTTGTTTTATTGATTTTATCATATTTATCAAATCAATTTGATTTGGTTTGATTGGCTTTTAGCACTGAGGGTGTTAACCCTCGCGAGAAAAAAAAATAAAACCCTATGCAAAATGCAACTGCGGGATAGGTTAAGGTTTAATGTGTTATGTATCACTTAGGCCAATAATCATGAGTAGAAAATGCATATTATCATATCTAGTGAGATGACGTACGTGGAGAGGCTTTTTAAGATTCCAGGGGAAAAAGGAAATTTGAGAGACACCTTGAAAAAAATTGTCAATGCGACATACATCTTTATCTATAGTATGACTCATTTGCCTATTGGGACTTCGGAAGTGCCGCTTTCAGATGAAATAAGGATAACAACGGAACGGTAATTGAAAATACCTTTAAAGGTATCTATAGCGAGTTAGAAGTGGATGGGTTGATCAGAATGTATAATGAGCTTGCAAATCCTGGAAGTGATAACCAGTATGGACTTCTATTGGACTTACCTTTCATTTTCTTATTCAGTCTATACACTGTCATGGAGTCACAAAATAAAACACAGCTAAACAAGCCTGTCGAAATTGCGTGTCATAATTATGTTGTAAATATGCAGCCTACCTATAGCGAAGATGGATTATTTTGAATTTTACTTTGCATTTGATTTTAATTTCTTTCTATTATAAAAAAAAGGGTAACAATCAACTCGCCTGTGAACATTGTCAGCATGTAGTTTAAGATTTTGTTGTAATATTTTGATATGTTGGTGTCAGACACAGCATGTAGAGGCGATATAATTCAGAAGGGAATGCATTGAGAGTTAGGAGGGTTGGTGTCTTTGCTTGTGTATCATCCATGGATATATATACAGTATATAAGCAGTTACATAATGCTTCGATTGTCTCAGGATGTGGCGTCGAGGTGTTGTGGTTTGCTTAACCAGTGCTGTGGTCGAAGGATCTTGACTTCATTGGGAAAGGTGGTGATCACGTGGTGGTTAGACAATGGAATGCGAGCTGGCGTATAGGTACGATGAAGAGTTAGAGGGAAGACAGGACATTGATGGGGTTGATTGTCATGATTGTATCTCATTCGATGGTTTGAAGATACAATTTGTGCTATTTTGAAACAATGCTTTCATTTGATTGCATTAAATTGCACAAATTTGCATATTTATCATGAAAAGTCTTTTAAAACGTTAATTGCTTCACAAATAATAAAAGTATGCAAGAAATGATACTTCGGTATAAGGGGATGAATATAAGATACTTAAGAAAATTATTGTAAATTATGAGGCGTTTACATCAGAACCTCAAAAGAAATCGGTCTCAGTGATTTGGAAAGCGTGCTCCAGCACAAATTCAACCGCCCTTTTTGTGATGATCCGACCACTTGAAATAAGGTTTGGCTCATAAGTGAAAATCACTCGGTCACAATTTGAATGAAGAAATATATATCCAGTCGTAACGTATAGTGTTATATGCTGTGATCCCAAAATAAGATGAGGCAATCTATGGTGTCATAATTTCATAATCAATTGTGAAGGTGAAACTTAAAATGCTATCTCGTATTCTTTGCCCTAACGTATTTCAGTCAAACCTGTCTATAACGGCTACCAAAGGGAGGCGAAAAAGTGGCCGTTATAGACAGGCGGCCGCTATAGACAGTTCTTTAACATGTTTTTCTCTTGAAGGGAAATGTTTTAGTGGTCTTTTAAGGCAGGTGGTCGCTATAGACAGGTGGTCGCTATAGACAGGTGGTCGCTAAGACAGGTCTGACTGGGTGTACAAAAATTGGATAAGTTAAAACGATGGGAGTGGTTGTGGTTTTGTGATATCATCAATCGATAGTAGGATTTTTTTATGTGCGTGTGTATGTGTGTGTTTGTGTGTGTGATCATGCAGGGGTTTAAGATTCCCTAACCGTCTTGTTTTAGGACTGATTTTCAATAGAACTTACAATTTCGTTTATTTGATTTTACTAAAGTCACAATGAACGTTTAGCGACATCTTTCTTTGAAGGTGGTATTGTCCTTCAACTTATAACCGACTATGATACGAAAAGTTCGGAAGAAATTCAACAATCAGTTTCAGAGAATCTTGCACGAAGACACTTGTTCTACCTTAAAAAAAAGAAACAAAGAAACAATTACAAACTTGCGAATTTTTGTGATGTAACCAAAGGGGTCCTTACTGGTCACTAAAATTGCATTACTAAAGTAAAACACATTAAAACACCAAATGCCGTACGACATATTGAATTTTATTAAACCAACAAGCACTATACATGCTCTAGAAAGGACATCTCAAATATCCGTCTTTCCTTTGCTTATTTAGATATATGCATTCAGTTTGTACACAAAAAGAGAAAATAATTAACAGAGGAACCAATGTACCAGTGATAGACAATGGATTATGGTAGACTATTATAATGAGACATATCGTGCAACAACAAATTTTGCAAGGGGGAATAATTCAAAATGTACATTATACTAAACTTCTCTAATAGATGTTTATCATAATTTTCCTTTGAAGTTATCCCCCGAGACTTTACTGAATAATAATCATGTGTGATGATCACAATTTTCTATTGCATAGCAGTTGATTTTGAATTGATTAGAAAACACACTTTCGTTCAAATAACGTGTTGTTGTTGTTTTTTTCTGGGTCATACGAATTCACATATCTACAGAATATATTTTGCTTCGAAGAAATGAAATTAGCGATATTAACAGGATCAATTAAAATTAATATAATCGTTTATAATCAATAGCTTTAATTTCCACAGTACACCTTGCACAATGTGCAAATTTGAGTTCACTCATACACGAATAGTTAAATTGGCATAATATGTGATTAATGTGTAGGTGTGAATCATTCATTCAAAGACACGTTTACATATCAGTTGACATACACTTACGTGTACACATGCATGATGATACAGCACGGAATGTTTGGGTTTTATTGTGGAAGATATGAAAAAATGACGTCATGGTACCTCTGCCACCTTCTTTGCGAAACACACACACACACACACCAACACACACACACACACACACACACACACACACACACACACACCACGGCTAAACTTGATCAGCTATGCTCTGATAACCCTCCTTCCCTGTATGACTGGTCTATTTGAAGAACGACCTGAATCAGGGAAAGATAGGGAAAAAAAGTGCTTGCCAAGGTTAACAAATTTCCCGTTCACAAAGAGACAAAAGCACGATGCAAATACGCGGACCTGTACGTGCGTGTTTTATCAACTTTGAAGCAATAGCCATTGTGACAAATACCTTGAAGTTTTGTGCTTCGCCACGAGGAATGCAACGACAATTGTCTAGTCCATGGTTCCGAACGCAACCAGTCCGTTTGTACATTCCCTTAAAGGTCACACAAAGACTTGTATCATCCAACGTTTTGCTATACATGTAATTACGACTTAAATAGATTTTCATGGATATTGAAATAATTCATTCAAATAGATTTATTGAAATAAATTATTCAAATAAATAATTTCGCGAAGGTTAGGCCAAAAGTAGCACATGTTAACAGTAGAGTATGATTTCAGGGTCTTTTTTGTTTTTGTTTTTGTTTTGTTTTTGGTTTAACAACAGGATGATTATTTTCCCTTTTCATGCAAACTAGTATGTGTGTTGCCGTTGTCTTTCTTTAAGTACGACATCAATCAGTTAGTAGTTGTGATCTGATTTGCAACCATGGAGAATTCTGTAACCATGCAGAGTGCACCGGCATCGAGAGGTTAGAAAGGTAACTTTACTTTGGAAATATCCCACGGCTTTAAATACCTTCTTTTTATCTATCTATATATATATATATTGTGTGTGTGTGTGTGGGGGGGGGGGGGCGTTTTCAACCATTCCCCCCCTTTTTTTGGGGGGGGGGAGGGCTCTGTTTTACAGTGAACGGACACAGTTAATCAAATAAGTTAATCAAATAAAGTATTCCACCTTTATTTCACGTCATTGAGGTTGCTGAAACGTCCATTGGTAAACAGGTTAGCCAAAAGGTAAGTGTTTATATTTTGCCTTCTTGTTGTATATTTTGCCTTCTTGTGATTTACCACATGTGACCACTGTAATATTTGTTTGTTTGTTTTTTTATATCATGTCGTTATATCATTGTTTGTATACAGAGCAGTGAAATAATCTGTCTGTTTTTATAACTATGATTGTAAAACATGTGCAATTCAGCCTTTGGCTGCCAGACATGATTTTCAATAAAACCTCTTCAATTCAATTCAATTCAATTCAAATTATATCATTTATCTTTCCTTTTTCCCCTCGACCCCTCAAAAATTCGGGTGCTGTTCGTTATTCGATATTCCGAAGGTTCGTTATTCCGAAGGTTCGTTAGTCCGAAACACACAAATTCCCTATACCTAGAGGTTCGTAAATCCGAAAATGAAAAAGGGTTCGTTAATCCGAACATTTGTGGCGTTATTCCGAAGGTTCGTTATTCCAAAGATTTGTTAATCCGAAAATGAAGTTCGGAAAAACGAACCTTCGGACTGAAGAGCCTTCGGAATAACGAACCTTCGGAATAACGAGCTCTAACCGAAAATTCATCTCCTTATTCCCATTACGCCAATCAAATCCCTTGCACTTTTTCTTAAAGCGACTTTTTTCTCCCTAAAAAAAAGATCAAATACAGTAGGCCTGTAATGTAGGACAAGCCATCAAACGTTAATGATAATGTAATTGTTTTTGGTATCACTACAGATAATCATAATCAACATCAATAACACCATGCTTATCAGTATTAGTTTAAAGATAGTCATCAGCCCCATCAATATTTCTTTGATTAAATGGTATGCAGATGCAGTAGTAGTAGTAGCAGCAGCAGCAGCAGCAGCAGTAGTAGTAGTAGTAGTAGCAGTAGCAGTAGTAGTAGTAGTAGTAGTTGTTGTTGTTGTTGTTGTTGTAATTGTTGTTGTAATAGTATTGCGATCGGCAAAAGAGGTAAACCGTCTCGTAATGGGCCGTTGATTTGTGTGATACAGTTGATATAAGGTGTGAAATTTGGTGTTTAGTGAGTCATCATTATGAAAATAATATGTACTCCACATGTGTGAATGATATCGCATTATTCATCTTCATTTATGATTCATCCGCCATTGTAAGACACACCCAAAAGATTTCGCTACAAATCGTTAGCACCGCAGTTTGCAAATTCCACAGATCCTCATAGGATGAGCTGTCGTGGTCCAGTGGTTAAGATCATGGATCATATTTTGTCTTTCACGATGTTCCTGGTTCGAGTCCCCTGACAGCAGTGGTTGTACCCCAGGGAGGGGCACTTTATCCTCATTGCAATCCTTCGGAGGGGACGTATAGCCGTCCGTCCCACGGTTATTGCTTGCTTTATCGCAGCTTCGTTTGCGTCCACGTGAACCAAAATCCACTCCAATTCTTTACATTTTATTTGCATTGCTCTGATCGACATATCGTTATTCTGTACACGGAGGATCTTGGGCAGATAGTTGAGGAGAAATTGCTAAGCCTATATTAAAAAAAAGAATCATGCAAGAGAGCGTACTTGTGTTACCTTCCGCTATCTGCAATCAAACTCCAGTAGTCACATCACTACGCTGCATGGGCCTATGTCTCATATCTGATCAAGCGGTTCCCATCTATCTTATATATATTATTATAACTGCCTAGAATCACACTATAAAGAACAGTGTACACTTCTGACTCTGGTTCAGTCCCAAGCACGTTTGTCACCGTGTGTTTGTAGAAGTGAATGGTCCATTTCGTACTAAGAAGCAGAAAGTATGCAGTTTGTATACGTGAAATTGCTTGCACTTGACGCCCTTGGACTATAAGCACTATTTCAAAAATCATACTAATGCCGTACTTTGCATCCATTTTTCTTATCATCCGTCTATTTCCCATGTTTAACCTGCATGTTTCTGACTATACCTTAAAAATAATGAACTTTTATGTGGTTTCTTTGTCTGTTCATAATTGTACATCGCTTTGCTTTACTCAAAATAAGCAGCTGTTATTTAAATTTTTCGATGTAATTTATTACTGCTTGAGCAATTTTACGAAAGTTATATTATGCTATGGGAATGTAGATTGGTACTCGAACGATGAAGACTGAAATGAAAAGAAAAGAACACAACAATATTGTGTTCTTTAATGTTGCTCTTTTCTTTCTGTTTATATTATTATATTATAATAATCATATTATTTCTTTGTTCAACATGAGAGGAAGAATGAGGAAGAGAAGGAATGCACCACCAGCCTGTTAGTTGTGCGATGTAATGGTCCCATCCTTTAAACGGTTAATTGCAACTGGTTAATTGATATAGATCATTTATATCTTACTTCCTATCTACCGCGCTGCTGCTTCGTAATGCCCCTCCACCTTTGGTATATAGTTGGCCAGGTTTTATCTCGCGACAACTCGTTTAATCATAACATTCAAAGTGTTATCACCTGCCAAAAGGTTTAATCGTATACCCCCTTGGCAGCTCGTTATCAGCGTTGAACGGTGTTATGCTGTCTGTCCCATTATAGATATAGCCGGTGAACATTTTCACTGATCATTTAAAAAGTGATTAGATATCGTGAGAAGTGAAGCATCGGTATTAACTCAACGTATTTTCTATCCTTGAAGTATGGCGCATATAAGTAAATCAACAAAATCATAATTTCTCTGTCATGTTTGTTTGTATATTTGTGGTTTTACCGAGCCACCTTTCAATCCCTGGGACATATTCGTTTCCCTCCTACAAACCAATCCGATGCCATAGAGATTAAAGTTTCAGACCCCCCCCCCCCACAAAAAAAAAGAATTATTATGCCCCATGCACCAGAATTTGAAGAGTTACAAAAACTATATAGGTATACTCCGAAATGACCCGATGATTAATGTGTGTTGTGGTGATTGGAATCTCAAAAGGGAAAATGGTATACGTGGAATTTCCTTCCTTGCGTTTGAACGTGAGAAGTCACATTAAACTACCCCTATAAATGACTTGGACAGCGCACTCAACTTACAGCATATCACTTTACGATAAGCTGATGCCTTTCGCAAATATAGTCGTTAGATTTATTAATATCGATTAAATCTGGGTCACAAAGCTGTCTCTTGGGAAAAGTTTCATTGTTTATGATATGACGCGTATCACATGTCAATCTTTCAAGGTCAAAGGTTGCCTATAAAAATATATATGTATTAGATTGCATGATATGATAAAAGCGTACAGTCTTAGGTAGCAAGTGCCCGGTCGAAAACTTGTTGCATGGTGGAGTGACAAAGTCGAAAAATTTTTACGGGTTTCTATCTCTCGAATAGATTCAGAGTATCTTAGAAAGTTATATAACGTATAATCCTAGATAATGGACAGTATCATATACGTTTCGAAAAATGACAAAATTTGCAGTACTCCTGATGAATTTGTTTTGTCCATTTCTTTCTGTCATTCGGTACGTCAATCCAGTTATTTGTTCTTCTCCATCTTCTCCTCCTCCAACATCCATTCCTCCATCTTCGTTTTCTCCTTCCTCTTCCTCCTCCTCCTCTTCATCTATTTAACTGTTCTTCTTTATTTATAAGAAATTGATATACCCTTATTGAAGACGACGAAGACTGTTCTATCCAGTTAATGATTAAATTAAATTAATGCCCGCACTAGTTACCAAGCACGATACACTTTTATATATCTATGCATTCAACTGTCCGTTTATCAATTCATTCCTATTCCTATTATATCCGACATTGTCCGATGCGTTAGTTAGTTTCAATAGGCTAGTTGCTTGGTTAGTTAATTATGCTTTCATTCATTCACTGTCATCATGTTTCAAAAAGAAGCGACAAAAGGAACTTTACTACTTAGTATTGTAAATATTTCATAGACTAAATTAAACCATCTTAATATTAACTACCATCTTAATATCAACTACCGATTAAGGGCGGCTTAATGGAGTTACGTATCAGAGTCAGGATCGTCAAAACTCAAAGCGAAAAGCCATCTGTCTGACGTTTTATGATGACTATGTCTAGCCATCCAGATAACGAACATTTTCCAGTATGAGTACGAGATGATGTAATTGTCTTTGTTTCATCACAGACTAAAGAACTACTTTATTTGAGAGCCAGTTATTAAAATCTCAAATATGAGGATGTACATAGCTTCAATTTACCTGGCATTGACATGAAATATAACAATGCCGCGTGCAGCAGACAACTGCCTTTTCGAGGGTATTTTAAAGGATGGCACAGGGAGAGTACATTGATTCTAAGTCGCTATCAGGAACGCAAAACATGAAAATCCACTCCCGAACTAAACGCGTTATTCTTCCCTTTAAGCTCATGCATGGTCTACACACTTTGTGAGAAAGATTGTATGTGTAATACCCAAACAAGGCGTCATTCGAACCGTTCCAATTAGGGTCAATCGGATATTGGCGGCTTACTGCGGCTGAACTTGGATGTGGTTAACTTCTGGTCGAGCCTGCTCCATTCACCAAACTCTCACTCATTCCTTCCGATGTCGAGCTTCCACTATACCACCGGAAAGGGAAACCGGTAACCGGAAGTGGTAGCAATAACAAGACGTGAGTTTAGCTCTCTGCCTATTTAGTCTGGGCAAAAAAAATGTTTTGAGGTCTGAAAAAACACTTGTAGGGATACACTTGCTGTTCACCTTAATTTGATCTCAGTATTTCGAAAGATTTTAGTGTGTGTGTGTGTGGGGGGGGGGGGGTGAAAGTCTATGTGTTGAATGTAAGTTGTAAGTATTTCGGGTCACGCACAGATTGATCTTTTTTTCAAACATTGTTTATTGTATATACAGTGTTTATACATTCAAGATGAATGTTTTTGTCATGTGAAATTATGGAAATCAAATGAAGATTACTGAAAAACAAAAAAATACATATATTTTGCTGTGTACTGAGTAAGCGTTAAATGAAATGTGTGTCTCAGTTATTACCTTCGTTAATTTCTATTTCCACGTGCAGAAATGCTTCTAAAGATATCATTTTGGTTACTTTGTGCAGCGATACCAAATTGAATTGCTACTTTTGGTATTATTTGAATGGAAATGAATCAATAAGAAATATTGGGGGGGGGGGGAAGGGATACAGACTGTTACATCATTAGTTTATACAAGATAACACTCCGTACCCCTGCACAAGACTTCCATTCGAAGGTATCATACTGTTTGTGGGAAAGGGGGAAAAGTACACCACTTTTGTTCAAATTGGGCAAGAGATAATGCCTATGCCGAAAGAAACCATTGCCCGTACATCTGGAGAATAATAAAACTTAAGCAACGTTGCATCACACTGTGATGCCAGTAATACTTGTAAATGCACACACACACACACACATGATACATATATATATAATATATATATATATATATATATATATATATATATATATATATACATATACAAGGAAAAGTAGAAATTACGCGGTGCGTAAAATATGTCCCCGCCGGAAGTAGCATTTAGTATCAAAGTGTACTATATAGGTCAAAAGATCAAGGTCAAAGGTCAAAGAAGTCAAAGGTCAACATTCTGTGTAGAAGTTTTGAAGCCCTCACCTAGTGCCATCACATAAAGCAAACGGAATCGAAATCGGGTTAGAAATGGCGAAGGAGTAGCATTTTGTAGCCAATGTACAATATAGGTCAAAAATCAAGGTCAAAGGTCAAAGAAGTCAAAGGTCAAAATTTTGTGTAGAAGTTTTGAAGCCCTCACCTAGTGCCATCACATAAAGCAAACGGAATCGAAATCGGGTTAGAAATGGCGAAGGAGTAGCATTTTGTAGCAAAATGTACAATATAGGTCAAAGGTCAAGGTCAAAGGTCACGACTGAAATTCTGTGTAGAAGTTTCAAAGCTCCCATGTAGTGCTATCATATAAAGCAAACAGAATCAAAATTGGCTCATAAATGACAGAGAAGTAGCAAATTGAAGATTTTGATCACACACGGATGGACACACGGACGCACACACGGACGGACGGACGGACGGACGGACGGACGGACGGACGGACACACGGACACACACACGTACGGAGCCCGTTTCATAGTCCCCTGCTCGAACTCGTTCGGCGGGGACAATAATCGAATAAGACAAAAGTAAGACAGTTACGACATTTTGTGGTTAAACAACGTTTCTATCAGAATGAAATTGGAGCAGTGGGATTTGAAAATCAGATGAGCTGATAGAGCGTCATATCCTTTTATGTCCTGTATAGTTTGAAAACAGATCTAAACAAAGTACCTTCTTCAGAGATAAATAATTCAAGAAAGGAGATATTTTGCCGATCGGATTCGATCATATCCTGGTTTTGATATTATGACTTTTGCATGAACTTCTTATGTGAAATTACGGACAATTCAGGGTAATCGCTGTTATTTTTTTTCAATGAAAAATGAGAGACACTCGTGGCGCGGAGGCATAACATCATCCAATGTCAAAATGTGCCCACGAATGACATCACTGTGTACCGACAATGAGAGACGTTAACATTTTCCGCCTCTGTTTATGTTCTACTCAAAACTCTATTGTCAAATTTAACTTAACTTTGTTTATCAAGTACTTTTCAACATGTTATGTACAGTGTAGTAGAGTTCCGTCTAAAACATGCATAACGGTGGTAAGTTTAGTGTTCAAAAGTATCTACTTCGTTTCACTGTAGGAAGATACATCATGATGGCATTGTAATTAAATACATGCAGTAATGTGTGTTAGAGAAGGGGAAAAGATATATAAAAAAAGAAGGACCGTGTAAGACAAGGCAGAAGAGGCAGATGATGAATATAGAATCGTTGGAAATCAAGTAGTAGATTGTGATTGCTTGACCAGTGGCAGAAGTTTGGCGTTATTCTGTAGAGAATTCGTTGTAATAGTATTATATCATTATTATAGTCTAAAGAAATCGTAAATGTGAACGTATATCTTAAAGGGGATGGCTAGAAACTGATCAGTGGGAATCAGTGGGAATGCTGGGGGATGATTGTTCCAATCCTTGTGGGATTCATTTAAAGGGATAGTACAGTATTGGTGGAGATGAGAATTGGGCTTTTAACTTTTTGCGAGATAGCAAGAAAACACTTATGATATAGTACAGAGCATACCATTTTAAGAGGAATTCAAAGTTTATTTGATGAAAATCGGGTTTGGAATGACTGAAACATCCAAAAACAAAGTAAAACAAAGCGATCATAATAAAGTGTGGGTCCCACACTTTATTAGAATCGCTCTTTTTTATATCTCAGCCATTTCAAAACCAATTTTCATCAAATAAACGTTGAATTCCTCATAGAATTATATGCTCTTCCATATTTCATAAGAGGTTTCTCATATATCACCAAAAAATGTTAGAAACCTGAAATTAGGTCTCAACCAAAACTGTACAATCCCTTTAAGAGTACATTGTTGTGTGAAAATTATTTGCTTCAGAATGGTCTCATATTCAAGTAATGTGCAGTTTAATGTTTCCAGGTTAGCATACCTGTTAATACAGTGACGGGGCGATCGTTAACGGGCCGTTAACGATCGCCCCGTCACTGTACAGGTATGCTAACCTGGAAACATTAAACTGCACATTACTTGAATATGAGACCATTCTGAAGCAAATAATTTACACACAACAATAGATATATAATTTACTCTTAAATGAATCCCTCAAGAATTGGAACAATAATCCCCTAGCATTCCCACTGATTCCCACTGATTAGTTACTAGCCATCCCCTTTAATATACAATGTAATAACTATCACCGCGTTGGAGAGCATAGTGATAATACATCATTATGGTTTCTTTTACATTTTACGACCATCTTGACATATAAATAACTTGATTTAAATGCGTACCATGATGTATAAATCCGAAGAAAAATAAATAAACACTTCCACACACACAAAAAAAACAACAATCGAAGACATGCAACCATACTTTTTTAAACGTACTGTTTATTTAGTATCCAAATACTTGTAACATATAACATTTTCGATATACTTGCATCTGTCATAATATGCTTTCTTGTTATATACAAAATACGAAAATACATCAAAAGATGTAAATAAGAACTCTTTAACAAAAAAAGTAAACTGTGTAAAATTGTTCCACAATATACAAAAAGTACTTTCTGTACGACTCGAGCATCTTAAAATGTTCTGTCACTATTTACATGAATTCATCATGATACATATAGCCTAGATATATATTTTCCTGCGGTATACCATCAGCTGAGTGTTCGAACCAAATGGGCAGGCCATTGCTTCAACAAAATAAAAGGTACATTTCAACGGTTACATTGGTTAACCTCGACTTGTTCAAACTTGAAGATGATAACAGTTGTGCATACATGCTACGGAGAAAGTTTGAATGATGCGCGATCATATTGCATAAACGAACAAACAATTACGTTTGGCAAGTTTGGAAGGGAGTTACAGATATTACTATGTACAAAAACTTGGCACTCGCAAAAGGAAGAGTTTAAACCTGAAAGTTCCAGATGCGCACCTTGACACTGATAACGATTTGAAACATCTGACTTTGGGTACAGTCATTTGAACCGCTTGAATATCTTATACAATGCTGTGAATAAGCTCCTCTTTCTTAATGGAGCAAAACTTTGTCCATTGATCTTGATCTATTTCACAGAAAAGAAATATCTAATGCATATCTTCTGGTCTATGCGTCCGACCCAGTCATACATCGATTCAATGAACCTTGGATAAGTTGGAACGCTCGAACTTCTACAATCTAGTGGGGCTCCAGCAAATTTGATTACCGCTTCTGTTTTATGCTTTGGCAGAAAGAGTTCCCATAAATTGGCAGTAACAGCTTGATGCAGATACCATACACGTACGGTTTCTTTACCCAATCTTGCGCCAATGGTGTTCGGGAGACTGACAAGAGTTCTTGACCCGAAAGCCCCAGAGATTCTTTTTTTTTTTTTTTTTTTGATAGCCCATTCAATCCAAAGGCCATACAAGGAAAAATAGTCCTCGTGATCAATGTTTATCACATGCAAGGGATTTATGAATATTTGTTCTATAATAATAATAATAATAATAATAATAATAATAATAATAATAATAACAATAGTAATAATAATCATAATAACAATAATACATGTACATATTTTGGCGTTGTGATCTTATATCCTGATGCAGCCTGAGATCCTACGAGGTGTTATCCTGTCGGGATGCGCTTCTCATTTATTTATTTAAAAGGGTCAAGTTTTTAATCATCACACTTCTCCCCCCCCCCCCTCCCTTCTTTCATTTATTTCAAGTACTGTTTTCACGCATTCTATATCTTCAATATAATCTGCATTTGCGCATTCATTGTATAGCATCAATCACAAAATTAGAGCGAGAGCGCAGACCACAATTCAAAACAAGCAAATGGGGTGAATATCGATATACAACACATCAAATTCTGACAGGCTTGTTACATTACACACGACGAGCCTTGCGGCATACATCTGCAAGCCGTTTTTGTAATAGCTGTCATAAGTAAGGGCAGCTGCGCTAGTTAACCAGCGATTAAGAAGTTTAAAGAACATTTCCAGACGGCCAAAAATTACAATCTCCTCACCGTAAAACTTGAAAGTAACTCTAGAAACTGTGACCGCTAGAAAGCATTTCAGCCTCCTACATTAACTAATGATCCGCCACTATTCTGAGGTGACTCCTTGCAGTTATATGTCTGCGGAATGTGAATTACGAAAAATTCTACCTAGATTCAAAGGGTAACGGACTATTTTGCAGATGAACTTGAATGAACATCGACATAAAATGACAAGATCACGTGGTGACAGGTAGATCTCTCTCACGATAATGGCTTCACGCTTCATTATCACTTCGGTTACCATTTCAAAGCATTATTGCAGTGTCATGTTCGGCGTCATACACCTCATATACGTACACCGCATGTATCACGACAACCTGAAGATGAAGGTTTGTGTTACAGGAGATGCCTAACATCATGCAGTATGTACTCATTTACTTCATGTCATACGGAGTGACAACAAAGCGTCTAACATGTTTTGGCGAGTCTGAGATATGAAAAAGGAGGTTATGTTGACAAAGATAGCAATAATATCCGTACTGGGATATATAGTCCGATGCTGCTTCTAAGCTCACCACTATCGGTAGTGGCAAACTCGCGTGATATATGTGGCAAAGTTCGCAAAAGGAAAGGTGGCTGAAAGAAAACAGAGGTAGAGTATTGTAAGCCATCGCAATTTGAGTGAACACACACGTTCAGCAGATATTAAACCGGGTTTGCTGCGTTTATATCAAGTACTGTCTACAATGTTAATATCGGCTCCTCGACTTATCATTGTCTTCTTTTATGAGATTCCATTCGTCCTTATCTATGTTAACTGTGTGTTTGATAACTGGAATAAACATGATGTATAACATTATCCGTCAGTTCACTTTTCGGAAAACGGTAGCGAGAAACACTGGGGAGCGGAATGGGAAAGCTGCTCCAGTAAAACAAATTTCATATTACGAACAAAATGAGCAGCATTGAAATCAAAGCACGTACAGCGATATCTATCTCACGATCTATACAATGTATATACTCTTATACAAGGTGACTTGGAGTGGTGACATATTCGCACAACTCATGAAAGTTTCATGAACACCCAAACGATCTAGCTTTCGCCCGTGACGCTGAAGCTATCATTGCAAATCTGCGAAATATACTCTGAAAAGAAAAACTGATTTTTCAAGGTATTTATCTTCGAGTACCATCGCTCCAGGGGCTTCATCAAAAAGGGGGAAATGGTCATGAATTATTCAAATCAAAGTTCACATGTAATACTGCTTTTTTTATGCATTATAAGCAAGAAGTTATGTGGGGATCGTTTGTGTGTGTGTGTGTGTGTGTGTGTACGGAAACAAGGAATTGAAATTGCATTGAGTGTGTGCCATTGGAAAGGCTGCATTTTCGAAAAGGATTTGCATTGGAAACAGAACTCTAAAGAGTACAGGGCAAGATAAATATTACAAGAATTACTACGGGAGATATTTGACAGGAGGTTTCAGGGTTAAGAGTGTTGCCGTGGTTACGGATATGGTAAAAAGCGACACAGTGTATGTCTATTCTGTTTGGTTGAAAATGACGACAGATCAACTTATCTAATAGTCGCGCGCGTTCCACTTTACACAGCGTCGAAGCATATTTATGACAAGTCATATCTATACGTTTGAGAAAGCAATACAGCAAACGTCGCCACTTAGGTAAGCGATTGATCCAGCTCTCGGTCCCCTGAAAATTCAATATTTTGATCATGTAGCCGAAAATAGAAACCGCGATGAAAATACTTTTTTCCCCTCCTATTACAGGTTGAATTTCGAATACTGGTTCACCCTTTGAAACTTACTCAAAACTGCACGAACCACGTCCTCCTGTACGAGGAAGAGCAAATTTTTCGAACCTGTCTTTCACCGCAAAGTACATGATTGAGGACGGCGGCATACTCAGGCTTCATGTAATACTTGCTCAATCAACTCACCCACAACATCGTTTCAGGAAACACTCGCTGAGAAAAAAATTCAAAGTTCATGAAAACAAACGCGAATTATTTCATGACACAAGACGGAGGAGAACTGACGAAGCTGGATGGGAATGTCAATATTGGAATTCTCGTCCCACAACAATACATTTTCCACAAAAACTATTTACCAAAACCATATCGAATTCGGTCTTGCGTGGTATTGTTCATAGTGCCTTTGTTATGTGAGTTTCTGATATTAAATACCAATCGAATCATTGGTTTACAGTGGAATATTATGATATGAAGGAGGATGTTTTCTCGACCAAATCGTGCTGAATGAATAATTTTATTGTATTCTTTCCCGGAGCTGCTTTTCTTCTTCTACTCACAAAGTCGCAACAAACGAACCCATTAAAAACTAATTGCACAGAATTAAGTATGACCGTCATTTGTGGAACACTATAACAAAGAAGGCGCGTGGCATAAGATTGGTGAAGAAACAGCTGATGTAATCTCATTGTCACATCTCTCATGACGCCAACAACAGATCTTTTTTTTTTAAGTATATGAAGTAGCACCGTATACGTCTCAATGACAGTACTGAAAAACACGACATTTTGACTATCTTAATAGTACAAAAAAGTACAGTGTATTAGTGCAAAGGCCGTATGGTGTACGTGCCATCACAATTAAGGCATTTTCAGTCACAGTTAAATTGCTTCACTTTGTACCCATCGATACTATAAAAAATGCCGGCACTTATGGCGAGCAGCAAAACTACTGTCACTATGTAACGGGCAAGGTGTTAATTGTCATCCTATATACACAGCAGATTCCCTTTTTAACGTAAAAATGTACAGTAAGAAGCCGAGGCCACAATTCGAAAAATTCTTCCAGGTTTCCTCCTGCAATTGCATCCACACTAAAGCTATCAGCTTTGGAGTAATACCAATGCCTCTTGTGACCGATTGTTGTATGAGTTGAAGAATTCAAAAGAGAGCATTCGGTCATGTGGTGCAGAAAACGCTTACATCACGACTGAATAGATTAACAGTATTCACAGGTCATTGCAAATTGGTGTAACATTCTCTTAATTTAAAGCTTTAAAAGTCTTTTCTCACCATGTGGCAAAAAAAGAGAAGAAATCAATTTGCATGATTTATCACTCAACGGAGATATATCAACAATATTTCCGACAAACAAAGCGATACGGAACTGCAGACAAATAGACTCTTAGTTGATGTTTAAGACATTTATCATTCAACTGATTTGACATTGGGGGGAAAAAGTCTTGAACATATCAAATTGATATCACAATTGATGTCAATGTTGCACAATGTGTTGATTCCATCACAAGACATGACACGTTGGAAATATATTCTGTCTTTACATTTTGATTATCATCTCAAGTATAAAATACATCAGCTAGCCTGGATTGTAGGCCACAAAACTAAAGCTAATTATAATGCGCATTGGACATATTATGCGCTGAAGCCCCTGGTAAATGAACGTTTAAGACCGGCGTCAGAGGCAAACAGACGTTGAGCGTTATTCAGAACACTTCTTCCAGCGACGTTCTTGCATATACAATTTTGACAACTTTTTCACCGTCGTCTCTTCTCGCCATTGCTTTTGCATGGCACGGTTCTCGAGGTATTATGAAGAGTTAACTATTTGATATGCAGTTGGGTGTGTGAACAAGTGATAACACCGTGATGTTTTATTCTTCCAGACCTGCGAGGTTGCCGATAACGAATCCCAGATCGCTCCAACTATGTCAATCGCATCGTGTTTACCTATAAGCTCTGGTCTCTGTACACCACCCGACCATCCACTTAAAGGTCTCGCTTCAAGATTTACAAAGTAGTGATGAATATTTGCCAACGATTTACTGATAGGGTACCTAAAGGAGGTAGTACAAACTCGTTAATACCACTGGTTGCGTAAGGATCGACAGATAACTTGATTAAGGTAGTGTTACTGGAGGTTCACGCGGTATTACGTATTAAGACAAAATCTCCACAAAATCAAACAGATAAATAACAACAAGAACAATTCGTACCAAGGATCTTTATGATGTGATATGTAACTTGACGTTTGGCTTCATTAAAACCGCAATATTAATCCATCAAGCACCCTAGGCTTTTCCCAGCCGTTTGATAATCAACTGACCACGCTTCCACAGTGTCCAGCACACCAAGATGCTAATTGGAAGCCTGTGTACATGAAGTAAGAAATCATCTTTAGTGTCCGTTTTCTCCTGTCATTAATTATCAATAAAAAACTTTTCCTCCATTGTGAATAATTAATGATTTCCTGTAAGCTGATTAGGCAATCGGCATTAATCCCAGTCATATAAATATAATTCGATACCTGATTTACCGTCACTTACTAGCAACAAAATTGTGATTGTTCCTCATCCCTCGCGGGACACCGTTAGCGTGCACTTTGATGTGCTTCGAAAGGTGGTCGGAGCGCGAGAACCTCTTCTCGCAGATGGTGCATTTGTAAGGTTTGATTCCGGAATGCGAACGCTTGTGGCGCGCCAATTCGTCCGAACGCGAGAAGCGCCACTTGCATCCTTCCCAGGTGCAGATGAACGGTTTCTCACCGGTATGCCGTCGAAGATGTGCCTTGAGGTGAGAGCTCTTTGAATACATTTTACCGCAATTCGGGTACGAGCACTTGTGAATCTTGAGTTCATCAGCAATCTTGTTGCCATGCCCACGTCCTCGTCCTCGTCCGGATTTTAACGTGGGGGTAGTGGTAGACGTCGAGTTTGACGTCGAGTTGGCCGGTGGGTTCGAGACGTTCAAGGGGCTTTGCGTTTGCGATCCTCGCTTGTTGTTGTTGGCGTTGGATTTGGACATAGGAATGTGTGTAATGCGGACACCAGAAGGTGGCAAAATGGCCCGGTCCGAGCCGTTCTTTTGTCCATCTCCACCTACTGGGAGGAGAGGATTTTCAGAAGTCAACAGAAGTCGGCTGCTGCCGCCAGACGTAAAGAAAGTCCTGCAGTGGTCAGCGGCAGGTTGCTGAGTTTTTCCTAGCGTCAGCTGACTGGCAGCATAGTTGTGCATGAGGCTCGGATGTTGTGAAGAGAGGTTCTGGGTCGTTTGGTTGCCAAACGAATCGAGATGAGAAGGGATGGTTGCATTGTCCAGGAAAGGATCTTGCGATATCAGAGGCAACGCACTAAGGCCCCCACTAACGAGCTGGTTGTCGGCATCCGTGTGCAACACGTTACCATTGTCAAGGTCGCTCAATATGCTGCCACATAGTCCTGCAAGGTCGTCTGTGGTGGTTGATTTTAGCAGCTCGTCCAGAATTGTGTCAGTCTGGCCCAACAAGGGAGTGCACATATCGGAAGCCTCGGTCAGGTTTGCCAAGAGGGACGCGTCATTGCTTATCATAGCGTCGGCGAGCTGGCATATGTTACCCCCAACTTGGTTCTCCTGGCTCATGGACGGACGTGGGTGAGGGGCCGTTGCGTGGGCTGGAGGCAACACAAAACATGTATTCGAGTTCATGTCACTGTCATGGACTGATGGCGACACGTCCGAAGAATCTACGATGCCACGAGAGAAGAGGTAATCGAGAAACAAATCGTCATCGCTAGTCGAATTCAGGGGGCTGGAATGGTCGCTCATATCAATGTCGGACATCGAACTCGTGCTCGTTGAATCCATCTCGTCGTCAGCTCCGCCGGTAGAATTCAATCGTTGCAGCGTCCAGCTTTCGCGTTCAAGACTGGACTGCGTGCGATAGTAATCGAGCATTGTCGACTGCACAAGCAAAAGTGAGGCAATGAATGCAAATTTTCCTGTCTGTCTCGCGACTGTATAAACACACTTGTGAATTCAGAATAAACTTGTCTGGTGTTTGATTTACCTCTGGCCCGATCGGTGGAGAGCGTCAGTGTATCTCCAACTCCGAGCCCGGAGAAGCAAGCTGATACACAGACCAGTAATTGTTGTGGTGTACTGTGGATAGAATTAGAAAGGAGAGAGCACGTGAAATTGATAGTAGCATAGAACAAAAAGAACAATAACAAGAGTTTCGGCCATACAGGTCAATACAATTTATCAGTGTTCCCTTGGTTATAATGGGAAATGTGAGCTGAAAAGTGAAATTGATCTTACAGTACGTAAAATGCAGGCTAATTAGTGAAATAAAAATCTCACCCAATGCTACGAATCTGGGTAGGATTGATGGCCTTGCATGGGTAGCCGCTGTTCCACCGAAATAGGACCAACAAATCTCAGAGAACCGCTACACTGCATGAGCGATTCAATCCCTTCAGTTTGATGAACCAGATGCAGTCAGGCGTTTAAATACCAAGGCTGATAAGTTAGCGTTGTTATTTTTTTCTTCTTCCAAGCAGTGCGTCTCTGTGTGATTGTGTACACTATGCATGTGGAGTCACATGTTGGGTAGGCTGCGCGTAGATTCAGCTCCCCAGTCACTTGATAAATATTCGCGTTTCTGAACGATGAGAAAGTATCGAATCAACAGGTAAACTGGTCCGCTGAGACTATGCCCTCTCCGTACCAGTTTGTACTCAGTGACATCGCTCGCTGTGCTGTGAGCTTTGACCCGAGCAAGTTGAGCTGTTGGCTTACGGGTTAGAGAGCTGCGTATTTACGGCCCTAGCGAAGAGAGGAAGAGAATTTAAAAACAAAACAAAAACAAAATCACAAAGAAAAAGAGAAGAGAGATGTTAGAGTAAAAAATCGGGGGGGGGGGGGGGGGCAAGGAAGGGTTACTGAATAGCGAGAAAACTCAGGGCAACTGATTTGTCACTCAGCAATGCTACGTCAGAGGTCGAAAGTTAGAGGCTTTTTTCCCCTGTCTTTTTTTTTTTTAAATCTTCTTTCTTTTTTTCGTCCATGTGACCCCCTTAATTCGCTAGTCGGCTTGCGGCGAAAAGGCATAATCAGCAAACGAGCAACGTCAGAAGTACTAAGACCTGGGCATAAATTATCGATGCGAGCTGGCGGCTAACGGAGAGCCAAATCGGTGGAAAGAAAATGATTTCAATTTCACATCACCACATGACTTCGTTTTTCGCTTCTGTTGGAATCAAACTTGGTGTTTCTTGAATTGATATGCAACGAATGTAAACCACAAACGAATAAAAAATCAAAAACCAGTCAGATTGGATGTGCTCAATGGTCCGTCAGTAAAGCGACTTTTGATTCGATCGCTCTTTAGTTAGTCTTAACGTCTTGGCCAGCATTATTTTGCCAGCGGCTAAATCTGTAATGCTTTGGTCCAAGGATTAAAATTTGAAGCGGTAACATATAACCTTCGTGTTGTATTTTCATTATTATTCTCAGTATGACTATACACCTTTTAATCAGTTTGAAATCTAGATGTCAATGTGGTGTGAGATCCATACATGTGACGTATCTGAAGTTACTTCACGGTTTAACTGAAACAAAATGATATTTATAATATTTATGACATGTACATGTAGGCCCTACATATTGTATGAATATTATACGTATAATGAGCGGTCATAACATTGGTTACTGACAATTCTTGAGGTACTGCTTTTTTCTTTTCTTTCTTCCTTTTTTTTGAAACTAACAGCCGCAGGTTTTCTCATCACGTTCAACGTATACACTAGTCCTGTGTAATGAATATCACTTCTCCGTGAATAGCAAGTGTCAAGGCAAAAGTTGTCCGCATTGTGCGCTACTGTATCACTCAACGACACTTGTGTCCAATGGCACACCTGCACGTGATTTAAAATGCCCTGATTGGTTCGATTTCTAGAAGGGGCGGAGTTGTCAGCACTTCTGGCCAATGATTTCTTGGCACCCTCGTAAGACGCTTGCAGTGTCTTTCCTTTTCTTTCTTTTTGTTGTTTTCTATATTGCAATTCAAGACAATAACACTTGGGGCATAAGTAGGTGGCGCGAGTGCTTCTGGATGTGCGTATTTTATTTCTTTTAATAAAAATACAGATGTGTGTGTGTGTGTGTGTGTGTGTGTGTGTGTGTGTGTGAGGGAGGGAGAGCTCCTATATATATGAGAACACCCGTCGGTACTGTCGAATATTTACTAGTAATCTTTGCATGAAGCAGAATATAATCCAGAAAACTCGTGTGTCTGAAGACGAACGCGAAGAAGTCGAATGCGCTTGAAAGCATTTTGAACAGCTGGTGCAGTTCGATTCTGGAAGAAATTAGTATATCAAATTTATCTGAATATTAATCACGTCACAGTATTTAATTAGTTTTTTTTTTAATCACTGTATCATGCAAAGACATATCAAAGGGAATTCATCAATGCTTGTACATCGCAGGCTACTAATTTAGTGTCGATACTCATGTCACGCTAACTTATCTATAAAACATGTATATAGGGCCTACTTTGTGCCAAAACGTTAATGATTTTACTTGACTGCACTTTGTATCACGGATTTTGAGTACAAATTGATTGTCTATGTCTATACAATATGATAAAATAGTTTGACAGAAAATATTTGTGTTGCAAGGCATCGGTTTGGGCACAACAAATACAGGTGAATATCAAGTTGGCGATAGCTTGCATTTCCATTCGCCATTAAATACGTTCATAACACGCTAATTCATCGTGATCCCTTCTCCGGCTAGGCATGGATGTGAGAATACTAAAGTCTTGTCATCACAAACATCGTTTTCTTCCCCGTTTGGAATATGCATCGGAAGTGGAATCGGGGAGGGCGCACATAATTTGGTTGCAATAAAGACTAAAACGCTTTTCGCCAAAACAGAAATAAGAGAAGCTTTCAAACCTGCTAAACCAAGAATTTTGCCCCCCTATTCACCGCCCCCCCCCCCCCCCCCATCAGTCCCGCGTTGCCCCCGAACCCCATCAGAAACACTGAAGCAGTAAGACGGGGTCCACAGCGTAATTTTCCTTCCCTCCCCCATTGAATCCCCGACCCAAAAAGAAAAGCAAAGGAGAGGGGAAAAAAACAAAACAAAAAAAAAGTTTATCAAGCGTTACTGCTGTGGTCAATGAGTCGTAACACAGCTTTAAGATTTTATCCTGACAATACTGGGGGGCATTTCATGAAGCGTTTTGTCAGATATTTCGTCTGACAAAATGTTAAAAGCTACTGAAATCCTTGCATCTGATTGGCTGAGAGCAAATTTGTCCGACAAGTTGTCAGACAAAAGTGCTTCATGAAATGCCCCCCTGAGTATTGCGCAAACTATCAGATTGCAGTCAAGCATGATAATGATACTCGTAGAGCAGAATATAGTATGAATGACACATATTTTTTAAAGACTCAAATGCTAGTTTTGGTTGAAAGGTGGCGCTATTGCATAATCAGACGCGTCCGTAACTTCACTGCAAAAACATCGGTGTGGATCAAGTGTCAATAGAGGACCACACCCACAGGTGAAGAGAGTATGTTGTGATGGTGTTGAAAAGTGTTCACCTGGAACTTCGTGGTGTTAATTAGACACTGTAGCTGGTGATATATTTGACACTGCGCTGCTGTTAATGTCAACTGTATAACACCCGTCCAGCTTCAGTATGAGACCACACCAACTGGTATTACTATGGTGTAGATGTGTTCACACCTTTTTTTTTCCTTCAAAAATTAAGTACTTTATCGGAAAAAATTCTTGATCGTCTTGTTGAAGTTTAAAATCAACAAGAAGAATAGTAACTAAGAAACT
Source organism: Diadema antillarum (assembly GCF_040938485.1). Classification (NCBI taxonomy): domain Eukaryota; kingdom Metazoa; phylum Echinodermata; class Echinoidea; order Diadematoida; family Diadematidae; genus Diadema; species Diadema antillarum. The sequence continues at coordinate 490,225 of NW_027272218.1, forward strand.
ATTCGAAAAAACAATTTTAAATCTTTAAATGACACTCGGAGGTATTAATCAAACAATATAAATGAGCACCGGAAATTTAACACCAGCTCAGTGTTTCATATTCAACACCAGACTTTTTGCACTGTTATGTGATTGTTTTTTTTTTTTCATCCAGTTAAACAAAAAATTGGACGTATCGTTACGGTGTGGAATATCACGAATATGCTACGCTGTTCCTATTACACAGAAATGCACTGTTTTACAGTCATATTATGCAATATGTATGTGTGGAATATCTTTAGATAATCCCCCACTCCACGCCCCCCCCCCCCCCCCAAACACACACACACACAACAGCAATCCTTGTGAGATGTTGGAATAATACGTAGTATTCAATTAAGCATATTTCGCAAATGAAATGCAGATCATGTTGATTACAACGTTGGAAGAAGATGAAAATTGTCTCGCTTTTTCAAACCATACACATAGAAAATATGCTGACATAGTATTTACCCAAATGGAGTGTGTTCCAACAAATGCTCCGCAATTATTATTCTCAGATACTCTTGTAAAAATTTCCAAGGACTATGGGTGATTTCTGAATGCTAGTGAACACGATTATTCCAACAGATCGGTGTGCATTTATAATTTTGGTGTATTTTTCATTTTTTTAATTGCTATATTATGGAGTTTGGGTCAAAGTCTGTGATTTTTTTTTTTTAAACTGTGCATAATACTAGTAATATCAGATTATGGAATTTGTTTAAAACATTAATTGAAGGAAACTTGAATGAAGAAAGAAATGCTGGAAAAAGGTGTGTATTTGAACATTTTATCATTCAGAGGACAAATGAGTGAACAGTTCTTGTTATTATTGCCCACTGTTGAAGTGAATTACTAAAGCGGACCACAAATTCTAACACTGTGGCATCTGAGATGAGTATCACTACATTAGAATCTACTCCAGTTTACCCTGCTGTGCAACTTGCCTGTATTGAACTGTCAAAGATTTTTGTGCCGCATAACGTTTCAAATTCCCCCTGATTTATGCAAATGAACTAGGGCACTGATTTTTTAAGAGCTCACGGCAGCTTCGGTGAGGCTTTCTTCGTGCTCTGCCGCGGTCTGTCAGTACATGTACCACAATATTGCATCACATCAGACATCTTGCAATATAATGGCACGCTGAGATTATTATTTTGAGCTTATCACTTTACAACAAAGAGATTCTGATCTGCATGTTCATACATACTAAAGCCAGCACAAACTCGAGAGAAAAAAAAAGTCAGACTGCTGATGGTATGCCAGGAGCTCCGCTTTATTGTGTGTGTGTGTGTGTGTGTGTGTGTGTGTGTGTGTGTGTGTGTGTGTGTGTGTGTGTATGTGCGTGTTTGTGCATGGGTGTGATATGTACAGGTAGATTCAACATATAAAGCATACAGTAGGTTTGGCGTTGCTCTTTTTTTTTTCCTTTCAGCAACCTTCAATAAATAAAATACCTTTAATCTTACTAGAGGATACTAATGAAAAAAAAAAAAACAACAGCAACAACAACTTTGAACCCTTGGACGGTGTAGGTAAAATGTCACATTTCCAAACAGGTTGCTGATGCCAGTGGTAGATATTGTCAGATAAAAAATAGTCAGACATAGACACACACACAAGCACTGTGTGCCATCATATGTATTATTTTGATGTTAGAGATAAAGTTGTGGAGGTGTAAAAATGTCAGAGATACAGTGTAAGTGACATGGGTCAAGATGTCTCAAGGTAACAATGTTAGCAGCAACAATTCACATGTAAATGTTAACAGAAGAGGACACGACTTTCTCAACTGGTCAATGCACTTTGCCAGAAGTACGCCTATGGTCCTTCATGTACATTTACAGTTCATTGATCTTGACCTTTACAAATGACCTTGAGGATTGACCTTTAATCTCACTTGCACCAAATTTCAAAGGATATATTACTCTAGTTCATTGCTATTCATCACACCAAATGACATTGTCACTGGACTTTCCTAGTGGCAAAGATGAGGAAATGCTATAGGTATGAGCTAAATTTCGGTGACCTTTAGCCTTGACCTTTGCCCCTCCATCATTTTAGCCATGCAAGTACAATGAAATAGTTTATATGTTTGTATTCTTCTTATCCCATCACATAGAGAAAGAGACGGTTCAAATTGATATGATGGCTAGAAAATGAAATCTTTAATTAGAAGTATTGACCCTTAATCTTCGGCTTTGAGCTCAAGCACCTACAGTTGTATCATTTCACACAAAAAAGTATCACTTTCATCCATCTCACCAAATAATTTTTGCCACTGGACATTCCCAGCTAAAGTTATGACCAGTAAATTAAATTTTTAGTCACAGGTCATTGACATTTGACCTTGAACTTTGCCACTGGACATTTCCAGCTAAAGTTCTGACTAGCACATGATTCTTTTTAAGGGTAAGTGAAAATTGACCTTGAACTTAGTCCACCATCATTTCATCCAACTGAGAATAAAAATGTTAGATGTACAGTACAGTTACATCCTCATTATCATACCATGCGATTTCTCTAAAGAACATTGAAGGACAAATTGAATGATTGACAAAATGCACGACATTCAGCCTCTGTTTATGTTGCACACTGGCAAATATAGTTTATTCATAGTTTGCAAATATTTACAACTGGCCAATTGTAGTGCACTACCAATTTGTACAAAGTATTTGCATTTCTTACAGTCAAACATACCATACAGCCAAACCATGCATACACAAAAAAGTACAATTCAAGACGCAAATATATTACATTCATTTTCACACTTTCATTTTCTTTTCATAAATAGAAAGAATTAGGTATAAAAACATGGCGCACACACATTGATAATATTTATCATAAGTACTTTTCAAATTACGAAATCTTCTGCATCAAGGCTAGGGCAATCCATGAATTTGCTATACACAATGCTAATCATATGTATGTATGAAATTGAATACATTTTGACGATGAGCAGATGATTCTGATGTGTTACATTCTCATGTAAGGTGAAGGGGGTGGGGTTGGATGACATACTGACAGGGAAAGAAATCAATCAAGGTAGAGTATCTTATAACACACTGACAGTCAAGTTCCTCACCTCACCCCCCCCCCCCAACAAATACAACAAGAGATATGAAGATATCCTACCACTTCAGTGTCTGCAGTATGTGCAACAGAGATACCATATATCAGGCAAGGTTTTCAATATTTTCCCTTTACTCTAAATCATCTGAAATCTATAACAGACACATATCTTTTATATTGTATGAATACTTTGAAATTTGCATTTATTTAATGATACTCCATAAACACTAATGTAAATGCAAATGTTACCCCCTCCCCCCCCCCCAAAAAAAAAAAGAAAGCAACAACAGTCAGAGTGAAATGAACATCTACGGAAAGATTACTTTCTGACTCAGCACTGCTTGCAGACATCATTTTACATAACATCCTCAACAACAACACAAAATAACATGTAACCCTTCATGCAAATTGCATTCACAGTGAAAAGTTATACATCTGATTGATTCACATTGTATAAAATACATGGCATGCATTCTTAACCCATTGAGGACGAGCTGATTGTGCTATATAACATGCATTTCTCATAGACACCCGCCCGAGTGTACTACGGACTAGTCTTCAACGGGTTAAGATGACACTACAGACATGTGACCATGGCAGCCCTTTGGGGAGTTTTGTAACAGGAAATCACCAATGACTCTTTGACGGCGAAACATTCCGTGGCCTCTGCTGACCCATACTCACAACGATTTACTTTCATTTCAATCACTTGATTAACAACGGCAATAAACCAAACTGCTATTGGGGGCAACTCTCACTTTAAGTGCACTTTGGGAAGATGATAAGTCACATTCTGGACCGAGTTTACTTTTCTCCGCCATCACATGATTTTACTAAAGATTAAAAAACCAGGTATTATTTATGGTCGCAAGTCACAATTGTAAGAAACAATCTGATCGAGTTGCACTGAGACATTGACTTCTGTCACCACATGCAGCTTTGAAACTCATTGTCATAGCTTGCAAATACATACTATTCCATGGGAGTAAACACATGAATCAAATGTCAAATGTCACAATCAGAGTGAAAGCCTTTCCAATGACCTAAGCTAAAATGAAACCTCCCCTGTGTACAGAGTGACTAAAAGTTGCACTTTGTGATTAAAAAAAAAAAACAATGCAAACTCAAATTTCATCTTCATTGCATACTAAATTTGGCAAATCATTTTGTGTTTTAACTGGACAATAAAAAAAAAGGAGGAAACCTTAGTCTTCGCTGCCAAAGGCATGCGGCAATGCATATATATCAAACAGCCAATAAAATTGTGCATAGCTTTATTTAAACTTAAACTAACATCTCTTGCTCACTTTAAACAGCTTATGTGAGCTCTCGATGAAAGTGAGTTGATTAAACAACTGTCAACACATGCCCACACGCCAGATCATGAGCTCTCGATGAAAGCGAGTCCATGTAACAACACATGCCCACATGCCAGATCTGAATGTGGTGTTTGAAACTGACAGATATCATCCATCAGCACACAGCTAAAAGTGATCTTATTTTGCATAACCTCCCCCAAAAGAGTCTGAGAAACCTGCTCTATGCTGCCTTCTTCTTCAGATAAGTCACAATGGATTATTCTATTTTTTTTAATAAATTGCTATTTCTAGGACTTTTGCACTTGGTCAATTCCACGGAAAGGTTGCATTTTATGAAAATCAAACTATTTAGTATAGATGATTAATGAAGATTAATCAGATGATCTGGTATTGTTTACTCAAAGCAGCCTTTCGAAACGGATATTTTGATACCTCATTTGTGAACATCGGTGAACGTGGAGTGGAGTTATGTCCGAAAAACCTTCATTTTTCATGAAAATTGCCAATTTTTGCAGAATTTATGTATCATTTCTGATACACTATTATGACCATAATATAGCTTGTGTAATTCTCAGATGGCTTATTTTCTGAATGTTCTATGGTCATAGATTGGTTTTATGATGTTCTAGAACTTGTTTCGGCATCAGTAAATATTATTCTCTCAATCTCAAAATGTGGTAGTTGATAGCGTTCCATAAGTCACGTTTTTGTGTCCCATCAGTCACACTGGTTTTCCCTATCCTGCTACTGTACCAATGAGTAGATATTCATACCACTTGGCTCAGGGTAAGCACCAACCCTTTGCTACATTCAGGAAAGAAAATATCTTTCCAGAGACTCTGTGTGTAAGAATATTTCAGAACTTACTTTCCCATGTGAAAAACGGTGGTCCTCAAATGTCCCATAAGTCACGACAGCAATTTTTTGTTGCTGTACGTAATGCAATGATACTTTTCAAACTAAGTATGGTGTTTTCATAAACTGTGATATGATGGATCTAACCATGAACTGAGAAAAATGCATTTGATGCAACTATTTTCTCAAAATACTAGTCTGAAATTGCTGAAAATTGTCACTTTGTCCCATAAGTCACAATGGAATTGACCACTTGTTATCATATGTTTTGGGCAAGTTGCCCTTTAAAGGGGGAGTTTCGTATTGGTTGAGGTGAGGATTAAGCTATTACCTTGTGGGGAGGTACTTAGATACCACTCTATGAATTTTTAAGGAGCATACAATTCTAGGAGGAATTCAAAGTTTATTTGATGAGAATCGGTTTTGAAAGGGTATCCAAAATCAAAGTAAAACAAAGTGATTGTAACAAAAGGTGGCTCCCACCTTTTATTAGGATTGCTTTGCTTAGGATATCTCAACAAATTTCAAAATCAATTTTCATCAAATAACTCTGAATTCATTGCAACTGATTGACAAAGTGCCCTACATCAAAGTAAATACACAGAATTGATCATTGCTTTGGTAGTAGCCATGCCACCATGATTTTTTAATCATGGCTACTACCAAATCACTGATCAATTCAGTGCTTATTTACGTCGATGTAGGGCTATGTGTCAATCAGTTGCAATGAAAACGTCTCGACGGAAGAATTTCATGAATTTGAAACTCTGAATTTCTTGTAGTATTATATGCTCTATCGTCTTTCATAAGAAATTTCTCATTATCTTACATGAAAGAGTTGGAAATTTGAAACCCCATCTCAACCAAACTACACCATCCCTTTAAATCACATGATACACGTAGAAGACAAGGGATTTGGGGGGGGATGAGGGAGATGAGACACTTTCCGTCACTTGACCTGGTATTTCTACAAACTGGAGTGGCAGATTTTGAGCACATAGTGGAACACCCCTTTGTGGTACCAGGAATTGACCACCCTTGTGAGCAGGCAAGACCCGCATCCCCGGTTGCCTTCAAATACCCTCTTAGCTCTTGTGAACCCAACAGCGGAGATCCACGTCAGGTCTCAAGGGAACCACAATCAAGCAGGTCTCTAATCTCTCTAATGTAGTTACAGCAGAAAATGTCATTCATGTTAAACTACTGGCGAAAATTCTGTTTGTGTTCTCGCAAGCAGGGCTGTAATGATATCTGCAATGGTATCGCATGGCTCGACACTAACTTTTTTGTTTAGTGGCCCGATGGGGCCACCAAAATCCTAAATTTCAAATTTTTTGTGGCCCGAGAGAAAAATTGGGTGTCCCGAAAAAAACAATAAAAAACATTAAAAGTCCTTTTTTTTCTAATGAGTCAAATATTTAAGTTTTATGATAGTAAGAGTTAGAAGTTGGACATAATCTACTCATAAATAAACTTCAACAAACTTGCAACACTCACTCTCAGGCACTCATTCAGTCCTTTTCATCCATCCTTTAAACAAATTTAACTGCTAATTTCCGGCGCAAAAAGTTGCAAATTTATTGACATACTTTTCAAAAAATTTTGGTGGCCCGAGGTGGGCCACCAAATTTGCCCTTTTTTGAAATTTGGTGGCCCGACTTTCATTTTTGGTGGCCCCGGGCCACCGGGCCACCGTTAGTGTCGAGCCCTGGGTATCGTCAGTCCTCTAGATGTGCTCACACACAGGAGTTATCTTTTTTTGTTTTGCTTTTTGTATTGTCATGCAAAATGAAAAAATTTTTACTACTACTACTACTATTACTACTACTAATAATAATGATAATAATAATAATAATAATAATAATAATAATAATAATAATAATAATGATAATAATAATAATAATAATAATAATAATAATAATAATAATAATAATAATAATAATAATAATAATAATAAACAACTATAATAATAACAACAGTAAAAATAATTGTGATAACAACAAGGTTTTCTTTATCCAGGGTAGCCTCTTCAGTGTTGCCACTGCTCTACCAGACAGTCCTGCCATTATCATTAATGCAGATGCTCAAAATGCTTCTACCAGAGCAGGAACTGCATTAGTCCCATTTCTCTTCCCCTTTTACGTAGAACAACAACAACAAAGAATAATGCCCTTGTTCTTTCCTTAGAATTTGTGACAAAAGATTATCCAAATCCAATATGTCTATTTCATATCGACTATCATTCTTCAATGATGGAAAACATGTATCACTCCTGTTTTGCTGAAAATGATGAAAAAAGGAACACAAAGAATTTAGACAAGCAAAGTTCTTGTCATAATGAGAAGCAAACATTTCTATGAAAATGCACAATCTTACTCGCATTACCTATCAGAGGTGCAGAATAGAGGCAAAAAGGCATCCTTGTCACCAAACACATAGTACCTGGTTAGTACTCCTGGAGCACAGACATGAATAATCGGAAACAAAGCACAATGACCTTGGACATGTTAGCCTGCATATGCTTTTGTATGAGGCAGGAGTGCTGACGTAAACAAAACTGTTAGGGCAGCAAATTGATAAATGTCTCCACTGTTCACTTGCACTTTTTAGACTGGAATGCGAAGGTGTGACATACATTCCCATGGAATCTACAATGTACCCCCATTCATTTTGATTCTTTGGGTTTATGTGCGGCCATTACCTAATTTGGACCAAATATTACAAGGGAGTATGGTAGTAGAGATGAAGAGAGGGACATTTGGGTATTTCCACAGTAGAAGGGATCACTCAAAGAATGTTCGGGTTTTTGGTCACATTTTGTCAATCCAAGGAACATACACTCACCATCAAGTTTAGAAATGGTATAAAACGCAGTGTTCAATAGAATTTTAGGGCTGTTCTTATGTTTTCTTATCAGTATCAGGTCATGCCATTGAAAAACTTCAAATTTTCAGTGAACATCTCATTTGACCTTCAGTTGTTAGTTTATGATGTCAGTCCAGTGCATCATACATTCGCCCCAAAATTTTCGTTTTATGGCAAAGATTCACATAGATTGCTTGTTTCAAGCAAGCTTGGGGCAAAGTTATCTCTCATTAAAGTGTTCGAAAACATCATATTGTATTGGGGTAACCCAACATCACGGAAATGGTCCCTTTTACTGCAGAAACACCCACTTCTATACCACTTGATACACATCCAGAATGCAGAGCTGTATCTAATAATGCCATGGTAACAGAGTGACTTCATATCATAAATATTGCTAATTTTTCACCAAGTTTGGTTTTGGCACCATCTGATCAGGTGCCTGTCCCAATTTAAAGGGACACTGACCCTGGACTCGAGAGGGCGCTATTGGATGGCGTGATGATCGCTGCAATTTTCATTTCCAAGACTGACAATTGGCAATCCACACAGCTTGAAACATGAGCCTAAAAATGACACCAATGATGTGCAAAAACTTCATAAATATTCAAAGTGAAATATAACAGCTGTGTTCAGCAGTACCTCCCAATGAATTCTTTTGTTCATATTTTACTAGGTCTTTTTTTTTTTCCAGGAAAGTATTTTCTGTGCTCTGAATGAGAAACATATGATTAAAAAAAAGGCCAGTTGAGAAGATTACCCCAAAAAACAAACAAACAAACAAACCACAGGGATCAGAGTCATGTGATCAACATACAAGTACAATGTAGGATGTTAGTTAATCTACTGATATTCATATGCCATGACTTTCTCTTCAGGTACCTAGTTCTGCCTGTAGATGTATTCTGTGGTCTGCTACTTTTATAAGATGACTTTCCGGTCAAAGTCCCTTCCATGTAGTGTGAGGGTCAATACTTTTATAAATGTAATATTGTGACCCCCTCTAATCAAACTTTTACTCTTCCACAGTCAAAGACAGTGCAAATACCATAAACAATGACAATGAAAAGTACAGAAAGCCAATTAGGCACGCACAGGTTGTCTTTGATGCACCATTGCTGTACACACATAAAAACCCCAAATAAACAAACAAACAAGAAATGCAATGTCACAGCATCTTTGTGGATAAGCTATAAATACACCAATGTTCCATTCACACAAGCCCAAAATTACAGTAGCTCTTATTAAAAAAAAAAAAAAATCAATGCGAACACCATTACCACCTTCTCCCATGTGGATGCAAAAGAATCATTATCTCTCACAACACGCATCGTGACATGAAAATCGATCCGGCTTGCTCTTTTTCTTTTCAAATTCTCGCCGTAGTTTTACCTGTGCGGTATGTGTGAATGACATGTGAACATACCACTTGACATGTTTTTTAATCCCATTCTTCAACTTGCCATACTAGGTCTGCACACTGCAGGTCTGGACAGGGACCACATGCTTTGGTTATTGTTAAGGCATGTGCAGTCTGAAGATTCAATATGCGTCATTTGCAGATGAGTTATTTTTCTTTTTTCTTTTTTTCTTTTTTTTTTTTTTTTGGGGGGGGGGGGTGTAGCTTTCAGTGAATGGTTGCATTGAAATAGATATTTGCATTGCAATACAACAACCAATAACTCCTGTGTGTGAATGTGGCCTAAAGACAAAGGAGTACATAGGCGTTTTCACATTAGCCCGATAAAAATCCGAGCTCGAGATATTTTTCGCAATCGTAAATTAGCTCGCTATTTCATTTCCTATTCACATCAGCCCAAACATTATCAAATAGCGCGCTAGTTCGCATTAATTATCCTTCTATTTCGGAAATTTCCCGAGTTGGACTCAAGAAATTTTCTCAATCAATTAGCACACTTATATGTATTCACATTATCAAACAGCGCGATATTTCGTGATCGGGTTAATTTCCCAAGTCAGAAAATAGTGCGCTATTTCGAAACATCGGGCTGATGTGACAACGCCTAGTGACTGGGCAGCTACAGTGGAGAAAGTCCAACAACAGGAGGATGCAAGGAGCCCACTGTGGAGCCCACTTTTTTGTGCCGTGTCAATTGTGCAAGAAATTTCACACACATACCTATGGGGAGGTAATAGAATGGGGCAAGCAGAGAGTCAGTTCACACACACACATTCACAGAGCTATTGTTTGGCTGTACCCTGAATTAATCACTCCGCAAGCAGCCAGTATAAACATTGACTCAACTTGTTGAGGAGTACATGCTCAAACATGTTGCACATGACATCTGGACGGAACAATTATTGTGAAACGACACACTGTTGGAATGTTATTTGAACTAGAAATCATTATAAAACACTCTCATATTTGCCGTCGATTCAGAGAAGTGGTTTCAAAATTTACCCCCATACTTCTGATGGTAAAAAGCTTCTGTTTACCAATCTTTTGAATCAAGCAGATGGCATAAAATCCCCTTTCTCCAGGGCATTACATTTCTTCAGTTTTAGTTGTTGTTTTTCATCCATCTCTTCAATCTTTTTTCTTTTATCAGTAGCTAACGTCCTAAAATAGAACAGCTGTACACTGATGTCACAACTGTATGCAAATCCTGTCCAGTCAACATTATGTGAAATGTGGGATTTGTAAAAGGTTCTCTCAATGACAAGAGTGAATAAATGACAAAGATAGAGGGGTGGGGGGGGGGAACGAGAGAGAGAAAAAGAGACAAAGTTGATAAAGAGAGCTGGCATGCAATGGTTCATTTATTTACAACTTGTGACTGAGCACTATATATGGAGATCCGTTCTATTTGCCGATCATTGAGAAGGAATAGACCCTCGTAGCATAAGCCAGACTTCCTTGTCTGAAATGGTCATTGGGACCTCTCTGGAATAACACTGCTGTTGCTGGTCTTCAGCCTAGCTGCTTGTCCAAAAACAAAAATCTATTCTTTGAGAGGTTTCAGACCCTGAAAAGAACCCGTATGTAGACCCGCGTCAAAACATGGTCCAGTCCATACTAATCGCACAGTTATCATCCCAGAGTCTGAAAGCAAGCTTCAATGAAGTATCTCCCAAACATGTTCCCAAATCACACTTGGTCGATTATGGTTTGGAGGCATATTTTGTTTTTTCCCAAACAAGTGTGGAGCTACACTCTGAGTGCACTTAGGCAGTCTGAACAATATCAGTTCTAATTCATTATTGAGGAGGACCATCTTAGCTTGACATTGTACGTACTTCTGCTACGGAGCTTGCCCTAACTTGAATAGCATAAACATATCAAGAGCTGCATGTTTGAATGGCAGGTCCTGCTGTTTGTGTCATCTTTTGTATGGAATGTCATTTGCAGTAGCAGCAGAAAACTTGTTTTACTATCCCAACACCATGTTAAACTGCAAAACGTAAACCTGTTAAACTGTGAATATGTTGCAACTGATTGACAAATTGCCCTACATCGACGCAAACAAGCAATGAATTGATCAGTGTTTTAGTAGTAGCCATGATAAAAGAAATAAATACGTTTCACAAAGTAGACCTATATACACAAGATCTTTTGTCAATCTGAAACCAGTAGGTAACTATTACTGAAGGCCTCTGTCATATACAGACATGACATTATTACCGACAACATATTACAGTGTTTCTACTTCATAGGTTCACTGGCATCGTGAATCAGCTGACATGAGAGTAAATACAGGTAATTTACATTGAGAGCTGTGTTTCAGTATCATCCTCGTAGCGGAAAGACAAAAGTGAAAAAGAATTCAGCTGAACCACACAAGATGATGTTTCAGTCTTTGATCAACGCAGCTTTATCAAAGCATCTCAAGGCAACCACATCAAATATTTGACACAACATCCAAAATTGTTACAACTTCTGAAAGATTTGTTTTTTTTTTTTACTTAATTTCCTGTTTCTGTATGTTACCATCTTTTAAACACACACACATACCATAGCAAATCATCAGATTTCTCTATCCTTTGGATAAGAATGCATACATTTTACAGACAACAGGCTGAAGTTACTGCATACTAAACCATGTACTATGCACTCTCTATTGTTATCTCGGCCGTGGCACACATAATTGTGGACTGCACATTCGACTGCACCACTTTAATTCAATTGAATCCCGTATAGTCCAGGCACTGATTCATTTAGTGTGTCTGACGTCGACTCAACCCCACACTAGGATCTTTCAAAGAAGACCCTAATCTGTCTTTTCCCATTGCAGCACATGGCTTTTGAGACATCCCGCTTTAAACAGCCCCCCCCCCCCCCCCCCCCCCAATGTTCTTCCCAGGTCAGACTGGCCCTAATGCTTTTTACACTGCTCCCCTGCTGGCAGAACTTGCTGCTCCCTGTCTACTACTCAAATTAAGCCATCCCTTTTTTTCATCTCATCACTCTCTCCTCGTTCCAGTTGGGACATCGCTCTGGGGTTCAGGAGTCAACTATTGTAGAGCTCGGCTCAAAAGGGCTTTTTACAGTTGCAAATTTTTGCTTCGTCTCGTACCAACGATGGGGCTAAGGGGGGCCTTAGCCCCACTGTTAGTACCGGACTTTCCTTAGCCCACTTTCTGTTTACACTTGTTTTTGCCAAAGTGGGCTAGCCCCACCGATAATCCCGTACTATCTGGCCCTGCAAAAAAGCAGGGTTAGCACTGCAATTGCGGTGCTAACCCCGCAATTGCGGTGCCAAGCAAGCGAGTGTAAACAGAACGAAAAAATAACTGGGGCTAAGCGACGGAGACGAAGTCCGACCCCCACTGACCAATAAGAAACAAGGTAATCAAGTACTTCCAGTGCGTGCGTGTACTTGTACAGTGCACAGCGTAATCATGAATATTCATGTGGTTTGGAAAATACGGGACTAAGAAATACAAGTGTAAAAAGGTCAGTTTTCTCCTTAGCCCAGGACAAGAGCTTAGTACGGGATTTATTAGGGAGTGTAAAAAGCTGAAAAAATTGGTACGGGACTAACGATAGTCCTGGGTCAGAGAAAGTACGGGGTTAAGAAACACAAGTGTAAAAAGGGCTAAAGTGTATGCCAAGGTACAAAGTGGAAGCAGATGAAGATTGGAAACAGAAACATCCCAACAGGTGGTTACTCTTGTACTTAAGGATTTCATTTAAAACTAAATTGGTAGACAGTAACTATCACAGAATTACAGCTCTGGAAGAGACATACATTGTATGCTCTGAAGCTAGATGAAATAACTGACATGGTTTCTAATTAACTTTCTGAAAGATGCTCAAGACTTATTCATACATGATTAAAGGATCAAACAGAACAAGAAGTTGCCTAAGAACTTTTTACCTTTTGACATACTTGCAAAGAAAAAAGTGTAAGCTTTGACAATGGTAACTAGCTTGTCCAAATCCCTACAAGCTACTTAAAATAAATGAAAGAGCCTAGCCCAGAGTTCATATGGCAAAGGATAGGGAGATAAGAAGGATTAGAAGATAAGGGTCATTCATTCACAATGTTGGCACATACCACAGTTCAACTAAATGCCAGGTTGACCAAAAAGTCTACACTAATGGGTACAAACTACTCATACAATATGTATTTCATAATGTTTGGCTTGGTGACTTTGTAAGTTTTATTATTTCGGCCTGTTTTGTCATTGTTGTTGTCTTAAAGTTTCTTAGAAGCCTATTCCTTGCTTAAGAAAGTCACAGGGCTGGACAAATAAAGCCGCATTGATTTTTTACAGGAAAAAAAAAAACACTTATCTACTTGTACTGTAAAAGTGAAAATTTCTACATGAGTAATATTTGTGCTTGGTCGGGTAAGATGACTTTTGTGTGTTTTTAATTCTGCTGAATCAAAACATATAGTACCAAGTAGTATTGTATATGTAACAACTACCAAAAAACAAATGGATGCTTTAAGTTTTGTGCTAGATTCATGTTGCAAAAATTTTCCACACTGTGAAAATTTTCTCTTTTACAGTATTTCAAAAGATCTGTGGGAAAAAAAAAAACTGTCTTGATTTATTAAATCGTTTACATTCTATCTGAAAGTAGACAAATGGCTTGACCTTTAAACAAATAACCCCCTTCTCTCATCACTACTGATAAAAAACAAACAAACAAACAGAGAAAAAAAAAGTAGAGTATACCATTGGCAACTTAATCAGAGCCTTCTAATGGCATGTCTTATGGTATAAGACCAGGCACCAAACATACATGCACTTACTTGGGTTTACTTGGGTGTAGAGACGTAAAGTATCTACTTATGTGCCCCTCGTAACATATCTGTGTTCTGTTTGGTAAAATCAGCACTTAGACTAAAGAAATAACCTCCTTTGAGAAACCTCCCAAACGACACTAATATATATACGGCGGCTAGTTTTATTATGCTAGGGATAAATGCCCTATTGATTGACAGCTTACATTACCTACAACAGGGTTGTAGTTCTGATGCAGCCCCCACCAGCCAAAAAATCAGCACAGAAAAAAAAAAAAATCCAACTATACCCTTTGCCTCACTTCAAATCTATTCCGATTATTTATGCTTGACATATTTCAAGCAACCTATGAAAACAGCATACATTACATGATAAATGGTATATCCAATTAAAAATTTGCTTGGAAAACAAAAATAAGTACCGTCTTGACGCATAAGCCTTGACACAAGGTGGCGCTGTTTCACTGTCAAAAGGTTTCATTCCTATGACTACAATGAGCCTTTCCAGATTCTATTTCAGAGTCATACAAAAGACAAAGAGGAATACAATTTTACGTAAAGAGTGTGCTGAAAAGTGCATAGTAACTATAATTCCTCAAAATCAAATGTTATGTGTGTTTGTTTGTTTGGTTTCTTTTACTTATCACTCAATACGTATCACTTCAATTCATAAAGCTGAGGTTTTTATGGGAGGATTAGTAATTGCTTGACTCAGGCAGGTAAATTCTACAAAGAGAAGTCTCATGATTTCACTGAAGTCTTTGCATTTTGATATATCTAGCAACATGAAAATATCCCTCCCTGGGCACAAAAAGCATTTCCAAACCCAAAGTGGGATATATTTCACAGAATCTTCACCAAGACTACAATAATTATACCACTCTGGTTGTGGTCAAAGTGGAATTCCATGTACTTCATACAAAAAGATCATAATCCAGTTTGTTTTAGTTTGTACATGTAATTCAGTGTATCCGAATACAGTAGTTAGGTTCACATGCTGTTCCTAAACTTAAGTTTAGGTCAAAAACTTAACTCTCTATGATCAGCTTGTAGTTTAGCACCGTGTGGACGCACTTGAAAGTTAGCAATCTTATAGTTTAGTCGATGATTAGAGCCACGAGACATCTTAGGGTTTACGCTCCATCCAAAAGCCATGGGGGGTCCCAACTTGTAGTTTCGCTCCGTGTAGACACAATAATCAACGAGCTTTGAGTTAGCATGACCTTCGCTTCTTGTTGGCTTCCGGGTCAACCTCCAGCTGCGCTATTTTGTATGGGCATAAGATCATAGTGAAGACTCTGCACTTCCGGTATAATCATAGAGCGGGATTCGCTCGTAAGTTGTATCTTAAAGTTTAGGTGCGCGTGTGGACCCGCGTCGTGAATTCACGAGTAGAGCTAATCATCGACAGTTAAAGGGACTGTACAGTACTGGTTGAGGTGAGGATTCCGCTTGTAATGTTTTGCGAGATATTCAGAAACCACTCTATGAAATGTTAAAGAGCATAAAATTCTAAGGGGAATCAAAAGTTTATTTGATGAAAATCAGTTTTGAAATGACTGAGATACCTAAAAATAAGGTAAAGCAATGAGATCCTAATAAAAGTCATGGCCTGTCAATTTTGTTAGGATCACTTTTTTGGATATCTCAGCCATTTCAAGACCAATCTTCATCAAATAAACATTGAATCCTTTCAATGAAATTACATTCTCTTTTATATTTCATAAGGGGTTTCTCATTATCTCACCAAAAATGTTATAAACCTGACGTTAGGTCTCCACCAAAACTATACGATCCCTAAAGTTTTCGACCTAAACTTCACGTTTGGCAACTGCGTGTGAACGTAACTAATGATAGGATAAAAGAATGTACATTGGTGCAGGCTAACATGCTCTGCTGAGGTGAAACTATTAACCCATCAGCCCTGTCCCCCCACCCTGCTGCCCACTGCAAAAATCACAAAACAGCCAATGGCTATCCTGACATTCACTCATTCATGTGTGTGTGTGTGGCACAGAGCATGACAATGTACACATTTCTTTGACTGGTGCATATCATCATAAAAGTAGGACAAAATGCAGTTTAATGGTATTATACTATTCATTCTTGCAAAAGTTTGGGGAGGGGAGTATGAAGGAGCATTCGTGATTCAAGCATGGCACTGCGTTTATTCACAACTGCTTTGGGTTGCTTACGTGCGTAGTCCACATTTTATATATTCTGTCTTCACCACCCATCACGTATTGTCAAAGTTTTTATTGTCTGAAACTGTTTTCATGCATTATCAACTGTAGCAAGCTACAATTAATGATGTCACAGGGTCAGAAACAGTCTTTGACTTTCCTTCAAACATACAAACAATTGAAGGAATAAAACAAAACAGATCAAAAAAGGCCAGATGAATTTGACAACCAACACTGTTTAAACAGGCACGTATCACATGAAAGCATTTCTTGTTATTGTCATGGCGATTATTCAGTGACATGATTGACAGATTGAGGCATTTATTGCATCCATCACAAAAAGGACTTGTGTCACATGACACAATATGGAGGAACAAGTCCTAAAAGGCTCTCTACGAAATAGATGTACACTACAAGGCAGTTTAGATCATCCACATCAGACAAAATCAAGGTGTGTCTTACAGAAAGAAATGAATGCATCAATTCTGAAAGAAAAGGATGCCAAATTCACCAAGGATGGCAAAAGCCTGGGGTGTGACGGCCATCTCTCGTTTGCACGGCTGGG
The DNA here is from genome assembly GCF_040938485.1 of Diadema antillarum. NCBI lineage: Eukaryota > Metazoa > Echinodermata > Echinoidea > Diadematoida > Diadematidae > Diadema > Diadema antillarum. The sequence continues at coordinate 507,320 of NW_027272218.1, forward strand.
ATGTACTTCAAGCAAGCTCGTAGTACTTGCCAGTCTTGGGGTCAAAGTAGCAGTTGAGGCAGGGATCGTAGAGAAGGTCCAGCTCCTCTTCCCCGTCCGTCTCCCCTCCCGGCCCAACCCTGGCCTGGGACTCGCTGCTGCTGGACTTATGTCTGCTCCCATCGCTCAGGAATCCTGCCATGCAGAACACACAGAGAGAAAGACAGGACTTGGTTAAACTATGGCACTGGTTAGAGAGAAGACATACTGGATTTTCTCACTGCGTCTTGAGCACATTTAGTCAAGTGGAATTGGCGCATTATAAGTGCCCTGTATTATTAAGATTATTATCATTATCATTATCATCATGATCATCATGATCATCATCATCATCATTATTATCATTATTATTTCACCACATCTACCACTACTTCACAGGATTCCAATAATATATACAATTGGTGTATTACAGCACATACAGAAATCATGATAGTTGCATTTCGTATATTCAGTATAAAGCAAACCGAAGTATGCATAATTTATAACACAAAATAAATGGACGACTACACAAATGAAAAAAATAAGATCATTAAAAGACTGGGGGGGGGGGGCATGGGGTTGATGACCTTACAGGGAGGTTGGATGTCTCTGCAATATACACATTCATCAATCTATTTCAAGCAGAAAACTCCCTGTCCCAACAAAAGCAAGCAAACAACAAACAAACATAAATTGGTTCAGTTCTTCACATGCATTTTACCTTTTACCACGAAAGGTACTGATGTTACAGCCTACTACATGGCTTGAAGTGGTAGGTGTGGGGATATTCCTTTCTGAGTAAGCACACAAGATTACCTTAAAAACATTTCCTCCCTCCACCCATAAACAACATTGGCATCACTCTTCAGTCTTGTGTACTAGCAGAGTGTGCTCAACAACTCACCAAATCCTATCACTAGTACATGTACATATGTAGTACGCACAATTTTTTCATGGGATGTTTCAGAGTATTTTCCGTGCTCTCAACCAGCCCCCACCCCCCACCTCACTACCACCACCAATTGACTGATGATCACTGTTTCAAAAAAAAAAAAATGAATATATATATATATATACACTGTATATATACATTGTAAGGGGCTAGTTTTGTTTTATGGAGTTGGGTCTCACATGACCATGATGCACAAATGTCAATGCATAGGTCGTTGGTTGAGAATGATAAGGGTATTGGGTTGCCACGAAGGCCATACGTACCAGGCACCTTACAGAAAGTTAACGCCCTTCTCATTCTCAACCGACAACGTGATCAGGAAGACTGTACACTTCTTTGAGAAAACAGTCATGGCACGACCTTCAATCAAGGTGGAAGTCTCTTGTATTGAAATGCACTTGCTATAGTGAAAGTATTCCTGTTTTAGCTTTTTATGTGTAATTCGAGGCACACATAATGTCAGCACTCTGTTGCTTATTTCCTGGAATACATCAAAGTCACCTTCAGTTTTGTTTTTCCCTAAACTTATTATTCCATTTCCAAGCATCACATCAGCATCTTCCAGAAAAGGCAACATTCAGGTACAAATAACTTGCTGGAAAAAGTGGTAGATTCCAATTTTTAAAGCTGCTTAACAGCGTCTGAGATTAACAAAACAAAAATATCCCTGAAGAGGTTTTGCTGCTCCTTTTAAAAATTCACACCAGAAAAAGAAAGAAAGAAAAAAACATAAGAAAACATGTTCGCATGTTGAACTACGAAGACAAAAAAAGAAAAATTGTAAGAACAAGATGACAATGCCACAGTAAGATTTTTGATGACGCTCGTTTCTTCAAGAAACAAACACCAATATACATCAATGTCATATACTGTAAAACATGATATATTCGCGGCATGAATTTTTCGGAAATTGGAGCCGACGGCCTTTTTTGCAGCATGAAATTTTCGCGAACTGCCACTGGCATTCAATGCATATAGTGTAGACAAAAACTTTCGCGTGCATTTTAATTTTGCGAATCTTGGCGCTTGCGAAATTCGTGAAATTAGAATGCACGCGAAAATTCCTCGTTTTACAGTAATCAGCCCTACAGTGCATGTATAAAGTGGTGACACAACATTTGCTCCTGTGACAATTGCTTCGGTATTTAATATTTTCTCCAAGGACTTCGGGTTAGGGTTAAGGTTGTGATAAGGTTTTAGGTTAAAATTGATGTGAGAATTACGTTTAGGGTTAGGATTATGTTTGAGGGTAGAATTTGTGTGTAGCAAGTAGATATTTCATGGGAGTAATTGACGCAGGAGCAAATGTCATGGAACCCGATAAAGGACATTTTGTGCATATTCTTGTAATAAGCATTAGGCATTCACAAAACAAAGGGATGCATGGAAAAATGGAGTGATTATCCATTCTGATTCACAACATCACTCAGCCAGTTGTCACAGGGCTAAAGCTTCACTATCTAACGGAAGTGAATGTTGAATGGAGACCACTGCCTGAATATTACCAGACTACATAGTTTGAAGTACAACTGCAGTAAATGGTCCCCAAAGGAACAACTGGTGCATTAAATGGTCATTGTATGTTTTTGACATATGCATGCATGCATCATGGATGTGATTCATGTAATTTATGTACATTTATGTTTGTACATAATTTATGTACATTTATGTTTGTATATAGTTTAAGTGCATACATGCATCTGTTCAGTTTCAAACATTATCAATACTGTAAAAGTTGACATTTACGGGGTGTTGAAATTTTAGCACATTTCGTGCGACGAGAAAGTAGCGCCAAAATAAGAGCAAGCAAATATTTTTGCTTGCTATTATATTCCAATAATTACTGCCTTCATTCCACAGAATTAAAAACATGCGAAACTCTTCTTACGCGGCCGAGCATGAAAAATTAGTGGTGCGAAAATATCCCCTTTTACAGTGGTCATTGTTACTGGCATTTGCAAAGCTTGTACAATGGAGATCATGATGTCACATTGTAATTCATATTTAACATAAGAAATACCAACTGTAGCAATTTAATTGCTTAATAATTCTAGCCTGCGTCAAAGCGGAAGGATTATAAAAGACGTTTGTTCCTATGTGATAATCAAAGAGATTTTTCTCACTACTACCAGAGGGCGAAGTATACAATATCTACCGTCTGTAGTTACGTTCAGACGACAAGCCCTAACCTCGAGCTTAAGCTCTTACCCCCTAACTTCCATGTGCTTCCACATGACGAATCTTAACCTCGAGGTTAAACTCCTGCCCCTTTGAGTGTGTTGATTTTTGCGTCCATACGGTGCTTAACTACAAGTGGGGACCCCCGCCGCTCGTGGTTAGAGTGCTAAACCTAAGATATCTCGTGGCTCTTAACATCGAGCTAACCTCGAGGTTAGCTAACTACGAGTGCATCTTCACAGTCCCTAACTACAAACTCAACCTCGAGGTTAAGGCTTGTCGTCTGAACGTAACTTGTGATGGCATTTGGCTGCAAATGTTACCCTATTAGTGATGGCAGACCTCACTCTCTAGTATACATTTTCACAGTGGGCCTTTAAACTTTTGAACCTATTATTTTTCATGTGAGTATGCAGTCCTTACTTTGGCTGCTCCTTGGTAGCTTGGATGAAAGCATTTTGTGTTAAGGGGTGAGCCTACTGCCTAGTGTCTCCCCTTGCACTCACAGAACATAATACTGTACAGGGCATATGAATAGCTTGCACTCTAGCACCTACTCATAGCTCTTCGGTGATGATTTATATACATATCCGAAAAAAACAACGACAACTATATCTTCTTTACCTGGTACGTCTTAAAAAAGCAAAACAAAAAGGTTATCAAGCAGGGTTGAAACAAAAAGTTACAAAAAAATCCAGAAAAAATGAAACTACCAAGTTAGAGTAAACAAACGGCTGCTTACATTACCTTGTGCAACATACCCATATCCTTCTTTCATACATTCTCAATATCTATCACCTAAGAGACAACGTGGTCTTCTAGTGTCTTTCCCCCCTTTATTTATTGATATTCCACCTGCCCATAAGAACAACAATATTTGGGAAATGTGCAGAGTCCAGATTTTATCAGAAAGGCAACACAAGGAAGTACAGAAATAACTTGAAGAGAATTGAAAGTTTTTGTATTACTTGGAGACTGTGCAAAGGATGCTAATTGGTAATGCTCAAGACGATTAATCCTGCTTTCATGGTACGGAGGATAAGGTTTGTGGCACTGACTCTTGATTAATAGTTTTGTGGTTTTTCATGGTAATGATAATTTTGTTCTCAATCCCACATTTTCTGTGCTTATGGTGACGTATGGATCCACAAATAACACCCTGATACAAGATAGTACTGTATACCCAAAATATTTCATGAGGTTTCTATTTTCCTGAATTTTGCAGGTCAGGTGCTATTTGCGAATTTAAAGACACGCAAAAATATTGACTCTGATCACGACATAAATGTGAGGTGCCAGCATACATTTCCCAATTCAGTACTGTACTCCACGATCGCGAATGTAACCACTTGCCAAAATCGTCAAGAAGTCCCCATTTGCGAAAATTTAGACTCGCTATTATGGCATAGGTCCTACATGTATGTATACAGTAAGTGCTTGTAGACATCCAACAATATTTCTCAGCAAAGGGGCAAAGGACATGACCCCTGCTTCCACTACAGAGTGGGTCTGGAGAGGTGACGAAGCAAGATGAATTTAAGCTAACTTGAGAGACAGGGGAAACGCAATGGATGAGAGTGAGACCTCAGTCACACAGTGAATTCTAGGGTCATGACCTTTGACCCCAACACACTGACCCTTCAATTACATGAAAGGCAGCGCCTTTGATCTCCTATTAAGGAAGGGGTAACTTGGCAATCAGATCTTTGAAAGCTGGCCGCACTCAAGGTCACTTCATCTCCCTCTCTTTCATTCAGACTTTGATAGAAAAATTGAATCAACCGTGTCCCTTTCTTCCACTGAACTGGCCAATCAAGAAACGAGGAAAAGTTTCTGAGAGTCGGGCAGCAGTGAGGTGTCAATTTAGCTAAAGCATTTGCCCAGCTCAAGATCTGAAGTTAGCATTGCAGACTTTATGATGGGTCATGGAGTAACACAGATCACAGACTATAGAATAGATAAAACAACAACAGAGCATCACACCCTGAATGTACAAGATATGATAGAGTGACAGAAATGATCATAATTAATTTCATAATTCTGCTTACTCGTAGAAACATCACTGGACATGCCACAGGAAATCCAATTGGGCTTTTTCAATTTTCACTGTGTTTGACAATGTATCCTGATCTACACTATCTTCAATGAAAAGAAGGAGGAGGAGGAGAAGGAGAGGGAGGAGGAAGAGGAGAAGAAGAAGAAATAGAAGAAACCATGTTGACTACGATACATACACATTTTTGTTATAGGTGGCATCCTATAATGAAAGGAGCAAATGACTTAGATGTGGAAATGAGAGGTGGTAAAGATTTTGGAAAGTTCCTGCAAGAAAAAAAAATCCCTTTTGCATTATAGGAAATAACTTTAAAATCTAGGGCAAAATAATGAAGGCTTGCTCCTGAAGCTGCAGGTCCGCTTGTTTCAGTGATTTCTCTTCCGTTTCATGACCAATCAGAACAAATTAGCATTACCATCGTGTCCACATGCATGCACTTCATCACTTCAAAACACTTGGGTTTACCCAACCCACCTATCTGCACTCCCCAAGTCAGCACTGGTGCCACATGTACCTTACGGCACATGCTTCCTTACGTACCATGTACCCTTGACCCTCTGAAAGTTTGGACATTCACAACTAAAACTAATCAGTGGTCAATTTTCTAAAGATGGTTTTTGCTTTAAAACTTCATCCTAATATTCGTCAAGACGTAAACAAAATTTTTTAGTAATTACATGACTGTATCGTTGATATAAATTTGATCTTGCCCAATGACTGTTATTGAATTTCACCCAAAAAATCATCTAGTGATTTCATGACGGGTGGTCTTATGGCTTTTCATCTTGACCTTTGACCTTAACTATGAGTTGATGACATCATCACCTCAGCTGCTATGCCTGTGCATGTGGCTGCAACAAATATCACTGTTTGGTAGATCAATTCATTACAACAACTTCAAAATGATGTGCCATCATATTTTCACAATGCTGGTTTCATTATTCCTCTGCAGTATGGCAGACTAATTTGTGAGAGACTGCTGGACAAAATCAGGGAATGATAGGCCACATTCCAAGAAAATGCTATACAGGATGGACAATGCTAAAATAAAGAATGCGGTGGGGGGGGGGGGGGGGGTTTCCCCATTAGAGAAGTGAACACGCTTTAGCTATTGCTGCAAAGGAATTGTATGGGGAAAAAAAAACTTATAATACATAAAAAACAACAAAATACTGATCACTGTTTTAAAAAAACAACAACAACAACAGAGAAGTACAGGTCTGGCTAAATGTGCCATGGGAACGGTGTGCCTGCTAAAGTCAGGGAAAGAAAACAGAAAAAGAAAGTTTCGGTGGACATGTGGTATAATATCAGTTTCAAAAACAGGGGTGCAGTCTTACGAGTTTGCCACCTGGTTCGGTTGTCATTCTTGATTTACCGGGATATCGGTGGATTACTTATCGCCACTCATCGCCACATTTTGTTGATACCATCCTACCTGTAATGGTTTGTGATGTGATAAGTGGATGGCTTCATGGGAACTAACGTCACGCTTTCAGCTGAAAACGATGTACAGCTTGATCAAAACAGGTGAATAAAACACATCTTCTTTCTCAATTCAGAACCCCCTTCACTGCCTAAACTACCCCCTCACAGACAAAAAAAAAAACAAAAACAAAAAAAACACAGCACAAAACATATAATACATAATGGCAAAAAAATCTGGCTAAATATTCCCTGATGAAATTTCACTCACTTAAGTCATTACAGAAACCGATTAAAGGGGAAGTCACTATTCTAAGAAGGCCAGTGACAGTTATCATCATAATAACATTGACTTTCCTGTTTTATCTCTACTCTTCTTTGGAAATCTGCATCCACTGAAACTTGCCATAAGAAACAAGGTATTGAAGATGGTGGAGTGCAGCAAACCATAGTGAGTGTGATTATATGGGTCCCCTATCAGCAAATACAACTGTACAACTCATTATTTATTCCATCCTCACAAGTATGAGGCTTAGCCATAGTTTTGTTAACCCCTTGACGACGGGCTGATTTTGCTACAACACGCATTTCCGATAGACACCTGCTCGAGTATACTTGGAACTCGTCTTCAACGGATTAAAGATAATATAAAGTTTTGGTACCTCAAAAGTTTCCCTGAGTTTCCTTGTCTTAGTTTGTGTTTCAGGTTAAAGTACCTTTCATATAACTAACACTGTGAGACTTACTCGCCCCAAAGTGCTCTCATGTCTTAGTAATCATGCAATAATGGTTTCGTACCAGAGCAGAGCGGGCTCTGAAAAATTTGAACAAGCCGTTAGTTTGACTCGACACGGTACCGCGACAATCAATATACACGTATTGTACGAAATCATTATTGCACGATTACTAAGACATGAGAGCACTTTGGGGCGAGTAAGTCTCACAGTGTTAGTTATATGAAAGGTACTTTAACCTGAAACACAAACTAAGACAAGGAAACTCAGGGAAACTTTTGAGGTACCAAAACTTTATATTATCTTTAATTACAGTATTCACTTGGGGAGCTGACCATGACACTGGCAGTGAGTTCCTCATCATCATGCTACCCACAACCCAAACACATGAAATGCTGCAGCCATAAAGTAATGACGTGCTCCTGTCTATAGATGTGGTATATTTCGTGGTGGTTTGCTTTCTCTAGACATTTGATATTCATGACACTGGCAACTTTCAAAAATATTATCTCCTGTGACAAAAATGTGCATTATGTTATCTCCAAGGTGGGAAATCACTGTTCTCCTGACAATGCTTATTTCTCATTTTGTCACCGTACTTCTTAATCACAAATTCAACCATGCATTACAGCATCTTGCACTATTTGTGAAATATACAGTACATATTATACAATAATTTAGAGAAAATGAAACACTGCACTACCAAGATCACATGGAATATATCTTTAGAAAGTAAATTCCATCAATGGGGCCCTACCATTATTGCATATTTTGCATATCAAACCTCATGTTACACCTGTTAAACTTTCAGACAAACCTACGTATGTGCAGTCAGCTTACTCCTCTTACTACATACAACGTATGCATACTTTTATCACTTTGATGATACCAACTAAATGAGAACCTCCCCTTGGCAAGAAATACTACAACAGCTTGCCCCTAGTGACTGTCTGTTAAAAGTATTAAACCAAAACTTTCCTCTACAGCAGACAGTCTGGGACCAATACAGAAATATGTTATTCGTATCTTTTGAGTTTGGCATAGGTAGGCCTACATTCTCTGATTACAGTCTTTGTATGAAAATAGTATCATATAACATTATTTTTGCAAATAAATGATAATGGTGCAGGCCTAGTCTGCATGAGTGAAGTTTACAGAAAAGATTTATTCCGATGTAAACACTTTACTCTTTCTATTCCAAGTTACATGAGTTTTACACTTCACTTTAATTTTCACTAAATCAATGCACAGGCGAAGAGGACTTTTTCAGCAAAACACCCCCCCCCCCCCCCACGATTTAAAATAAAATATCACCATCTTGAAGGTATTTAAACAGAGCTCTCTGATAAAGCAAAACTACTGTTGCGTAAGGATAGACATCTGAGTACTTAATTAGGTACTTGTTCAAACACAAATAAAATTGTTCCAAGCATGCACATTACAATCTTATTAGGGCATTATAGAACAATCAAATAAACTTATGATTGCATGCTCTGTAATGTTTCATAAATGGTTTCTAATTATATCCATAAAAGATAAAAATCTGAATCTCCCATCTCAACCAAAACTATACCACCCCTTCAAGATCTGTGAGTTAGTTCAGTCGGTAGCGCGTCTGCTTCACGATCCTAAGGGCCCTGGTTCGAACCCGAGTCTGTCATGGACTGAGCAATGTTGTGTGTAATCCTACTGTCCCCTCTAGCAAGAGGCAAAACACTCTGTCCCTCAGATAGGACATAAAATGGAGGTCCCGTGTATGAGAGAGTCACGACTCATGCACGTACAAGATCCCACTTCATTCATTCATCGCAAAGAGCAGGGTGTTAAACCCGGTGAAGTGGTCCAGCCTCACACCCAACTGGACCCCATGGAAGATCAGCTTAGCTTAGCTGAATATGGGCTATCCAGCCATCTTCTCAGATGGAAATGAACAAACACACAAACAAACAAACAAACAAACAAACAAACAACAAACAAAGACTCTGCACTTCCATTGTAATCATCAAGTGGGGATCGCTCGTAAGTTGTAACTTAAAGTTTAGGTGCGCGTGTGAACCCACGTCGTGAATTCACGAGTGGAGCTAATCATTGACAGTTAAGTTTTCAACCTAAATTTCAAGTTTGGCAACTGTGTGTGAACGTAACCAGTGAATGCTCGACCTAGTCAAGACCAGCATTGGTAGGATTGGACTTTGGGCCCACTGGGAATAGGTGATACACTAGGCGTTTTCACATCAGCCTGATGTTTTGAAATAGCGCGCTATTTTCTGACTTGGGAAATTAACCCAATCACGAAATAGCGCGCTATTTGATAATGTGAATACAAATTAGCGCGCTAACTGATCAAGAAAATTTCTCGAGTCCAACTCGGGAAATTTCCGAAATAGCAGGATAATTAATGCGAACTAGTGCGCTATTTGATAATGTTCGGGTTGATGTGAATAGGAAATGAAATAGCACACTAATTTGCGATCGCGAAAAATATCTCGAGCTTGGATTTTTATCAGGCTGATGTGAAAACGCCTACTGAGAGGTAATCTACATCAACTGGCATTTAGGGCGCGTTGGTCTGCAATTCAAATCTGACATTTTTCATATAATTGTTTATCATCTATTCACTGGAGTTTTGTATATCAACAGTCACTGTCCATTTCCTTTGAATCAACATGGAACCATTTTACAAAGCCGACAACTGTAGCTCTATGAAAGACTATTGTGAGTGCTTTGGTTAGGAGAAAAAAAATAGATTCATGCCACATAACCTTCATGGGAGACATAAGCTGTAAAACATTGATCTCTTTTTCTACATCACTCTGACAACATGCACACAATTCAACAGAACTAACTAAACCCATGGATCATTCTCCGGTCAATAAAGTCAATTACACTAAATACATGTTAATGTGATTCTACTAGGTAAAAAAGAAGCAAGGAAAAAATTTGGTGGGAGAAAATGGCGTTCTCATTTCTTCAAACTTCCAAGAAAACTGGCTCTGAGGAAATGGGCCAAAACAAACTACTAAAAAAATTGGAAATGGAGTATGGAAAAGTATGTTAATTTGGACAAACTCATCAAATTTATACAGTATACCCAGCACGCAGTGTAACTACCAATATGGATTTCAGTAACTCATTCACCACAGTCTTTATGACATAATCAAATCTATGTGTATAACAGTAGCAAAAATATGACCACCTATGATACTTTTGTGCCTTTTTTGTTGTTTTTTTACAAGCAAAAAAAAAAAAAAAAAAAGAACGGTCCAGGAGCGGTATTTCTACGCACTCAAATGCTTGTGACCTGCCAGCTGCAAATACCATTCTTTGAATGTGTTTCTTCCACAACGTGACAGGTTTCCTCATTCTGAAGCAAACATGCCTTAAGATTACTCCTCACTAGACGTGGGAAATGAGAGAAATCTTTTTCCCTTTTTTTTTTTTTTTTTTTTTGCCATTGGACCAGACAAACCCTTATAAATCTCAATCTCATTCATTACAAACAGACAGGCACACACACACACACACACACACACACACATAACAAGTTTTATACTGAGCTCTTTGTACATCAGAAGCTCATATGAGCTCGCCACGCAGGAGTGACAATGAGTTAGTGTAAACCATATCATACAAAACAAGAGAAGTTTCTAAGAAGCAATGCAAAAAGAAATTGACACATCAGAATTTGCATACTGTAAAAGTGGATACTTTCGCGCGACTAATTTTTCGCGCTTGGCCGGGTAAGAAGAGTTTCGCGTGTTTTTAATTCCGCGGAATCAAGACATCATGCATTATAGGAACATATGGCAAGCAAAAATATTTGCGTGCTTTTATTTTCGCGCTAGTTTCTGGTTACGCGAAATGCGCAAAAAATTTCAACACCGCGAAAATTTCCACTTTTACAGTACATGAAATCTACACTGGTGCATATATCATCAAGTAATCTTTCCCACTCCCAGGGAAAAGCAAAGAGAAGTCCTTGTTGACTATACTTACAGACTGTACACTGTACATGACTGGAATCTATAACCAAGGAGGTACTACATTGTAGGCTTTGCCTAGTACCTCCTTGCTATAACTAATGCCCCTTGCCACTGACATAAATTATGATACCATACAACAAGATCCATAGCAACAGATATATACAACAAAGGAATATTGCTTTTGCCGCTGGCAAATTAAATGCTCAATCTTGGTGGGGTATCGTTTTGCCAGAAGCATGGCTGTTTGGTTGAGACTGCCTAACGAGCATGGCAGATGACTACAAGTAAAAAATAATAATGATAACAAAAAAAAAGACTATTAGTCTCTGACAAAACAAGCTTGTCATCATGTTCGGATTGTGAGGGGAACATCAAAAGAGACGGTCCCGACACCTGTGATCCTAGTAAGACCATTTCATGCTGGCAGCATGATTGCTGACCTAGATTATCTAATCTTTAATCTTGCTGTTTTCACCATTAAGTCTTCTCTCTTGAATAACACACACTCTCTATCCATCTGGCCATCCATCTATCTTTCTATAGCTCTATGTTTCTTTCTAGTCATCTACACTTTTTCCGCGACCATTCTGCCGCGCAAATTTTTTTGACCGCACCGCTCGCTTACTTTTTGCTTCAAGTCTCGCACATCTTACGACACCATTTTCGGGAAACTCGGACATACCGTTACAACGCTGCACAACCTTTTATACATGCTTGTCAGATCGAAAAGGGCTCAAAAACATGATTTTGTGTACAAAGTCTATGCAAATAGAGTTTTCTGACCTTATTCATAAAGATATGATTATTTTCACTTTCAATGGCTGACAGGCCTCGAATTAACCGACGGCCACCGACGGCCATGGCCGTCGGTGCCCCTCTCGTTGGCCGCAATGCCTTTTGTTTTTTGATCAAAGTTACGGCCAAAAAAATGTGCCCTTTTTCTTGGGGCCGTGGTGCCCTTTTAGAATGAAAGTTATTATTTATGACGTATGATATGCCCTTTCTCAAAGTCTCTTTAATAAGTTTGAACAACTTTCCTGATCTCAAATATCATACCTTCAGTTCACTCGCGTCCCGATATATCTGATTCAAACTCAAAGTATCTTTCCGAGATACGAGACGACGTGTACCTACACGTACGCCCGACCGGCTTTTACCGTCCCGACTGCCTCCGCAGCGCAGCGGCCGCGAGTATGTACTAGCTAGGCAGCGCATATTCAGATAGAGTAGTGAAGAGTGAACTCCCAAGTTCACCAAGAAAAAAAGAAAAATCCCACGATGCCAAGGTGTGCCAGACTGGGGAATGGGGAGGGGTGGAGAGAGAGAGAGACCAATCAACAGAAGAAACCGCGCGTACTGGCGCATTCTTGGAGGTCATGAACTGTCTGTCACAGACTAATCATAGCAATCTACACGCGCACGCAAATTCCTTTGCCTTGTGGTTTTGCCAGCCAGCTGTCGGAATGTGCTTTGAAGTTTCATGGCAGCCTGGCTGGCCTGAAAGGGTGTCGAGTTTCAATCAATACCTACTGTTGTTTTATTCCTGTTTAAAAAAATGTTGTTTCACTGATAGAAACGTGGAGATCGGGAATGTGTTACAGCTGTAGGGAAGAGGTTTTTGTTGTGTGTTGCACATTGTGTGTGTGTGTGTGTGTGTGTGTTTGTTTGTTTTTCTAGGTTTGTTTTTCTTCTTTCATTTTTCATAAACACCAAACATGCCCTTTCCAATGTGGCCTTGGTGCCCCTCTGACTGACTTAAGTGCCCTGGCCTCTTGGAAAAAGTGCCCTTTTCTAAATGGCCGTGCCCCTCCAAAATCCTATTTCGAGGCCTGGGCTGAAATCAATTAATTTTAGCATAACTATGCTTAAAGGACTGTACAGTACTGGCTGAGGTGGGGATTCATGTTTTGAACATTCCTAAGTGAGATAATAAGAAACATGAAAGAACATGTAATTTTAAGAAGGATTCAACGTTTATTTGATGAAAATTGGTTTTCAAATGGCTGATATATCAATATAAGCAATAATAAAAAAAGGCGACAGGCCACGCCTTTTATTAGGATCTCTTTGTTTCACCTTGTTTTGGGATATCTCAGCCATTTCAAAACCGATTTTCATCAAATAAACTTTTGATACCCCTTAAATTGCATGTTCTTTGACATCTCATAGAGTGGTTTCTGAATATCTCGCAAAACATTAAAAGCTAAATCCTCACCTCGACCAGAACTGTACACACCCTTTAAACTAGGTTCTGTAATAAATTTTGCGGAAAAAAGGTCGAAAAACAAAGAAATACATAAAAAATTCAGAAATTAATTTTGATACCAGATTTTTTCAAGTGCCTTGTTAGGAATACTACAAGGAATAATGTCACCAAAAATTAGGATGCCATTAGCTTTATTTCTGAATTAGATTAAAATTTATGATTTCACCCATATTAATCAATATAAATATAAGAAATTAAAAATTCATTTTTTCTTTTTAGTTTGGTAGATTACGCGGCAGGTAATGTACGTGCCAATTTTCAGGGCAATTGCGCAATCGAGGGCTGAGATCTAAGGGGGGGGGGGGGGGAGGCACTGGCCTGGTTCGGGTTAAAGGGAAATTCCAAGTGATTTTTATGTTTTCACATCATGTAGTACATAAATCAACAGCGCCATTTTAAGATTTGTGGAATTTATTGCGGTCCTTGATGGGAGAAACCAATACTCTGAAAAAGAAAATACACAGAACAACAATGATGACATGGGAGGCTCAGATATTTCTTAAATGTAGCAAAGTAATAATTCCATCACAATACAGCTTGCTGAAAAGTTCTCCTGTATAGAATTTATGCAAGCTTTCTTCATTTGTTCTGCTACCTTGAGCTCCACCTCCCATCCATGCACTAAATGGTGAAGCTACCATGCCATCATCCTTGTTCATTGCGATTTGTTATAGATTTTGAAAACATTTTCATTCCTCATCCCAATCAGTATGAATTCTGCAACTCTGTACCCAGTAACTAACCAATTTATAATCGTTCAAATGTAAAAGTCTAAAAATCATCTAGAGGTCTCCTTTAATTCTCTCCCTTTCTCTTCATTTTCACTTACTTGCATAGGATTTTCAGATTGCTTTCATTCTATCTTTCCATACATTCAGATCTATTGTGCATCTGTCTGTGACTACAGTATTCCAAGTATTAGGGAACAATAATAATACACATTTACATGTTTGTATACTGCATTGTTATTCCTGTCAACCTTTCAGAAGAAATGCATGATTTAAAGCGGAAGTCCACATGATTTTCATAATTTCACATCCTGTTGTACATAAAGGGACAGCTACCGATGTATGGATTTGTGGAATTTATTATTGTGTTGCTATTACTTTTTCGCGGCAAGAAATCTTTGAAAGTTGCCTCGAACATTCAATGCGTATAGGTGTAGACAAGAACTTTCATGTGCAATCTAATTTTGCGAATCTTGGCGCTCATGAAATTCGCGACATTGAAATGCACGCGAACATTCCTCCTTTTACAGTACTATGCCAAGTAAGGCTTCTACACTGAAACAACTTTGGACCCTCTGATGTATGCTACATGCAAGTGTGAATAGTGGCTAGACAAGCAATTTAAAGACGAACAGTCCTGGTGACACATATCTTGACAATCCCATTCTAGCCCTAGGGCTGTGCTTTGTCACAAATCACATGACCCCAGCGACCACATGCAGCCACCCTTGCATGATTCCTTCAGAACAACTGTTAATCTGCACCTAGCAAAATGCTGATTGATCTTTGGCAACAATAGCAGCAACAACAACAACAATACATAATGCCTGCATTCCTCGAGTTAAGGAAACAGATTTTGAAAATGTTGATGCTCACACGACAGGAAACCAACAGCATTTTCCTAGAAGTATGTACCTGCAAATGACTTCCATATAATGTAAACAACACATGTACTTCCATACGAGGAAAAAAAATGGTTTAACCATTTTTCGGTGCTACAGAAAATATCAAGCTAGAAAACAACTCCTCAAAATGGTCATAGTTTGTTACTAGCTTCAGCCCCAAACCATTCAGTTAAGATGCAGAGGAGCCCCCATTTGAATGACTCCTTTAGATTCACATTCCTCAGAGACGGTTTCTTTGTGAAGGATTATCAAAAATCCCCCAGCATTTCCAAGAATTTGAAAATTTCAATCTGTCACAACAACATATCCAAACTGAATATCACATTGTTGTTGTCTGACAGGGCTGTATTTAGGTCACCTAATAGCATGACGGACTTGAGATGGCAAAACAACGTATGTCAAAAATTCATGAAAATTGACAATAGTCACATACTTCAGTTTGTTTTAGTGTTAGAAATCTAGCTCCAAAGCAATTCTTGAAATCAGAACGCAGTCCGTTACTGAGATATGACACCCCCTCTCAGTGGGAATTGTTAAAATCTTGTTGGCAAAACAACGTAAGCGGTGATAGGCACGTGTTGTACGTGAACTTGGCAAAACAATATATCTACTGGTGATCTATATGAAATACATTATTTTGCCATCTCACGACCAAGAATACAGAATCAGCATAATATCCCTTTCATCCTCATAAGTGGAAAAAGTAATTGCTCCTCTACTTCCTCTGTATAAACCTGAACTTCTAAAGCACTAATCATTTAGAAAATGCCCTCCCCCGCCCCCAAAGAAAAGATATTTCCAAGCAAAATTACATCCTGTAACTACTTTTCACATGAAAGAAATACAGCTGCAATTGGTTGTTTTGTAGTGCATGGTCACAAGTGTGAAAATAATGGACAAGGCATACGGTATGCAACATTCCTGATGGTGAGCTCATAGAGATATTGTATGGTCTTGATGGTCTAAAGTCAGAAATCTAAGGACACTGCAGCACACCATGTTATACCTGTGTTGCTCACACATGCTTGGGGAGAATACTTTCAAAATGATGGATAATTGAAAGGGTTTGGTTTGAATTACCTGAGCCGAGCTCGTTGACAGGAGAAAGCTGGTTCTGCTCGTTCTGTAGCTTTTCACTCGGCAGGACGATTGGAGGGCTGAAGAGGTTGGACCAGTCTCTGTGATAAAAAGGAAAGAAGTGACCAACTGTGGTTGTAATGACTGAAAACATACTATGACTGACATATTACCTTCTGGCAGGAGGGAAGTAACAAAAAATAATGACAAGAGGGGCTGCAGGCGAGGTGCACAGCCATGTACTAGACTTC
Source organism: Diadema antillarum (assembly GCF_040938485.1). Taxonomy (NCBI): domain Eukaryota; kingdom Metazoa; phylum Echinodermata; class Echinoidea; order Diadematoida; family Diadematidae; genus Diadema; species Diadema antillarum. Next base: position 523,893 of record NW_027272218.1, read on the forward strand.
CTTACAATAATACATTATGAAGACTTCATTACCCGTTGAGGACGGTTTGATTTTGCTACAGCACGCATTTCCCATAGACACCTGCCCGAGTATACTCGGGACTCGTCCTCAATGGGTTAACTACGGCTTGTCAATTTGCAACGTTATAGTAGCATTGTGTTGTGTTATTTTGGTGTCTCCAGAATCCCAACTGTGCCATGCAACATTTGCCCAAACTACCACTCCATTGTGTCTTGCCTCCCTGTCACCCATAGCCAAAATAATTGCTGATGACAACAATGTATTGTATAAAAACAATTCAAAGAAAGAAAACGATAACAACTAGAGAAGCACTCTGAGAGCGCAGACCTCTGCTAAGCAGCTCATTTCCACCACTGATCTTGGTCTCCCATCTTGGTCTCCACATACATGCTGAAAATCACCAGATTTCCCAATATAGAAGCCTTTTGTTACATCATCAACTTCCAGCTGCGCGGCTCACCTCACCCTAGTTGAAACTACAGCATGCACTTTAGCCCACGTATGCAAACCTCAAAAAATGCGCAGCTTGCTCTCACAAGTTCAGTGACCCTACCTGCCAAAATATCGAAAATCCTTCATAAAATCCATAAAAATTCCCAGATCACTACCAAAATCTAATCATCTGTTCTTTGTGTCATTCTCAACCTTTCCTGTATGTTTCATGCAAATCCATTCCCAGCTTTTTGAGTCGTTTGCACACAGACAAACAAACCAACTGACTGACAGATTGCCCTACATCGACGTAAGTAAACACCTCGACAGAAGAATTTCATGAATTTGGAAAACAAACCAACATCGATGAAGACATAACCTCCTCCCTTGGCAGAGGTAATGACATGATGATGATGATGATGATGAAGATAGTGGCAGTGATAACAATGATATTGATGGCAGATGGATAAAAAAGAATGATCAGATCTTTACGGCACCTTCACACCATTCCATGGTGCCTGAGAACTTCACAAGATGACATTACCACTGTCACTAGAGTTTGGCTCATACTTATCATAGTCCCTGGGAGTTTGGGGGAGGGGGGGGGGGGGGGGGGGGGAGAAGGATAAATGCTGTCTCTACGTGAGGGGTTAAAAGTTCATTTGGGACTCCCCATCATGGAACTCACACACCCACAACCAAGAAAACTTGGTTATGTGATTGCAATGTCGGATCTTCCAGGTCCCACAGTTTAGAACAAAGTACTTTTCCTTTTGATACAATTGATGGTGAACACGGGTTGGCATCACTGGGGGTAAGAATGTGTATCCAGACTTTCACGTGTGCATTTCCCATCACTGTCAACTTGGAAATCCTAAGGTCGATTTCAGGGTTGTATTTGTTTTGTTGATAGTGGTGGGTGGTTTCACAGTACATCACACATCTCTTACTTGGATGTTTTTCTAGACTTTCAAACTACAATTTTATGACTGTGTAGGTGAGTTCGTAAGCAAACTTCCAGCACATGGTGTTGAATACAGTAGTCTTAAATTGAATGGCAGCCACAGTCTATTCAGAAAGACTGTTTCCACTTACATTTACAACAATGATCAAAGCAATATTTTACTATGTCAGGGATTGTGGCAAAAGGTTACTGTAAAAGTGGATATTTTCCCGCTACTAATTTTTCACGCTCAGCTGGGTAAGAAGAGTTTTGAATGTTTTTAATTCCGCAGAATCAAGACACCAATTCCTGGAACATATGGCAAACAAAAATATTTGTGTGCTTTTAATTTTGTGCTAGTTTGTGGTTGCATGAAATGCGCGAAAAGTTTCCACTTTTACAGTATCCTCTTTGTGATCTGCCCACAAACATGAACGAGTTCTCATCAAATTCCATCACCTCTTGCATATATGAATGCCGGTGGGTAAGCAAAAAGGGTCACACACTACCCAACTACCAGAACTTTGACTGAGTGTCCTATACTCATTTGTATACAGGTGTTCACAATCATGGATATCATTGACAGTGCTTGCACAAATATGTCTGAAAAATCTCAAACATCTGATAAAAGTCTGAAGTGCAATAAACTGTGGACATTTCAATGCACTTGAACTGGGAAAAAAAAAATATCTGAAAAGTGGGTTTTGGGTAGAGTAAAAAAATATCTAAAATCAGATTAAATTCTGAACTCTAATGCCCCTGGGACATAGTAAAGTTTCATGAGCTCTTCAAAGCACTGAGGTCTTCTTACCTTGGGTTGGACTGCATGAGGGGGTTTCCAGCAGGCTCATAGTTCATTTCTTCCTGGTATCCCTTGCCTCTATGCAAATTATCCTATGAGAGGAAAAGAAAGAAAAGAGGAAAAGGAAGAACAATTTCAGTGGCATTGATGCTGGGGTAGATGACCAGGAAATGGGCAAAAACATTGAAAATTGATGAATTGTAAGAAAATGGCTGAAGACAGCATAACAGTCACACAGAAACAGGACTGATTGTGTTTTTAATCTGTGACTCACTCTGCCAGGAAAATTAACCAAAGCTGCTTTAATCATTTCCACAGTCATTCATGTTTTTCATGCTGAAATAAATAGTTTACACTGAGGATGCAAAAGGGACATGTTCATGCTGAACAGAAATGACTCACTTTAAATACCATTCAAATAATTCTCATGTGATTAATCTTTGCACGTTGCTCCAGTCACATAGCTGAGCCATATGTGGAATATCATCTGCACCTTACAATACTACTACTGAAAGTATCTAACAACTGCAGTTGTACAAAACCATAGGACTACAGCATATATGTTTCAATAAGAATATGATCGCTTACAGTCCAGAATCGCTCCACGAGTCTTAATATCCAACAGTCACATAACTGCAACTTAACTAAGTAGTATGGGTAGAAAGTGGTTGTCGTCTATATCAGTCTCTACTCCAAATCTGTTTACTCTAAGAGAATTTTCACTCCATGGTCAAATTGACTTATAGTTGATTGATATGACTGAAAGTTTCCATCAAATAATTTAGAAGAATTTCAAAGATTCTGAGGTTTGAACTTGGGTGTGATGACGGTTACCACCATATAGGCATATCGGATGAGATTATGGTGTGTAATTGGCTCACAGCTCTTTCAGCTAGGAATAAAAACATCAGAAAGGCTTGTATTTTTGTATCCAATCAGCAATTTTATGCCCCCTTGAAAAGTCAGCATTATCATCAAAAGTTGACTAATAAGAATTCATGTTAAATGTGAAGGATCATCACTGACTCGTTTTTAACACATCATTGAAAATAGAAACATACATGTACACGTTGTAGTACAAATCTGATTTAATGGGAGACTGGCTAGCTGATGACATCACTGACTCATTCAGTTTACATGGGTGATTTTTCAGAGGCATCACAGTTCCATGTAAACATGTGAAATTTTGTTGTTTCATGACACTCAATCTATTAAAGTCAGCATGAATCAACTGTGGAGTTTCTCTTCGAGGCCGGCATGTGATGATCCAACCACATGTAGGGTTTACAGTACAGACAAAGCAAGGACAATGAGAGAGTTCTGGCCAGACTCACCGGAGGTCTCCACGTGCTGAAGGTCGTGGTCGTGTCACCACTGGAGCTACTCTCGTCGTCGTCGCCGTAGTTGTGGATCTCGAAGCTGTTGTTGGCTGCTCCCTCGTTCCTCTCCTCGTACAGCTCTTCCAGCTGCTGCCTCCGCAGGCTGGCTAGCATGTTGGCCTCCAGGGAGGAGGCCAGCGAACTGTTGTTGGACTGGTACTTCCGCCAGTCATAGTCCTTGAGAGAAAAGAAAGAAATCATTCCACTATTGAACTCATACACCAAGTGGGAGTACATCTCATTGGTCCTTAAAGGGGATGGCTAGTAACTGATCAGTGGGAATCAGTGGGAATGCTGGAGGATGATTGTTCCAATCCTTGTGGGATTCATTTAAGAGTACATCATATATCTATTGTTGTGTGAAAATTATTTGCTTCAGAATGGTCTCATATTCAAGTAATGTACAGTTTAATGTTTCCAGGTTAGCGTGCCTGGTAAGTGACAGGGCATTAATTCAATTCAATTCAATTCATTCAATTCAATTCATTTTTATTTCCATACTTCTCATTTATGGACATTATAACGAAAATCAAGCAAGTTCTTTAACCTTGTAAACAATGTGCAAAACACAAACAATTACGTGGTAATAACACAGTAATTATATGTAATAACTGGTCAAATTCGAAATCGAGATGGGGTTGATCAAAGAAAAGTATGACGGGACCTACATGAAAGCAAGCTTGTTTGGCTGTAAGCCCCGAGTAATCAGTGTTTGTGAATCTGCACATTACTTGAATATGAGATCGTTCTGAAGCAAATAATTTTCACACAACAGTACTCTTAAATGAATCCCACAAAGATTGGAACAATCATCCCTCAGCATTCCCACTGATTCCCACTGATCGGTTACTAGCCATCCCCTTTAAGGCCATGCACTGATTATAGTGATATTATAATTGCTATGGCAATATACAGTGCTCATAAAATGAACTAAATAATTAAACAGCTAAATATGTTCATCTTTGAGACAGAATCTAGTTACAGAAGATCACCAGCATTGGCAACACTCTGTTCTGCCTTTGCAAACAAACAAACAAACAATATCTACACATCCACACGTGTACAGGCATGACAATAAGGACCATGCGTAAAGTTCAGGTCTACGTAGACACTGATGTCTGTTTTACAAAGGGAATATAAAGTTGATGCTGATAATAGACTCACATCAGAGAGACGTGGGTCATCCTTTGGAATCTCCTTGAGGTGCTTAGACCTAATGCTCATCCGAGACAGGGACCCTCGGGGTGGGGCAAGATTCTGGGATGCCCCGCCCTGGCTCTCCGCCAGCGCTGCCAGCTTGCTGCGACGTAGTGTTGGCGACATGCTCAATGCAGGCTGGTTGAGCGGCCTGTCGCCCTCGCCTCTGGAGCTACTTCTGACTGGATCCCTGCCACCATTCTCTACTGCCCTCTTCGGGGAGTGTGAGCGTTCGATCGTCTGCTTGACCTTTAACCTCCCGCTGCCAGGGCGATCATCATCCAGATCGGAGTCGTCACTGAGTTGGGCATTTCGCAGGAAGTCTGTCTCGGGACTTATCAGGTCACGCGATGACCCTTTGGTAGGCTCAAAGTCCTCGCCATTATCAGCTTGGCCAATGTTTGTCGGTGTCTTGCTGTCAATTATTTGCTGCATTTTCATCTAAAAAACAACAAAATTAGAAATAATTGGGAAAAATCAAAGATTAGTTGTATGCGCCAGGTACCGCAACCATCAGTATTTCTTCATATCCTGTCATATTACTTGGCAAACATTCCAAAATAGAATATTTGTCTCTTTTGCCAGTTTTACAGGCACGAGTCATCATGATCTGTGTTCAACATACTGATGCAAAAATGATGAAATCTTAACCACAAATTCTAACGACACAAACTCTGTCATCCCACCATGTGCTGTAATTGGCAAATACTATGTCAGGGCAAAAATCTCCTCCATGTTTGACTTGACCTCAGTAATTAAAGTGAATTATAACAGAAAGAAGATGTGAGGTGTGACATCCTTGTCTACTTGCATGCGTAATAATTACCAAAATTGCTTTATTTGCAACTAAACGAGCAATAAATGTCAAACTTCAAATCAGAAAAAAAAAAAACAACTTATTTTGTATTGTTTGTCTGATTATGTAAACCCTTACTTGTTCAGACAGAGTTTTTTCTTCTCATCAACCCTTTTGGTGCCAGGGGCTTTGGACAGTGTGCACAAGGCTATGGGGAATTCTGTGCCAATTGGCATTCAAGGCACACAAAAGGGTTAAACCAACTTTCAACACAGATTTGAGCACTTATGAGTCATGTAGAGAAACAGACTTACACTGTGCAGAGTTCTTAATATCAAGTTCTGCTGTAAAGGTTGAAATACATTCAATTACAAAATCAAGAACACAAAAAACACACACAAACACAGACTTTGAAGTTCAGCTGACCTGTAATTTCTTAGGGTCCAGCTGCCTAGAGTTTTCAGCTGCTCGAATTGGGACGGTATGAGGTGGAGACATGAATGTATAGAGATTACCCTTGTCCTTAGGCTCTGCCTTGGATGACCTGCACATAACAAATAATCAGCGAGTTAGAAAGGAAGTCACACAAAAGGATGGTACAGTTTTCTTTTCTTTTCTTTTCTTTCATTTTTTGTACTCGGTACCTGAGTACACAATCAACTCTAAACATATTTGTGGCGTGGCATTTGCTTGTTTTGTCTTGCTTTGTTGGCTTTTCACTGTTGAAGCAGAAATGGGATTTTGCATCTTATGACACCTGGTTTTATCGCACTCGAAAACTATGACAATGGGAGATATTCATCTTCGGTATGAACTGGCTTTAGATCACATCCTCCATTAAGTTTTAAAAAGTACATCACAGCATTATAAACTGTATAGATATTAGCAATTACAAAATTGTACGATGCAGCAGCTAGAAAACAATCAATAGGTGAACAGCATTACTGCCTACGTGGTGTATTTTAATATTTGTTTTTTTGTGTGTGTGTTTATACAGGGCTCGACACTAACGGTGGCCCGGTGGCCCGGTGGCCCAGGGCCACCAAAAAACGCACGCCGGGCCACCAAAATTTCAGAAATGAAGATTTTGGTGGCCCGATTGGGCTACCAAAATGCCAAGACAAAATGCCAAAGCAAATGTCGGACGTTTACAAATGTCTGCAAATGCTCCCACTTTATCATTTCAAACATAAGTTTTGACCACCTAAATAGGCATCAACTTTTAAACTAATATCAATATAAGCCTATTTGATAAATCCTAGAACTCGGAATAACAGTATTAAAGATGATTGAATTTTCTATTCATTCATTTTAGACATGGGTACCTGTATCACTTCAGTAATACTTAATATCTATTCTTTTTTATGTTTAATAGGACCTATTTAGTTTTTCTTATGTTTTTATTGATATTTTTTTCGGGCCACCAGATTTTACTTTCGGGCCACCAAAAAAATAAAAATCAATGATTTTGGTGGCCCAGTCGGGCCACCAAAAATAAAAGTTAGTGTGGAGCCCTGGTTTATATTTTCTAGACAAGGTCCCTATTGGCAGAATTTAACACTGACAAAAATGTTGTTTCTCAGAACACAAAAATGTTGTTTCTCAGAACACAAATATGTTATAGATCATCTCTACAGTGAGAAATTATTAACTTTTCTCCTGAAAAGAAACACTTTTTTCTCATTCATATTATGATGATCTCAATCATGAATTTAGGCACTCGTGAAATTGTCTTACAAGTCTCAAGACATCAAATATCATACAGTTTGTCAAGTATATGGCATATACTGTAATTTCCACTGCTACTATAACTCACAACATATCCACATATACTAATAAACAGTTTTTTGGCTACTCTTACACTGCATTAGCAAAGTCAGATCTTAATTCTAAAGAAGAAGTGCCGTGCTAACAAATAAGTCATGAACATGGTATAATCACTATAAGCCAGAAACAGAGGGGAAAATGTGCGCTTGAAGACATCACACATTGTATCAGTAGGATGTGACACTGTCCATTCATAGAGTTGGATATTTCTTATGAAACTACAGATGACTGCAAAATTATACTCTTTGAAGCATTCACTTTTACAGTGAAATTGATTCCTATACCTGCTTGAAGACACTGTGGACTGGTTTCCTTCAGGTTCTGAAGTCTCTGCTGATATGGCCACTCCTGAATCTATTCAAGGCACAAATAGATATTCAACAAATATACCAAGATAAATTTGTGTCTTTTAGGGATCTCTCACTCCCCCCCCCCCCCCCCCCAATATTTGGTGGATTTATTAAACATAGTGGAAACTATATGACAGGCAAATCATTCTGTTCAAATACTGAAGATATTAGTGAGAGGGCAGGCTGAGAATAACACGAGTTACAACTTGATAATCAGATGTAGACAGATTCACACAGCAGTGACGTTTTGTCATGCTCTTATGCTATATTGCTTTTCACTTGGTGGTGAATGATCATGACGAAGAAAGGCAACTGCACCATATGAAACACTTAAGAGTTTAAAAATTGGATATCAACAGCATGTACACTTGCTAATTTGCCAAAGCAAATGCACTGCATTGAGTTGTTTGGATATGTTATCAATTTTAAGTGCCATTTGTCTATTTTGTTTTTTTATGGGGGGGGGGGGGTTATATTTGAGATTTAAAACAAAAATCAGTGGCTGATAATGAACTTGCTGTCACAGTAACAAATGGTGATGATTATTAAAATACTCTGTCTCTATTTCAATCATATATGAAGTAGAAATGAATCAAATTGATATGTCACTGTGTAATGCACCAACTACGACTACTGACCCCTTTGTATCTACTACAAGCACACAAGGGTGAGAGACAGGGGACTTTCAGGATCTGTTTCTTCTGCAAGTATTGTACTGCCAGCCAACACAACTCAAATGGCACCTACCTGAACCACCCAGTCTTACGCTGACATCTGCACCATTCTTGACCACTCTCCCTTCCACTGATTGCACCATAGACATCCTTTGAGCCACAACATCTGCATCCTCTCTGACGGCACTCTTTGAGCTGGGATCCTCCTCTCCCCTCGTCGCACCCTTCTCAGACATCTTTGGTCCACCACCACCAGCACCACGCTCCTTCTTCTTCCTCCGCGGGATCTTGCTCCGCCCCGAGGCCATTCTACCCTGCCTGCTCCCCCCGCCTTCATCAGACTCGGACAGGCTGTCCAATCGAGTTCTCACCCTACCAGCCGAGTTGCTACTCTTCATCATATTGCTCAGACCAGCTGACAGCATGTCTGACGAATCACTCTTGCCCGGGTGGGGGTTATTGTCTTTGGCGGCTCCACCCGATCGGTGCCTTCCTCTCGCCGAGGCAAGGTCAGCGTCACTGGACTCATCGGCATCGCTGCGCCCAGCCTCCCCACTCTTCTTGCCGCTGGACGGTCTCACTTTGACCACTCGTCGCGATCGTCCACCAGAGTTTTCCCTGGGAGGGTGTGGCTGTCGATCCTCCATGATCCCAGAAGATGTCCAGGTATTGCTCCCTGCCAGGGTGCCTAGAATTAATCATATCCACATATCACCCAAAATTTTTGATGGCCTCCTAAAATATCATTCAACTCCTATCAAAATGTTGTAGAATGGCCTTATATGTGTCTAATGGCAACAACAAACTCAAATCAAACAAATATTTTCACTGCACACTGGTGTTCCATATAAAATTCATTTCTATGGGGAAATAAAGGCTGTATTTTTGTCATATTTCAAAAATACCAGTTTGCAATTTGATAACAACACAAACACAAAATGAATGATTCTGGCTGTCAAAAGTGTTTTTTGTCTGCCATCAGCACCTTCAAGCATGACAGTATTGCATAAAAATCCAATAAACAACCTAGGCATGTCCAAAGTGAAATTTTAGCATATTTCACTTTACCTTTGACCTTTGATCTACAAGTATGACCCCAAGGCCAAAAACTTAATCAAGAGAATCTGTACCTGGGAATACATATATACACGATGTTTCACAAAAATACATTCAGGCATTGTAGAGATATGGGGGGGGGGGGATGGTGAAACTTGAGCACTGGCCTTGACCTTTCACCAGTGTGTGTACCCAAAAGTTGATAGGCATACCGCTCCCCCCCCCCCCCCCCCCCCCCCCCCCCCCCCCACACTCCTACATACATATGCCAAGTTTCATTTGGATACCTCAAATGGTGCTTAAGTTATGCTGTCCACCAAATCGAATACAGACTGACAGAAGAACGGTTGGAAGGACGGACGCACAACCAACCCCTCAACATAATGCCTCCGCCGACACTTCGCACTGGCAGCATAACAAAAGCATTGCATTGACAATATGGAGCATATTAGTCTTTTATATCACACTGGCCTCCAAATCTTTTCTCCTGTGGATGGGGAAGAGCTATCTAAAATGTATGGCAAGGATGGCATTCAAGATTTACTCTTGTCTTTCTGAATCTATACCCTCACCCTTGTCGATCCCATCAGGGTGCTGTATCTCTGTGCCTGGGTCTGACTGCTGTCGATGATGACCATGGACCACAAGTTTGTTGACCTCTCCAGCACTGGGTGGGGCCTGGCCTCTGGCACTGTGAAGGGGGTCTGTAGGGTCACAGTAGGCATTCACAAGCATGTTAGACTATTGTACTTCTACTTTAATACAATGCTAATTAGGGAACCTACCATTTTTTAATCATAATTTTTTTTACAGCAATATTCATACTTACCTCATACTTCGAGCCTCTGATACACACAGATTAAACACTTCAATTCCAGCAGCCATGCTAGAACCTGACATACAGTACTAGTAATGTTTACAATCCACACTTATACTTCTTTCCCATCAACTAAGGGACATAATGGAGCAAAGGGCAGCTTGTTACACACATCCTGTACATTGAAGTAGACCATGGGTGCACATTGCCAGGTACACTGTATGCAATGTACTGTACAGCTCTGGCATTGTACAAGCATGGTTTACATGTAAAAAGCTTTACTGTTACTGATATTCTGGAGTGCAGAATAAGCATTTAAAGTATCATCCTATATCCACAGTTAACCACAAGTTTCTATAACACAGGGATTTCTACACAAATATTGGAAGAGAAACAAACTCATGCTGCAAGAGGTACGTACATGTAACTATCATGTACTGGTTCAGTGTTTGGTCTTTATCTTGGGGTATCAGATACTGAACTTGAGGTTCATACACCAACAGCTTTCTACCATCACAGAGCTACCTGATTGGACCCCAAATATGCAAATATTGCAAGAAGGTTAAAGATTTTTAGAGATTTGCTTAAAATTCTTCCTATCTTTATGAAGCCATATTTCCAACAATAGAAAGTGTGCCATCTGAGTGAGGAATCTGTCTGAATAACATTCAAATAAAGATTTCATTTTGTGAAACCAAAACAATAAAAGCAACATTTGCACCAAGTCTCAATGGCTATTTACTGACTAATGATTCAAAAAGTGTACATTGGTTTCATGACGATAATATTGTGGCACAATTGCCATTTAGCAGAGATGACATGTAGAATTAGATGAATCATCAAATACAGATATGAGCTCCAAAAGGTAATCAAATCTTTGGGAGCCCAACAAGGCTACTGGCCAGAGTTTGATCTCACCTTCTGTTCTGTGGGAGCCGGAGTGTGATGAGCGACTGGTCCTACTTCCAGTGGCACTGGAGCCCTGATAATAAAACAAGTTTACACTTCATCCACTGACATTGTTTTGACTTGCAACGTAACTGATAATGTGACAAATGAATTTAAGTCACAGGTTAAGAATATCGGCTTGATTTAAGCACTTTCACAGCAGCCTTCCCTTCCATTTTGACGGTAATAAGACTACCCCAAAACGTTTTAACGTTAAGAATTGTTACATGAGCATTTTCCTTTAGATAAAAAAGACACACACACACACACACACACACACACACACACACACACACACACACACAAACAAACAAACAAACTTGGAAATAATCAATTCAGTGAAAAAAAGGAATATTCTTTAGTATACTTTATGATAAAGACAGAGTTTCCTTTACCTGATGGATGCTAACCTTTACTTTCCATATGGGAAATACAATTCACGAGATATTCACTAGCCCTAAACTGTACAATGAAGCAAAACTATCCTAATTGCACAGGGTTACAGAAACTAGAACCATCTCCACAAATGTAAATACTCCTTCCATACCACCTGAAAAAGAAAGGTTTTTGTCTTTAATCTTCCTTGATGAACATGAGAAATATGTCTCACACATCTACATCTATATCATGTGTACCAAGTTTTATAACTTAACCCCTACAGACAACTCAATAGTATGATGACTTAAATTGTCAAACTACACTGACTGAGCTCTTTCCTGATGGCAGCACTCACAGGTATATAAAAGTTTTGTGAATTATGATATTACTGTGATATCTGTGAGTAAATGTCAAGGCCAACTAACGAACTGGAATATACACTTGTACATGTACCAATCATATCACGACATTTTAATACCCCCACCCCTTTTAGCCCCTGCTCCTTTCATACCTCGCAGGTGGGGATATAACTACAAAACTATTAAAAGGTTCCTCACCTCTCTCTGCCCTGAGGCTGAAACCTTTCTCCCTGATGACGTGGAAGGTACGGGAACCTTGGTGCCAAAGGCTATGTGCATTGGACGGTCATCTTTGGCACGCAGGCTGGAGTTCAGATCTGGGAATTAGTGCAGGAGATTCAAGGAAATAGTTCTTATGGTGATCTTTTACATCAATACAAGTTTAATTTTTCATGTTTGTATCCATGTATCTTTATCATCAGCCTTCTGTGTGCTCGAGGGATGTTTCAAAGAAAATATCTGAGAATGAACAAGATGTTATTCTTATCATCTGTGCAGCAACAGAGCAATTTCTTTGACTACTGAATGTGATAATCTGTGCTACTAAATTTCAACTCATTTAGAACAACTTCACAGTTAGTGCCACTTTCAATCATTCTACATCACACAAGATTCTGTTCAGCTCCCAGTATAATTACAAATTGCACCATAGTGCTGCTCCCTGACAAACATGCAGTGCCAGGTGTGGGTATGATCAGGTTTTCACCTCTCGCCATTGGTTGAACTTTCACAGATTCTTAATAACACAGGGTGGCAGCAATAGCAAAACTGCTCTATATAATCCATCTCTGAATGGCTCTATATCATTTGAAAATGGTCATTGGTCATTGGTCAAGGTTGTCTCTAACTGGTCATCTCAACTCACCAGGTTCCGTGGAGGAGGAAGGCCTGCTTCCATCACCTCTCATCTTGAAGTCCACGTGCCTCAGCTTGGCCATGGAGAGCACCTGTGGGGAGATCATCATAGTCTTGCAGTGCGAACAGCAAATAACCAGACTAGATTTGATTTCTACTACACTTCTTATGATACAGAATGATAGTGCAAATGAAAGTGTGCTGCAAATGGCACGGACATGAGCACACATGAACATGTAGAACAGACTCCATGAACAATAATATGACTACATTATGATGCCAAATGGCATTTATGAGTGCTGTGCAATGAAAGCTAGACAGAAACATACAGTCTAAAATGTACTTTTTGGAAGTATCACATCTAAAGCAAATTTCTCAGTAAGGCCCTGTGTCTTATAATGCCATGTGAAATGGCAGAGCTGTCTCTCTAAAAAATTAACAAATCCTGTCTTGATAATTATGACAATACACAGCTAGTATTTGTGATAGTAATAAACAGAGCTAGTATCCATGACAGTTATAAATGGAAGCTGCTAAGGGTCTACACAAACTTGATCAGGAAGGACAGCGACAGTGATATATGAACAGCTAGATATCAGCTTAGATTAAATTCATTTCTCATACCATGCCTTTCTCAAGAAAGGCACAACAAAACTCAAAATCATTTCAGACAAATACATAGATAAATCAATCAACAAAACAAAAACATAATGCCGCTAGCACTACTGCAAAAGCATCTAGGCATTATTTCTCACTCACAAAATACTGCTTCTGTTTCCATGAATATTAACAATGTTACCAGAGGCAGCATCTTGATTCCTAACCAGTTACTATTAGAGTCAAATATCTAAGAATTCTAATTGAAGAATACAACAGAGAAGACAAAACAAAGGTGTGAAAATAAAGTGTAAGATGTATATTATATTTATATAAGACAGCTGCTTGAATAATTTTCACGGGTAATATCACACATTTTACTACAAGAATGTGTTTACATAAGTTGTACATGTACAGTCACTACTACAACAATCATCTAGGGGACAGAAAACTCAAAACACACGATGTGTATATCTAACACAAGCCAGGTAAATAATAGAAAGCAGATAGAGATGTGAAAATAAATGTAAACGATACAATTACTGTCACTAACCTGGGTCAGATGTAGGACGTCTGAACTGAATTGGCAAGTTTTGGGGATTGACGAAATATCTCTGACACTGTTGGTCGGTGGATCACAGTTATACAACACTGCAGAAGAAGAGAGATTCATTGTGTGTACTATAGGACGAGGGAAGGTCTTCCAAAACATTTTACCGTAAGTATAGTTACATTATCATTTTTCACTATCTATGATTTCATACTTGTGAATAAACACTATGAATAAGAATAGAAAGCAACTGGATATCACATTCTGAGGCATTTTTGCTGAATCTTAAGCACAAAGTCAAAAAACAATCCAAACTGAATGTATGGGTAGAAATGAGCTGCTTGGCGGAGGTCTGCACTCTCTGAGTGCTTTTCTAGTTTAAGGTTGCTGCTATTGACTTCAGTTTTCCGCATGACTGTTATCACCCAAACGACAAACAAGCAACAATGGCTGCCAAATGCGTAATTTCCAGATATGGTAATACCCAAGCACACATGGATACATGTATTCCATCCCGTGATAATAGTTTGCAACGCATGCAATCTGATTTTATAATGGCATAACATTTGCAGTAATGCTATGAGCAAAATATCACAATGGGGAATGAATACATACAGACACACACACACACACACACACACACACACACACACACACACACACACACACAAACAAACAAACAAACAAACAAACAAACACACAAACAAGACATAATGCCATGTAGACACATGTACACACACAATACCTACCATCATCATCAGTGGTATCTGGCGGTTGATCCTTGAGGGTGAAGATCTTCCTAAGTTTGCAGGAGGCAGAGATGAGGAGAGTGTCCAGAGATTTGAAGGTTTGGCCTCGGAACAGCTCCCCAACCAAGGATACCATGTCGATGGCCAGGTTTAACCACTAATGAGAAACAAAACAACATTAAATGACATTATCAATTCCAACAATCCCCATAAAAGAGTATAAAACTATGTTGATGGCCAGGTTTAAACGCTGATGAGAAACAAATCATGAAATGATGTTATCAATTCCAGCATTCCCCATAAAAGAGTATAAAACCATGTCGATGGGCAGGTTTAACCACTGATGAAAAACAAAACATGAAAAGACATTATCAATTCCAACAATACCCATTAAAGAGTACATTAAAACCATGTCAATGGCCAGGTTTGACCACTGATAAAAAACAAAACATGAAATGACATCTTCAACTCCAGCAATACCCATAAACGAGTTGCTTCAAAGATCTCTTAGCCAAATAACATTTGGCTCAAGTTGCCCTTCAAAGGCCTAAATAAACACTGATTATTTAGTGTTTTTAGTAATAACCATGATAAAAATCATGGGCATACAGTACATACTCGGAATGGACTCGAACCAACAACATCCAGATTGCTAGACAGGTGTCATATATCCACTAGACTACCAAACTTCAGCCTGTTACCTCATGATGGTTCTAATCCTTTACAGCAGTCGGTACTTCAAACAACTTGATGAAAACAAATTGCAGCAAGAATCATTAATTTGAATATTTGGCTCTCTTTCACAAACAATGAAAGGGTCTTGATCTGAAGTAAACCAACTGTATTTTTAATCAATTACTCAAACATTACACACAATATAAAAAATGTTGATGTCACTTGACATTCAAAGACAACACTGGGTGAAAACCAGAATCAGGATCACACAATAGCTAAGACCCTTAAGTCTTAACTGATAGATCATCTATGACAGAATAAACCCGAGTATGAGCTCTATCACCAAACTGATATATTTTCTTTCAAATCAAGTCCTCCACTGTTATATTCTTAGTCACAATAATGCAAGGAATCTTGAGAAAACAGACACAACTGCCTTTTGTAATCTACAAAAATCTAAATGAATCTCTGCTATATATATATATATATATATACACACACACACACACACACACACACATACACAGTGACCATATCTTTATCATTCTTTTTTTGGGGGGGGGGGGGGCAGGAGGCATAGAGAAAAATTCACAGAGAAACATGAGTTTAATGTGCCATTATTTTGACTGTGAAATTGAAGGATGTCTGGAGAATGTATTACTGCCATAAGCATGAAAATACTGGTGTAAGTCTGGCAGAAGTCTAGCAGCAGAGAGGCAAGCATTTTACTGTAAGAAGTAGAGTGTCTGTGTCAACTCAGTGTATAGGCATAGCGCTAATCTATTGACAGAGGGTCCCACCTGTAGTGTAGCAACACCTTGTTTGCAAGCAGTGCTCTACAGCACAGAAATACTACTGAACACATTTTGCAGCAGTGGCAGCTCCCATACTACCAGCCAATAAGCTTCTGGGAATGTTGCTTTGGTACAACCTTGGTAAAGTATCACAGGGAGTTAACACAAAAGGGCACATCTTTGGTGCGAATAGGACTGGACACTGTAAATGCTCACCACAGCTCTCTTCATGATAGTGAGGGGTACTTTGGCGTGCAGCGGAGTGGCCGAGGTCTCCCTCTGGGCTGTCGAGAGGAACAGCCTTCTCTTGTTGTTGCTCATGTCACTGATCCTAGAAACAACCATAACAAGAGTGACAGAAAGACAACATCAGAATACATTGAAATAAAAAAGAAAACTGTACATGTGAGAGAAAAACAGATTTCCACTTCTTCAGCAATAACATATATTACTCAATAATATTCATGGTCATGCTCAACAAAGAGACATTTTGCAAGCCGTTTATCCAAAGCAGAAACAAAAGTAAACTCAAGCTACTTCAACAGTCTCATTTTAAAAAATCTCTCTTGGTCTACTCCGAAAGAAAGAATTCTCAACCACTACTTTCAGAGATTGGAAGGGAACATGAAAAGACTGTCCATTGAAAAAAAAAAGAAAAAGAAGAAGATATTTAGCCAAATCTGATCTGTACATCAGTGAAGAGGATGGACAGCATCTTGCTAGATACATGAAATATATGATCACTGATACTAGATGCAGGACAAGAGAATGCTCATGGTTCAGTTCTTACCCAAGCTCCATGGAGAAATCTTGACCAAGAGGCACAAAGAACTGGATCACTAGGTATCTCTGGATCAAGGCCACTAATAGAAAAATAGAGAGAATAATAACATACAACATAGGTATCCCACAATAACTTTTTTTTTTTTGAGGGCAAAGACATTTTACTCACAATACAAATAGTGTATAAACACAACAAATAATGGTTAAAACACTTAAATGGAGAGAAGATCTGCACCAGGTACATTGTCTTCCATTAGTTTCCATTCTGTCCTATGTTGTTCATTCATTCACCAAGATCTATGGTAGATACAAGTGTATGTTTGAACTCTTTTTTCTCTACCACTAATGAAGACATAAACTAGTATAAAAGTATTCTAGGGAATCAAGGAAGCCTACATGTATGCATAAACAAAATTCTGTATCAATACACTGAATGGTGATCTATCACTTGGTCTACTCCCACTTGGTCTAAGAGCCATACATCTCGACCCACATCATCTCATCCTGTTTCGTCTACAACCAGTTCGTCTAATGACCGACCATTAAGTCCAATTGCCACTAAGACTCATTACCAGTCAGTCTACTTCCTGATGGGCTATGTCCATTTAATCGAATACCCACAGTTTATTAGACAAAATGGGAAATTATCAAAGATAAAAAGTGCAATTAGACCATCTAGTCATTAGACCAAACAATGATTAGCCAAACTGGGCATTAGACAAAACTGATAGTAGACCAAATGAGTATAGCCGTAGTGGTGTTAGATGAACTGGGAAATGGACCATCAGATATTAGACCAAGTGGCAATAAACCCATTGAATATATGTATTGAACTAGAACCTTGTCTTAGCACAATTTACTGGGCCAAAGTCTCTCCACATGTTGGAGTATTACTAGTAGATAGGGGTCAGAGTTCATACTCACATGTCTGTTTGCTATCCTTGGGCAGCTGCATTTTGGTGGTGGTCGATGCTCCCTCCAGGGTGTGAATGTAGCTCTTGCATTCTTTGTCAAATGTCTATGTACAACAGTCAACAAACACACAGAAAAAGATGACAGCCTACAGCCAAGATAGTTGTTTGAGTATTCACACCTCCCAAGTGCACTACAGGTACTTCATGAGGAGATGGTGTTGCAGAAAGATAAAAAGCAAGAAAGTTCAATATAAAATTTAGTTCAAAGAAATGGAAACATTCCTTGACTGCTTGAAGCTTAGGGGTCATAAATATCACCTGAGACTAGCAAGTCTACTTCACCATGTAAATTGTGAAATTACATATGTAGCACCATGAATTCAATGTAGCTGTTCAATAGAACATCATATACATTATTGGATATTTCTTCAGGACTCTTACAACAAACCATGTTGCAAAGCACTATTAAATGGACATCATTTAAAAACTTGAACAGCACCAATGACTGATTGTTTGAAACATACCAAGGTAATTAATTCCTAACAGATAAAGACCTAAAAAAACAACAACCATAGCAGCAAGGAATGTTCATCAATCTTTCCTCCAGCATCTATTCTACTGTAGCATGGCTGCTGCTTTCCAATGCACACATTTGCTGAATTCAACTTCACATTCAGCATTCAGCACCTTATTTTGGGGTATCAATTTATAGACCTAACTGGGGTGAAGTATACTTAAGAAAGGGTCTTTGCAAGGAATACAAGTGCCACAGCAAAGCTCAAACCCTGTAGGTCTGGTGGATAGTGTAGCATTATATTCATATCCATACGACCATGGCACCTTCTCCTCCACCCTTACCGTCACAGAAGCTTGCAAGCAGCAGCTGCAAGTAGCATACCACGACCATGGGTTCAGAGCTGCTAGTAATCTAGTGTTAAGTACATTAACTCAATGTTCCCGGTGGCCACAGCAGCCCCGTTTGCCGGAAACATAGTGCACCATAAGTAGGTTGGATATTCTCCTCCCCCCCCCCCCCCCCCACCCCACCCCGCCACGTACTCCAGTCTTGTTCTAGTGATCATGTAGCTTTCAGACATCAGTCTAACAGCATCTGGTCAGGCTGGACTACACATATTTCTCGTGCCCCACTACACACTGCCTCCTAGTTTGTTTGTTTGTTGTTGTTTTTTTAATGGCCTATTAAGTGCTGTCATGTTTGTTGCATTTCTTCCCATCTTATTATGGTCTACATGGTTTCTCATCAGCATCGTGACTGCCGTGGTAAAATTTTTGACAGTTTAATCTGACACGGCATCCTCAGCAACCATGGCCTGTCACGTTTGCCCATCCCGTCCCTCCCACGTTGTCTCACGTCCAACCAATTTTGTCCCTGGTGGCCTGAAACAGGATTGCCTTGGCCGCTGGGAACATGGTGTAAACGTAGCATATAGCAGCCTACCTTTTGAATGGATGCCTGTCCAGCAAGTTTCCATTTCAGCAAGGGTTCTTTGCCCTGAGAGCTGAACACCTCTACAAACGGTCCACCCTGCGGGAGCAAAGCAACCATGCATGTATTAATATTGTGTTAAACACCTGAAGAGATCCTTGTCATTTGATTGGTTGTTTGACGTTGATTATTCGGCCCATTTCACTATGACGTCATCATCCGTGCAATTGTGGTTCCATTTACCGTGCAATTTTGGATCCATACGATTTGCTCCATTGCACGCTCACTGAGAGCCCGGCATATAC
Organism: Diadema antillarum; assembly: GCF_040938485.1. Lineage (NCBI taxonomy): Eukaryota > Metazoa > Echinodermata > Echinoidea > Diadematoida > Diadematidae > Diadema > Diadema antillarum. The sequence continues at coordinate 543,541 of NW_027272218.1, forward strand.
TACGCGTATACGCTTGCGTTTTGCAGTGTATGTCTATATGCGACAGCGCGCTACCTAGCATAAAGCGCTCAGTGAGCTGAGCATTCTCGCGATTTCAGATTCTCTATTGTTTCTAAATTGATAAAACATGAAAGGACAAGGATCTCTTTCAGGCATTATATAAAACAAATAATAAATGTTTTCATTCGTGTAATGGACAGAATATTTCATTCGGTGAAAGATGAAAGGTTTGATCCATTCAACTCGGCTGCGCCTCGTTGAATGGATCATTTCATCTTTCACCTCATGAAATATTCTGTCCATTGCTCTCATAAACATTATTTGTATACCATTTTGCATGGAAAAGGTGAATGGTAAAAATTTCACTTTGCAGCATTATTCTTCTGTCAAAGTGTTGTTGCTGCATATTCCTAAAAGCTGACACATACATGTACAACGCTGCACACTGGCACCAGTCCGCCGGTCCCTGACCAGTAAAAATCACTGTTGGACCAGTAACTCTTTCAGGAATAGACTAGTAAAACATGAACAACTGGGTATCTAATGGTCCAACCTGCCTGTCGGACCAGTAGGAAAAATGGGTTAGTGAGCAGCCTTGCATGTACTATACATATATGCTTGTGTAAAGCTGCTTTGCTCTTGATGCATAATGCAATTCTGTTTTTTAATCAAACCGTAAGTTTATTGCAATAATGCACAAATAACAGCCTCTTGATACAAAAAAAAAAAATTATAATCCCACACAATCATATTGAGAAATATTATGAAATCATAAATATCTTTGCAGAAAAATCATTATGATGCTCAAGATTCTATAATTAATGCCTTTCTAAGACGTAATGACCTTACAATGATCCTGAGCAGAGTATTTCAAATTCATCAAGAATGAACATTAAGCCTTTATGTGCCCAGGCATTCATCTTAAAAACCAAATTAAAAAAAGATTAAAAATAAAAATATGATAACAATTAAAAAAAAAAAAGAATTGTAAATAAAACATTCCAACACCTACCTGAAATTCATTCTTGAACATCTTCACTTGTTATTTGCAGTACACGAAACGGTCAAGATGAGAACACTCAAGGTAGTTTACGATGAGACAAATCTTCATCCCAGACCACTGGAAGAATACTGCTGGCAACTGGCATTGTGGCATTGAGCACAAATCAAAACTGTAAGGAGAACACAGATGTAAAGAACAACTCTTTCATATATAGATGCACATATAAACAATGTACATGTACATGCCAGACATATCGTACACTGTACATTGAGGGCAGGTGAAATACACCATGTACAAATGTACATACATACGGCGTATATTATATCATAAATACAGGTAGAATGGTACTGGTAAATTACATCTACACATACTGATGTATGCACAAATATCAGTTCTTCGTATGGCACAATGTGCCTAGTTGATACCATTTGCTGAGTTTTGCTACATGTACATGTAGTCACCTTGGGTGAACCACAAGGGGTCAGCACAGTTCATTTCATCCATTTTCAGGTGTGGGTCATTAGGGCTTAAACAGGTAAGAACCCTGCTCATTGCAATGAATGAATGAAATGGGATCTTTTATGTGAGTGGTTTGTGACTCTTTCACACACATTTGAAGGACAGAGCATTTTAGCCTCCTCCCAAAAGGGATGACATTATAACACAAAATATTGCTCCTAGCAAAGCTACACTCACTGGGAATCAAACCTGAGCCATTTGATTGCAAAGCAGATGCATTACCCACTGACCCACTTCATAGCACTATTGAACAAAATGATTGGCTGCAGATAAAACACAGTCCACTTGGGACAACATGTACTTGTAATCTAAATTGTCTTTTCAATGTACAAAGGATGACTTCGCATTGACTCATGTCACTTTTTTTCTTCATTTTATAGATTTTCACTTGCCTACTTTGATTCCGATAAACTACCCAACTTATACTAATGAGACAGAGTGATCACTCTACTCAAGAAAAGGTATCAATACATTGCACATGCTGTTTCAGTGAATATGCAACGATTCATTATTCTTAAATTGTGATCACAGTTCACAAGCTTCTGCTATATAATTTATCAATTACTGATAATGATAACCAAAAAACTGTACATCTTTCTTTATTATTACATTGTTTACTGAGCAGAGCAGACCTCGAAGTACACTGTACAAAGTCTCATGCCTTAGGCTGCGTTCACATAGAAGTATGCGGTATTCGGTATTTGGTATTCGCTATTCGCTATTCGGGCACCCAGTACACCATCACCCGCACCATCAACTCACCATCCCATGCAGTGAGGATTTCTTCCTCCTACATCCCAGCAAATCTTATTAACAATTTCTAAACTGCACCAGAATGTCAGTCTACATGCTTATTTTTGCTAAAGGGCAAATCCAGACCAAAATTGTCGTTATTTCATTAACAAGAGACAGTATACACTGCAAGAAAATCGAACAAGCTCGATTCCCACTATGCTATACTATTCTATGCTATTCGGTACTTTCGAATGATGCTCTCTTATGTGAACCGGTGTTAGGAAATCCTATTGTTCGATTCAAGCTATTCGCGTGCCCTCGAAAACGAGCCCCAAATACCCGAATAGTATACACGTGTGTACTTCTATGTGAACGCAGCCTTATGCATGCACAAGCCCCATGCCTCAGGGGTCTTTAACTCATGAATGCTTACATGCCTGACAAGCTTTAACTCACACCTCACAAAAAGAACCCCCCCCAAAAAAAACAAAAAAACCAATGACAAACAAACAACAACCAACAAACAAAAACACAAACAAACAAATAAATAAACAAACACACAAACAAAGAAACAAATAGGCAAAACATGGATTCCCAACCACCAAAAAGCAATATTTTGAAGCAAAAATATGTACATACGTGTACATGGGTAGTAAGTTGATTATGCGTGTATGAGTACCACATATTTGACTTTGACATACACTACAGCAAAACCATTTTGATCATATGCATGTACTAGTACATGTTTATTACAACATTATTCAGTAAGAGCTGTCCTTGTTCAGTAGTGGTAGGTAGAATGTACTGGTAATGATCTATCATGCCCTAGTAATACTAATAGTTAGGAGTATTCCAAATAAGCTGCATGTGATTAAATCTCACATGGAGGATCGATGGCTACTGCTAGGGCCAGATTTGTCAGTTTGGTTTTGTCATGAGGTCTGGCTGCTTCCTGCATTGAACAAAGTGATGATGCAGCATTTTCGCTTGTTATCGTCTTAGATCTAATGCGAGTCTCGTTCATTCAACTGCAATGGACCGTGGCTGTACCGCCTGTGTTGTAATATTCAGCAAGATTATAAAATGAATATCAGCAATGTGTGGTTATGATGGAATGTACATGTACATTTTTATCGAATCTCAAGTTTGTCAATCAATGTGGGATAAAAAGCAAATAATCATCTCCTAACCTCTAATTCTCAGGCAATGGATACAATGACGATCTACATCGCCTCGGTTATCATTGAGGTGAGGCAGGGAGGGGTCTCTTAGCTCTTTCCACCTCCCTGGGTGAGGTGTCTATCAGGCTGAGCCGAAGGTAAGGGCTGACAGACAACTCGCGAATCACCTGGCTTGGCGATGTTAGATTGTGGTAAATTATTTGTACCATCGGCCATCGCCCTCGCAGCTGATGATTATGTGCTTTTTATACACATTAGGTCCTTTTTATACACATTAGATCTAACTTACAATTATACAACCTTTCTACCACACTGTACAATGTAGATCTATACAATAAGAATATTTAACACTGAAATTCATGTAAAAACTTTCAGTGCAGGCTACGTGAATGAGAAAATCCAGCACTATCAAAGGCCGTTGTTCGAAGTTTCAGTGCAAAAATATCGCCGTCGAACTTGCATGGCCTCTGTTCAGCTCCCCGCGGTGCGGCTCCTTATTTGGATCGACCACTGTTTTTGCATTGACAATGCACACAAACCGAGTTGTATTGAACACTGGGTTGTATGAAACTTTTTAGAAAATGCACTGACATCAAATTACGATTCAGTTAAAATATTCATTCAAAATTTTGTCCTCGATTAAAACCATTAATGAACAGTGAATTTTTGCGTTTTCCCACACATCCTCATCAACGACAACACTAACACTCATAACAGTCAAAGCCAATTTATTTTTATGTGCTCTGCGCACAGTGCAGTGCGTACTAAGCGTTCTGTGCGCCAAAACTATGCGGTCGGTTTCAAAAAGGGTGGTCGATGTAGTAGAGCTACCTATACTACCACTCATACTCATCGACCGCCTGAAACAGACCTATTTTTAGATTGTCCACCCTCGGCCTCGCATATAAAATCAAAAGTAAATTTTAATTTGAGGAGTCTAACATTACATCCAACGTTAAATTAGAGAGTCTAGCTAAAGCTTGTGTACACACATCACACTGCACTCAGCTCAGCTTACCACTAAAAATACACAATTTAATACCAGTAACGTTAGACAAACTTGGCCTAGAATCAGTATCGCCACAGGCACAGCTCACTAATTGTTACATCCATGTTCAGCAGGATGATAGTAGGGTTGGGGGTACCACGTATCGTCACCCTAAGGATCTGTAGCTTGTTTATTCTAAAAATATAACACAAATCCGCCTAATTCTTACCTCAAATATGCCATAAATACTGCAGTTTTGAATGTCGTGACCGTCTCGTTAATTATGAATCTCCGTTTTAAAATAGCGCAAGTTTAGTGCGTGCGTTCCGTTTTCTTCGCGCAGCTAAAAAGGGAACCTTGCGATCGGCACCCCCTCCCCTCCATAGGTATCACACGTGAATTTCACAGCATAGGTAATAATACATGTGAATTTCACAGGCCATAGGTTAATACACGTGAATTTCACAGCCATGCGTCGTTACTGAGCGGATGTGTAATTTTTAGCTTGGTTTGTTTGAGTTTGATTTTCGTTTTTTCGTTTTTATTGTCTTTATAGCTGACACTTTAATCCCGCGCGTACCTTTTCGTTCTATACGCAAACAGCCATGAATAAGCATGATACGCAGGGTGCCGATGGGAATTGGGTGCCCTGCCGATAGGTGGTGCCCCAACCATACATTACAAATGATACAGAGACAGAGAGAGGTTTGATACATCTACTGACTAGAACTCTACATTGGCGTCATTGCATTGTAAACCTTAATTTCAGAAACCCCCTCTAACATTACATTTACCATTGTTTACAAGTGTATCAAATTTTATTAGACCATCGACATCGTCTGTCATAACTGTCTCACACTAATTCAATGTCTGTCAAACATGATCATGGACATGTCAATGTTGATATGCGCTGCTGCTGCAAGACACATGCAAGAAGAGCTTAAATTTTGCAATTGTTTACAAGTAATACAATAGGTCAATACAGTTCTTTGGAAAGCAGATCTAACACTTACAGTAAAAAGGCCGTGGATGTGGTGAATCCAGCCATTATAAGCATGTCTTCTCTATCTAACACGTTACTTAATTAGACTCACATTTACTTAACTGCGACCAGCCCCAACACGCAGTGTTGGGGCTGCGCATTGTAGCAGACATGATCATGACAGGCGAAGTATAGCGCCTAAAAATCAATATGAAATCGCAAAAATTCCGCAATATGAAGACTTACAGGTGAAGATGTAATGTTGAAGACTGACTGCGTTCAACTTTTGGTTCTGGTAATAGTCCCTTTCTGCTCGGTTTGATGAGTTAAATGCGACTCGGTCGAGAGGAACTCGGGAGAACTACATCTTATACAGTAAATGGATTTGAGATTTGTGCGCATGCGCTGGCCATCAAGTCGTGTAGCTTTGTGGCAAGGCCTTATCATACTGTTGGCAAACCCTCTCGCTGTATATTGCGTTGCTTTCTGGGTGGGTGCGCGCGCGCACGCCTTGTCAGAAGGCTAAACGCATTGCGACTCCGCCAGCACATGAATATTTACGTGCGCAGTGTACTGCATACTGATTTCGAAAATGGTGAATGGGATGGGGAGCTAGGACTACGGACCCGTATATGGCCGTGAAAAAAACGTTTTTTCAAGATCATTGGACCAATGTGAACAAGAACAAGGTGAACGAAGGGTATTAATTAGATAAGAATCTTATGTATACTATAAAAGTACGTTTTTTCCTCGTGATATTCGAAACCTACGGAGGTGCGAAAATCTGTGACAGACTGTGTATGTTTTTCAAGCTTACCGATATAGCACTCTATTGACTCAGGACGCTCCCACAGTGTGTAACTGTGTATACGGAGCGTCCCGGGGTTAACATTTACTGTACTGTGCGCAGACTATGCACTACTTTATACCGCAGCTAGCCCTCAATAGCATCCATCTTCACTCGGCTTAGGGACGACATGACTGAACAAGTGCACATCGCATATAATGCTGCTGTTGTGTTATGCACGTCACGTACATACAATGTACAAAAATGTTGTACGTGATACAAGCCAGCAGTGCAGTGCAGCAAGCAGTGTATGCGAACGGTGGAACGGACAGCAAGCATCCTGTTTCTATGCGCTACTACATGACTGCATGTAATCCGGATAGCTTATATCCGAAGGAATGAGACAATGGAATAGGATATCAGATATAGGTGAAATAATAGGTCATATTCAGTTTGAAATAAGTGATTAAAAGTTTTGACTGTACAAAAATAAAGAGGGGAAGAGATTAAAGTGTTAAAAAAGGTTGAAATTCCACTTAAATGACTTTAATATTGTTCGGATCTGCTTTCATTTCGGATATTACTCGGATACCGGATACACATAGAAGGCACTTACAAAATATCAATTACTGTACGTCGCGTGTCAAAAAGGGGGAAAAAAGGGTGCAGACTGACAAACGTATTTGCGATAACTATTTTCGGGTATTATTCTAGTGAGAAGAATAATACTAGTACATGTATATGATACGAGATGAATAGGGTAATCGAGTCCTGATATTAACTTTTTATTCAGATCATAATATCTGATGACTGAATATCTGGATCTAGGGAAATTACTTCCGGGGCAATTACCACGGCCCCTTCCCCTAACCCTGGCCTTTGAATCCTAATCTAATCCTAACCCAAAGTGTAACCCTAACCCTAACCCTAATCTTAAAAATAGAATTTATTCTAAACTTTTTACTGACCAGTATGTATGGTTAGCCGGGGGGTAATTGCCCGGGAAGGGGGGTAATTGCCCTGATACGGAATATTGGCAAAGGGTATAGTTCTTTCTTCTAATCATCTAGTTGGAGGAAACCACAAAGCTGCGAGGAGATAAGTACAATTCAAAATGATAAACTAGTAAATGCTCAGTGATTCCAATGTTTGTGTTTCAACCACTTTGATAGTCTCGATCGTTTCATTTGAATACGTTGAATTAATTGATGATTCCTAAAGATCTTACTTCAGAGATATTCCTTTTTGAACACGAAATGGATATAGATAAATCTGAAACAGAAGGATCGAGTATAATACACAGGGGGTCTAGGGCAATTACCCCCTGGGCAATTACCCCCTGGGCAATTACCCCGGACCCTTCCCCTGGCCCTAATCTTAATCATGAACCTAATCTTAACCATAACCCAAACTCTTAACCCTAAACCTATAACCCTATTTCTAACCCTAATCTTTACTCTAACCTTACCACATATTGCCCTCTGGGGGTAATTGCCCGGATACGAAGACAGGACCGGTGCAACCGGGGGGGGGGGGGGGGGGGGGGTTGGCGACACGCAGTTTGGATGATACTAAGGAATAGCACAATGTAGGCCTACTTTAATTAATTTACAAGTGCAGCACACTGTCTTACTGTTAGTGTAGCTTTGACGTTCGGGAAAGTAGGCCTACTTTTATCATGGCTACGCTTTGAAGCCAGTCGTGTACTCTCAGATATCAAGTGTGATCATGATGACATGTTATATCATAAAAGGACGGAATTTCCTAAACTTCTCAACATTCAAGCCTATACGACACTATTCTTATAAATATCGCCATGTATAGGTATCACATAGAATATACCGTAACCTGACCAGAATTATACATGGGCGGTATTATAACACAGGGACTGAATGAAACCGAAAACAATAATCTAACATTAGTAAACCTCAAACCTTGAAAGCGTAAGATATCCCACCTAACATTGATTTCTTGAGTTGCCACAAGGCTCCCTATATACAGACTTTAGTCATTTCATTAGTTCTGCCTACCAATTTATCAACTTGGTCGAATGCGCGTTTAAGTGTACTTTCCTTCTTTTTTTTACCTCTCCAAGCACCCATTTTTGTATACACTATAGATTTTGAACTCTCATGGTTCAGTCTTGCATGGATAGTCGCAAATACTGTAAATCGTCTCTAAAGATTGAGTAAAGTAACAAATAATATTTCAGTGACCAGCTCTTTGGAGAGACACTATCTATGTTCCTTGGTGGCCCGTTCGGGCCATCAAAATCATCAAGTTTCTTTTTTTGGAGATCTGATAATGAAAGTTCGTGGTCCGAAAAATTAAAGGAAACATAAAGAATTAAATAATTTATAACAATCAAAATACAATCAACCATGCTATGGAAATTGACATGATAGAGAAAGAGTTGTAGACATCGCGTACATTTTGACAGTGAGATATTACAAGGGGAAGGGAGGTTTGCAGTATCAAAAATCTTTGCCAGGGACTGTTACATGGCAGAAGAAGACTGCCTAGTAAAGACCGAGTTGATCAGAGGAGGGAAGCGATATAGGGAGAGTGTATAAAGAAGAAAAGAAGGCAAATGGTGACAACTGACTGACTGAGGGGCAGCAGTGAGCAGAACTGGAAATTGAAGTTGTATACTTGACCAGTGGAGACGAGAGAAGCGGGGGGGGGGGGGGGCTGAGAGATAGAGAGTAGTAACTTGGAAAGAATAGAGTGGAAACGTGTAGACAAAGAAGTAAAAGCTTAAAGCATATAAGAACTGAAACAATTTTTAATAAAACATCAAAATAATTATTGAACTGAGGCATAAACATGAATTTAAACGACTCATGGAAATGCTTAAATCAAGAATAAGGTCAGGCCTAGTTCTATGCCAGGATAGATAACAATTAGCATTTGGCCGTGAAAGTTGACTGTGAAAAAAAAAAAAATGTTTGAGTCGAATTTGGCAGATACTAAGTAAAAAGCCTATAATGTGTAGCTATAATGTAGATTATCACATTCTCTATAGTTCAGGCGACAGTCAGATCTTCGCGGCGATCTGACTGTCGCCTGAACTATAGCGAAAATGGGTGCAGTCGTGAGCACTCAGTCTTGAGTTATTGTACCCTATTCTGGATGAGAAAAACACATAGTCACGCTTACGACGTTTTGATGGCCAGATCGAGCCAACTAAACATTAATTGTAATAACAGTGGTGGCCCGACATCATTAGTCTGCAGGTCGCTCTATATATAGCCACCGATCGGGTCAGGGCTATAGCCCTGACCCGATAACTTTTATAATAATAATAATAATTGTTTTGGATATAAACTCCAAATTTTATTGTCCAAGAATGGAAATTCTTTTTGCCCAATTGATCGTGGGCCCGGCAGCCACTGAGCAGCGCCAGATCGACGTTGCTCTAACCTTTTCAACTGTTGAACGCATAGGCGTACCCAGGATTTTTTAGAGGGGGGTGTTCAGTGGCGTACCGTGGGTCACGACATTGGGGGGGGGGGGGCACCTCATGGAAGCAACATCAGAATTGCATAACTGTACAATTAAATGCGAGCGAGCGGAGCGAGCGAACTTGAAAATTTTGACATTTTACAGTCCCCAAACTGCCGTTTGTAGCTATATATAATAATATATGTATATTATATATTTGCTTTGGAAATTAAGGGGGTTGCACCGGGTGCAACTGCTGGCAGTTACTGGCAGTAACATCAGGAGAATGGCATAACGATTAAATGCGAGCGAGCGAAGCGAGCGAGCTTGAAAATGTTGACATTTTACGGTCCCCAAACTGCCGTTTGTATAGCTATATTTTTTCGCTTTAGAAATTAAGGGGAGGGGGCGCACCGGGCGCAACTGCTGGCAATTACTGACAGCAACATCAGGAGAATTGCATAACGATTAAATGCGAGCGAGCGAAGCAAGCGAGCTTGAAAATTTTGACATTTTACAGTCCCCAAACTGCCGTTTGTAGCTATATTTTTTCGCTTTAGAAATTAAGGGGAGGGGGCGCACCGGGCGCAACTGCTGGCAATTAATGACAGCAACATCAGGAGAATTGCATGACGATTAAATGCGAGCGAGCTTGAAAATTTTGACATTTTACAGTCCCCAAACTGCCGTTTGTAGCTATATTTTTTCGCTTTGGAAATCAAGGGGAAGGGGCGCACCGGGCGCAACTGCTGGCAATTACTGACAGCAACATCAGGAGAATTGCACAACGATTAAATGCGAGCGAGCGAAGCGAGCGAGCTTGAAAATTTTGACATTTTACAGTCCCCAAACTGCCGTTTGTAGCTATATTTTTTCGCTTTAGAAATTAAGGGGAGGGGGCGCACCGGGCGCAACTGCTGGCAATTACTGACAGCAACATCAGGAGAATGGCATAAACGATTAAATGCGAGCGAGCGAAGCGAGCGAGCTTGAAAATTTTGACATTTTACAGTCCAAAAAACTGCCGTTTGTAGCTATATTTTTTCGCTTTGGAAATCAAGGGGAGGGGGCGCACCGGGCGCAACTGCTGGCAATTACTGACAGCAACATTAGGAGAATTGCATGACGATTAAATGCGAGCGAGCGAAGCGAGCGAGCTTGAAATTTTTGACATTTTACAGTCCGAAAACTGCCGTTTGTAGCTATATTTTTTTCGCTTTGGAAATTCGGGGGGGGGGGGGGGGGCGCATCGGGCGCAACTGCTGCTGGCAGTTAATGGCAGTAACATCAGGAGAATAGCATATAACGGTTAAATGCGAGCGAGCGAGGCGAGCGAGCTTGAAAATTTTTGACATTTTACCGTCCAAAAACTGTCGTTTGTATCTACATGTATATATATTTTTTCGCATTGGAGGGAGGGGGCGCACCGGCGCCCCCTGGATCCGCCACTGGTAGTCAAGGGTGTCGGTTTATGTTCATGATTGGGGGAGGTATGACCAGCGAGGGGGCGTCGAAGTGACCAAGCGGGAGAAGGATGTCCAAAATCTGCACTTTATATAGAGCATCCCCTAATTTGTTTGTGTTTGTGAGTGTGTGTGTTTCAAATAGATGGAAAAGTTAGGAAATAGCCAAGGTCAAGTCTTATTATTGGCAATGCAAGGCATTTTAATATAGACTAGTATGTAAAGCAACACTGCAAAATCAATGATCAACCTTTGATAGCAAAATGTGTACAACCTATCAAACATCACATTGCACAACATTGCAGCAACTCTTTTTTGCCATTCCGATATTCTGAGTACACTGCGCACATCCATGCTTGTATTCAAAATGCCAACCACGAATCACGCTGAATCACAATCTTTTGTCGTCTCCGGGCCTTTTGAACAATGTTATACCTCTTTAATTATATGGTTAAAAGAAATCTTAGAAAAATATCTTTTTTTCTTGATCATCCTTTCATGTCGATTTAAAAAAGCAGTTTACTAACCCTTGAATTACCATTTTCGTAGGTTTTTTCTTTTTTTCCCCCTTTTTTTCTTTTTTTTTTCTTTTTTGGGGGGATTGGGAGGGAGCACGTGCCCCCCCCCCCCACCCCCGTAGTTACGCCACTGTCAGTGGCGTATCTAGGGAAAACGGCGCCCGGGGCAAGCGCGAAAATTGCGCCCCTAATTTCTGAAAAAGTGTTCAACCCCAACCCCATCCCGGTAGGGACTAAAAGAAGTCCTCATGATACGCTTTTTGAAGCACTTAAGAGGGGTCTTTTGAGGGTGATTTAATGTAATAGGCAACCCTAAATTTTGATATATTTTGGCGAGCGAGCGCAGCGAGCGAGCCGAAAATTTTTATATTTCAGCTTTATACATAACATGGAATTCTTGTCATTTTTGGTCATTAAATCTTCAAATTACAATTCTAATCAATGTATAGTGACGCCTTATAGATAACGATTTATACCAACAGTGTCCAACTCCATCCCGGTAGGGACTTAAAAAAAAGTCCACATGATATGCTTTTTCAAGCACTTAGAAGGGGTCTTTTGAGGGTGATTTAAATGTAATAGATATTGAAGAATTTTGGCGAGCGAGTGCAGCGAGCGAGCCGAAAATTTCTGTATTTCAGCTTACAAAACATGGAATTCTTGTCATTTTTGGTTATTAAATCTTCGAATGACAATTCTAATCAAGATATAGTGACGGTCTTATAGATAACGATTTATACCAACAGTGTTCAACCCCAATCCCATCCCGGTAGGGACTTTAAAAAGTCCACTTGATATGCTTTTTCGAGCACTTAAAAGGGTTTTTTAGTTGA